>NW_027325355.1:9110564-9668413 GCF_036924035.1 Leuresthes tenuis | reverse complement strand
CAGTGAATCTTTTATTGCTCTGCATCTCTTCACAGAAACGCTTGTTAAGGCATCACAGAAACTTATTGTGACCTTCAGAGACTTGTTGCTGCTGTTCAGCTGAAGGTAAACCTGGATTAGGAACGTTTTCAATTTTAAGTCCTCAGTTAATCAAATTCATGGGCTGGAAAAATGAGTTGAGCTGAGGATGACTTTACACACAGTGATATTATGTTCTGGGAGAGGCCGGACCTGATTGATGCTGCATTCCAGCCTCATCTGCTTTGACTCTCTGATGACAACAGAACGGTTTCCTGTAACCTGTAAGCTGTTTGTTTTTGCTCTGTAATGTTTGGGGAACATGTTCACTTCTTATTTCAGAACAAACTTTGATCACTTTTGAGTTTTAAGACAAATCTGCATGATTATCAGATTATTGATGAACTGGAATCAAACAACACGATGATCAGCTGATGATGTTTGTTTTCTACATGAAGAACTGATCTTCATAGAATGAAACCATCAGCTCCTCCATTACAGTCAGACCCAGCAGCTTCCTGCTGCTTCCTGTGTCACCTTTCAGAATAAAATAACATGACTGTCAGTTAAATGTGTCTGACTGTAGTCAGTTATGAAGCTGTGTGCAGCTCTGATGGAACATATAATCCACTAATATTGTCTAATGATGAAATTAAGTAGATTCAGATGTTCTGTCTACTTTATGGGTCAGTTTGTGATGTTTTATTCAGATTTTTCCTTTGTATGGGAGTAATAATCCTTCATTTTTGTTTCTTTTTGTTTGTTGAATTCAACTAAAAGTTAAAAAGTTTCATTCAAGTTTTTATCAGGGACATTTTATTTGTACTTTTAAACATAAGATGGAACCTGCAGACAAAGATGGAACCTTCCCATGGTAGAATGTTCTATTATTAACAGTATATTAGTCAGTTTCTGGTTCAGACATTAAATCAGCTGATCTCCGTCCTGTTTCATGTCAGTAAATGTACGTAATGGTCCATCATCATCATGAGTGTGCTGGGTGGTAGCTCCATGCCGGACTGATGGAGGTACAGCAGCTGCTCTTTTTACAGCCCAAATGATGGAGAGGAGGATTGGAGTTGATGTGCAGATGAATGATTTGTGTTCCCTCTGCAGATGGTAGAAAGTGTGTGTGAGCTGATGTGAATTCAGCAGCATGGATCAGTGTGAGGACACTAAAACCACTCTGTGTGGAGAACATGAGAGCCAGAGCAAAGCTCAGAGGTGAGATGACCATCTCTAACTGTCCATGACTCTTCTCCATGTCAGAGCTCAGCACTCACATCACCAAACCACCTTTATTCACAGGAACCAACCAGAACCTGAACCAAGCTGTGTGTCCATGAAGAGCGATCTGTCAATGGGTCGCGAGGGTGACTTCAAATCAGACCAACATCCATCCTTTCAGAGGTGAGCTGAGTGTAAATGTTGTAACAGAGTAAAATGTAGCAGAGTCAGTTTGAACAGTTTTTATTCCAACATGTGTTTAATGTGAGCTCAGCTCTGTTTCACATCCATTTCTATGTTCATATGTGAAGCGGTGTGTGTTGGATGTTTTCCACAAACCTCTGCATGTTCAGTCTCATCTGAGGAGAATTAAAATGTCCTGTATTTATTGTACCTATCTCATGTATTTATTACATCGCTTATATTAATAAAAAACAAATGTAGGACATAAATAAAATAAACTGCAAAGTGGAACTGTTGCTGGTATTTTTGTGGCAGTATTAGGTCACATTTGTTGGACAGCACTGTCACACATTGAGTGGTGTCGCCGGCCGTCGACAAGTATGAGGGGAATGATTGATCTACCCATCATTCCTGTTAGCGAGAAAAGTAAACAAGACAAACGTCGTAATGGCATCAAAAATAAGTTATATTAGTGGAAAAGCAGGAGAAAAAGAAAATGGAGGAAGAAAAACGCTCTAAGGATAAAGTTAAGGCATGTGTTGGTGATGTGGGCAGGACAGCTGGAGGAGTAACATTTTGTTTGTTTATTTGTCCTGCTAGCTAGCTTCGGATAAATGTTATGTACCTGGCTAGGATTTGTTCATTACAAACTCAGCTTTAGTGTTTGCTTCATGAAAGTTTGCTTATATAAAATGAATATGTCACATATGTCACAGACAATAGTCTGTCCTGCCATTGGACTGACTGACTGACTCCAGACTAGCAGGGAGGGAGGGCCTGTTGTTGTTGTCCTGCTCTGTTGTTGTTCAGTTGTCTCGACTTAAAACTATTGACGTTATTTTATCATTATTTAGGATTAATTTACTAAGTTTGGTGTGTTATTTATAGGCCTATAGGCCTATTTATACTCAGATTGGCTTCATGGTGAAATATTTGAAAACTTCTTCACACACTCTTGTTACATACTTAGTAATTTAGTTTTGCATCAGTTTTTTTAGTTTTTGTTGCATTATAGAGACCTTTTTTTTCTTTAGAGCAAAGATGGAGACACTTGTGGAGCACCTGGAGGGCCCTCCAACCCAGGCAGCTCCACCACCTTCAGCAGGTAGGAGTCCAACAGGTTCTGCATGGAGACATCAGTGAGGCAGAGACACATGATGCTCAAACTGACCAAATCACAGCCCTGCTTGTTTCTTTGTGGGTCCTTAAGCCTTCAGTTAGCAGTAACTGTTAATCTGGTTGAATATAGAACAAACCATTTCTGATCAAGATATCTTTGTTCTGAAACATGGACAACAGCTATGACTCTGAGAGTCTGGAAGGTTCATAAAACCAAATCCAACCAAATTTACCCCAATTTTTGGAATACTTTGATGTTCAGCCTTTTATATCATGATCATATTGTTTACATTAACACTCTGGTCCCATTTGCTCACTTGGTTTGAGTGTGTGGTATTAGGAAGAAACACTTCTTGGGAAATCTTCCACACAGACCGAGCTCCTCTTCCCTCAGCCTCACAGGTATATGATATCCCCTTATCAACAAAAGCATGATGAAAGCTATGTTCATGACATCATTCATCACTGACTGTCTCTCTGGGCTCCTGCTTCCAATTATCCAGCACTTTACTGTGTCAGCTTTCAAAATGTACATGAACCCCTGAAGTATTCATGATTAATTATTTTTTACATTTCAAGAATTTACTGAAAAGACCAAAGTTTATGTGAGATTCATGTCTATGACATCTTGCAGAGAGCGAACTCAAAAGAATACGAATGGAGTTTGTGACGAGGGTCCCAGCAGAAATCCTCAAGCAGCTGCTTGATGCCCTCTTAGCAGATGGTGTCTTCAGTGATTTGGAGAAAGAAGCAATAATCGAGAAGAACCAGAACAGAGCAGATAAGGCACGAAGACTCATCGATGATGTAAGAAGAAAAGGAGAGGAAGCCTGCAGGAAGATGATGGAACATCTTCAAAAATTAGATCGTACACTTTCCTCTCAGCTGTGTTTGTTATCTGGCCCATCAGCACAAGAAGGTAAGGCCACATATTTCTGTAATAAGGGCTTATATCTTTATATTCAGTTGTATTGACAAGATTAGTCTTTTGGACTAATAATTGAAACTTCTCTTAAAGAGCTGACATCCATGAGGGTCCTTTAAGACCAAGTGTGACATGTGCTTAGCCTGAGTTCAGCACACTGGAGGCAAAGTACAGAGCATAATAGACACATTATTTTGTTGTTGGCAGGCAGGAAGCTATTGGTTGGTATGTGTTGTAGGCTATATGCAGTCAATAAGGAGGGTTAATCTGTCCTGTTCCCATTCATGTTGCAATGCACCCCTGCCCTGACAGTGATTCTGTGGGTGCAGGAGGGATCTTTGCTAATAATTCACCCACACAACCAGCTTGTCCTCCAGTTTTGCCTTGACTTGCACTTTTCACAGTGACAAAACATAATTGCACAATGCAAGCCGTTGAAGTGAATGGGTTACAGAGTGAAGTGGTGGGATTGTCTTATGACGTCTGAGAAGGCCATTAGTAGGGGAGCAGTGTCATTTTTACAGACTTAAACCAACACCAATTCAGATCCTGCTGGAAACCATGGAGGATTTGGGAGAACAGGAGCTAAAACATTTCCACTGGTACCTTCAGAATCCTGAGTTACTGGATGTATTTGAAGCCATCAGAAAGTATCGTCTGGAGAAAGCAGAAAGACTGGATACAGTGGATGTGATGGTTGAGATGTATACCATTGAACATGTTACATTTTAAACAAGATCAAGATGAATAAAGGTTAGTCAGAGGAAGAACAAAGTATTAAAAAGTATGTGTGGAGCACACAGACGATGTTTTACAGCATGTATCAAACACTAAAAGCTTTACTTTGAAAGTTCAAACTTTGCGGCTCGTTGATTCCACACAGTTGTTATGTGAGGAGGAATTCTTTATGATTGATTTCAGATTAACTTTCCTCCAACAGGACAAGCATCACAGAATGTGTTGGACCTGTCGGCTGGAGCAGCTACATCAGCTTCATCAGCATCAACAGGTATGTGATGTCGGCAACTCAGAAAAACAAGAAGCCAATCTGATGAGTTACAATAGAGGAAGAGCCTCTGCTCTGTGTTATTTGTGCAGATATGGCATGACCACTGTTGAAATGGAATGGAATCACTTGAACTATATTCCTGTCAGAGAAAAGTGTGAACAGGACAGAAATGATTCAACACAAGATGGCCTCTCAGAAACATTGTGTGTTCTGCAGTGACTCTTCCATCTAAGGCCACAGATGGAAGCAAACAGCACTTTCAGATGCTCTCACTGTATGGGTCAAAGCTTCAGATTTCACTTTAACTCACTTGTAACTTGTGGTATCATGTGATAAATGAAGGTGATGTACACATTTTATCGTTGTTTCCACAGAGTTCACTTTCTTTTAATTGTTCCCACCTACAGGGCGTTTGAATGATTCTATATGAACTTGAACATTAAGATTTAATTTGTGTAATATCAGTGAAGAATAAACACATTCTTTCATTCCCCGAACTGATAAAACATTATGAGATTAATCTGAAATGATGAAACAGCAGCTTCATTTGCAGTAAATTCAATTCAATTCAATTCAATTCAATTTTATTTATATAGCGCCAGATTACAACAATTGTCATCTCAAGGCACTTAAGTAATATAGTCCAATTCAAGCCAATTGGAATTCAATTCATTGTAATCATAATCCAATTAATTCATATAGAGCTAATTCAAAAAATTAATATCCTAGCTAAGGAAACCAACAGATTGCACCGAAAGTTGTCTTCAGTCCAATCTCCCGTCCTGAGCGTGCCTGTGGCAACTGTGGAAAGGAACGACTCCCTTTTAACAGGAAGAAACCTCTGGCAGAACCAGAACCAGATAAATAAGACAAACATTTGAAAGAGGCACATTACAGTCACAAAACACATGAACTCCTTACATGGAGTTTGATGACTTATTTTTGACACGATAAACTGCTTAATGACAGAAAAATAATTGTATGTGTTTTTCTGTCTTTCAGAGGCTCTTCACAGGTGTCAGCCTAAACTTAAATCTGCTCTGAAGAAGAAGTTCCAGTGTGTGTTTGAGGGGATTTCTAAAGCAGGAAACCCAACCCTTCTGAATCAGATCTACACAGAGCTCTACATCACAGAGGGAGGGACTGGAGAGGTCAATGATGAACATGAGGTCAGACAGATTGAAACAGCATCCAGGAAAGCAGGCAGAGCAGAAACAACCATCAGACAAGAAGACATCTTTAAACTCCCACCTGGAAGAGATGAACCAATCAGAACAGTGATGACAAAGGGAGTGGCTGGCATTGGGAAAACAGTCTTAACACAGAAGTTCACTCTGGACTGGGCTGAAGGCAAAGCCAACCAGGACATCCAGTTCATGTTTCCATTCACTTTCAGAGAGCTGAATGTGCTGAAAGAGAAAAAGTTCAGCTTGGTGGAACTTGTTCATAAATTCTTTAATGAAGCCAAAGAAGCAGGAATCTGCAGCTTTGAAGAGTTCCAGGTTGTGTTCATCTTTGACGGTCTGGATGAGTGTCGACTTCCTCTGGACTTCCACAACAAGGAGCCCCTGACTGATGTTACAGAGTCCACCTCAGTGGATGTGCTGCTGACAAACCTCATCAGGGGGAAACTGCTTCCCTCTGCTCGCCTCTGGATAACCACACGACCTGCAGCAGCCAATCAAATCCCTCCTGACTGTGTTGACATGGTGACAGAGGTCAGAGGGTTCACTGACCCACAGAAGGAGGAGTACTTCAGAAAGAGATTCAGAGATGAGGAGCAGGCCAGCAGGACCATCTCCCACATCCAGACATCACGAACCCTCCACATCATGTGCCACATCCCAGTCTTCTGCTGGATCACTGCTACAGTTCTGGAGGATGTGTTGAAAACCAGAGAGGGAGGAGAGCTGCCCAAGACCCTGACTGAGATGTACATCCACTTCCTGGTGGTTCAGGCCAAAGTGAAGAAGGTCAAGTATGATGGAGGAGCTGAGACAGATCCACACTGGAGTCCAGAGAGCAGGAAGATGATTGAGTCTCTGGGAAAACTGGCTTTTGAGCAGCTGCAAAAAGGAAACCTGATCTTCTATGAATCAGACCTGACAGAGTGTGGCATCGATATCTCAGCAGCCTCAGTGTACTCAGGAGTGTTCACACAGATATTTAAAGAGGAGAGAGGGCTGTACCAGGAGAAGGTGTTCTGCTTCATCCATCTGAGTGTTCAGGAGTTTCTGGCTGCTCTTCATGTCCATCTGACCTTCATCAACTCTGGAGTCAACCTGATGGAGCAGCAAACAACCCACTGGTGGCCTAAATGGTTCAATGAACCATATGTAAAACATCTCCATCAGAGTGCTGTGAACAAGGCCTTACAGAGTCCAAATGGACACCTGGACCTGTTCCTCCGCTTCCTCCTGGGTCTTTCCCTGCAGACCAATCAGAGTCTCCTACGTGATCTGCTGACACAGACAGGAAGTAGCTCACAGACCAATCAGGAAACAGTTGATTACATCAAGAAGAAGATCAGTGAGAGTCTGTCTGCAGAGAGAAGCATCAATCTGTTCCACTGTCTGAATGAACTGAATGATCGTTCTCTAGTGGAGCAGATCCAACAGTCCCTGAGTTCAGGAAGTCTCTCCACAGATAAACTGTCTCCTGCTCAGTGGTCAGCTCTGGTCTTCATCTTACTGTCATCAGGAAAAGATCTGGATGTGTTTGACCTGAAGAAATACTCTGCTTCAGAGGAGGCTCTTCTGAGGCTGCTGCCAGTGGTCAAAGCCTCCAACAAAGTGCTGTGAGTACAAACATAGATACATTTCTTTTTAAATACATTCTATACTTATTAACTGGAAAAAAACAGCAGAATCAGCATTAAACTCAGTTTCAAATTAACTTTAGTTTATCTACAGTGTCAGTTCACAACAAAATATCATCTTACAAGTGATATGAGATGATACTTTGTTGGAAATAGAAACTCAGCAGTTCTTCTGAGGAAGAACATGGTGACAATTATTTTTCAATTTTAGAGTCAATTTGTTTCATTGATTAATTAAAGGAGTTTATTTGCTCCCATATCATTAGTTAGTTACTTCGTGTCACGGCCCTTTGGGTGTCTTTCGGGGCCTTGTGTGGGTATGTTTCTTTATCTCCCCTCAGATCCTGAGCTGACTGGAGCACTGGGCTCTGATTAGTGCAACTCAGTGCAACGTCGTTCTGTGAGGTAGTGATTAAAAGCTCTGTCCCTGTCCCTTTGGGAGAGGCTTGCTCCTTGAGGACAGCAGCGTATATTGGGTTCTGTTGGCATTACCTTTTGGTTTTGAAGTTTTGCACCATACAACACACTGACAGCACATTTTCCATGTACAACATCACTGCAACTAATTGCCACTCCTCACAGTTACTCTTTTGTTGCATATTCAGTTTAGTTTTGGACTTGGATTACTTTAATAAATAAAATACTTGTTTTGTAAACCTTAAAACCGTGTGCTTCCTCCTTTTTGATGTGGCCTTTGAGCCAGGTCGTGTCACCTGACTTCAATCAGGTGTCTAAGTGATTTTTTTTTATAAACAGATGCCTGTAGATGACTACAATCAGGATCTCCAAACTGCTCACCAAGTCTGAGTCCAAATGTTAAAATGGCATAAAAAAAGGATATTTTACAGCATTTTATTGACTAAATTTAGAAGCTCTCCAAAAACAGCTCCACACAGTCCACAGAAATGTTGCTGTTTTTCTCTGATATTTCCTCCCCAGACTCCTCAGAGTCATGATGACTGCATGTTTTCAGTATGTCTGGAAAATGAACAAGAATACTCAGGAATACTGTCTGAAATTCAAAAGCAGAGGACATTTAATTATCCTGCAGAAAGGGAACATTTACATACAGAAGCTGTGATGCAAATGTTCAAAGATACAGAGTTCTCAGGAGGCTTTTATAGGGTAGAGAAGACGGATGCTTGCGTCTATGCATGAGACATTTCCTTCTGTCCTGCAGGGAGCAGATAGTGGTGTTGATACCGCCAAGGTAGGTGACCTCTGAGTGCAGCTATTAATCTCATGCATACGTCAACATAAGCTGTTACACAGAAGCAGAAATGATTATGTGGGCATAAAGGATCAGAATATTTCTATCACAGAACATCCTGAAGTGTAGATTTAGTTTTGCTGTCTGTTTTGTCTGTTTTGAACACGAGAAACTCTAACAAATGAATAAATAAATAACCAAAGTGCAGTTTAAGTCTTTTAAATGTACTTTTCTGTGGGAACTTTTCAAAGTGAGTCGATGTAAGAGAAAAACAAGTTGTCCTTTATGTATTGATTTCTTGGAAGAAATGTGTGTCAGTCCTACAGAAAGCATGGCAGCCTGCAGAGTGACAGACAAAGGCTGCAGCTACAGAGCCCTTTTCAGCTAGGGTTAGAGTGAAGTTACATGAAGTATTTCCACATACTATGCTGGAGTTTAAAGCTTTATTGAGTGAACAAGGGGATCAAAAAGACAAGATACACCTGAGGAATTTAGGGCAGAAGGCTCAAAAGAGCCAATCCTTGCTGGATGATGACACTCGACTTTGCATGAAGGAGGGAGGTTGAGTGAGTTCTCCAGAGGCCGAGGGCCTTAACAGCCACATTTGTTCATATGAGCTGATGAAGATAACACAGTGGTGCCGGCAAAACAGCTGACTGTTAGTGTGAGAAGATGCTTTGCTCCCATGGTGTTCTTTGCTGAGCTGAGATCATCACTAACAAAACAGGATGAGCCAAATAACAGCAGAAGATACATCTTTTATTTTCTCCATCTACTGAGCTAAGACAGCACTTGTAGACATTTTCCATCACTTTAATGTAATTAACAAATAAACTGAAACAAACAGTGAAACAGAATTCTTCCACTAATCAAATATGAATGTAGTTTGATTGATCAATGGATCAAGTTATTTCCTTCCATCTCATTTCCTCCTCAGACTGAGTGGCTGTAGCCTCTCAGAGAGAAGCTGTGAAGCTCTGTCCTCAGTTCTCAGCTCCCAGTCCTGCACTCTGACAGAACTGGGCCTGAGTAACAACAACCTGCAGGATTCAGGCGTGAAGCAGCTTTCTGTTGGACTGAAGAGTCAAAACTGCAGACTGGAAACACTCAGGTAAGGATTCATGAACTTTTCAGCTGAGAGCTGATATAATTCTGGCTTAAATGGATGAAAAAACAGCTTCCAGGTATCTTGATCAATGAAAGAGGTTGATCTGTTCTGCCTTTTTATTATCTGGCTTAAATAACTCTGATAATGAAGAGAATGAAATATAACACACAGTTTAAAGAAATACCAAAGTGCTCTTTTACTTTAACTCCTTTCCATTTCTGTAGATTTGTCCTAAAACACAGATCCATTACATACCCAAAGTAAATTAATTTACAGAAACATGAGCTGTTTTTTCCTCTAAATGTGAACATCAAACCTCCTTTAAATGTGGACACACTGCACTGGAACAAAGTTATGATATCTGTATGTTTATTGCACTGAAACGTCTCTTTGATCCAATCTCCCGTCCTGAGCGTGCATGAGGCGACTGTGTAGAGAAAAACTTCCTTTTAACAGGAAGAAACCTCCATCAGAACCAAAACCAGGAAGGGCAGCCATCTGCCTCGACCAGCTGGGGGACAACAAGCACCATAACACCAGGCCAGAGATACCTGCTGAGAAAGAGAAACACAAGTTAATGACAACAATAATGTCATATGAACATGGAGAGAAAAGAGAGCAGAGGGAGGAGAGGTGCATCATGGGAGGTCCCCCAGCAGTCTGGGCCTATAGCAGCATAACTATGGGATGTTTCAGGGTCACCTGAGCCATCCCTAACTATAAGCTTTATCACAAAGGAAAGTTTTAAGCCTAATCTTAAAGGTAGAGAGGGTGTCTTCTTCCTGAAGCCAAGCTGGCAACTGGTACCACAGAGAGGGCCCTGATAACTGAAGGCTCTGCCTCCCATTCTACTTTTTGAAACCCTGGGAACCACAAGTAAACCTGCAGTCTGAGAGAAAGTGCTCTGTTGGGAAAATATCCAACTATGAGATGTTTCTCACTCAGCCCACAGAGTTGCAGCATCAGACAGACTTCAGTCAGTAACTGGATTCTGCTCCTCTGCATGTGAACAGTTACCAGGATGGTGTTCCAGTTAAATGGTCCAGTCAGTCTGCGAGCAAAGCTCCACTCAAATGTGCACGTAACTGTGCTGACTGATACAGTTGCAGAGTCAGCAGAATATCTGTGGAGATGACAGGACTCTGGGGTGTACTGGAAGTCTGAGGTGTGCAGAGTGAAGAGAAACAGTGAGAGTACAGTGAAGAGTGAAATGTTGAAATATTCACAATAATCTAAACATTTGATGACATTCAGCTTCAATTTCAGAGTAGTTCTCTCAGAGTTTCTGTGTTGTTTTGTGTGTCTGCAGCCTGTCAGGCTGTCTGATCACAGAGGAAGGCTGTGCTTTTCTGGCCTTAGCTGTGACCTCCAACCCCTCCCATCTGAGAGAGCTGGACCTGAGCTACAACCATCCAGGAGACTCAGGAGTGAAGCTGCTGATGGCTGCACTGAAGGATCCACACAAACTCAGGTATGGAGAGGCCTGCTTCAGCCACACACAATGTCTGATAGAGGAGGAAGAGCTGGAAACATGTTCTCTGTCCTGCACTCAGCCCTGTGTTTTTGCTTCCTGCTGAGTGTTACATGAACAATCGCACATGTAGGAGCCTTTTTCCTTTGCTCACAGCAGAAACACTGGTTGAACAGAAACAGCAGATATTTGTGGAGGAGGTCTCCAAGGAGAACATCTGCAGGAACAACAGTGAGAAGTGTCTGTTGGTCCTCTGACCCTGGATCAGATACAGAGATGGGTCCAAGACATGTTAGCCTAGCTTAGCTCAAAGATTTATAAAACCCTGTAAATGGAGTCCATGGAGGGGAGAGGGCGGCTGATGATCCTCTTTGCAGTGTTGACCACTTTCTGCAGCATATTCCTGTCTACTTCAGTACAGCTAGCAGACCACACTGAGATGCAGTATGTCCATCCTTTCCATTCCTGTAGATTTGTCCTAAAACACAGATCCATCACATACCCAAAGTAAACTACTTTACAGAAATAAGAGCTGTTTTTTACTCTAAATGTGAGCATCAAACCTCCTTTAAATGTGGACACACTGCACTGGAACAAAGTTATGATATCTGTATGGTTATTTGCTAATGACCCTGACCCTTTTTTAAACGCTTGTGAATTAGACAGATGTGCAGCTTCTGGTTTCCTGCCATTTAACGGGCGACAAAGCCACATAATCTTTTAGTGAATCAGAAGCTGAATATATTTCCCAAACAGACAGAATCCTTCTAAGTGTTACTGGAAGTGAAGAAGACATGTTTGAACACAATGGAAAAATATCATGTTTAAGTTATTTTTATAAACAGATGCCTGTAGATGACTACAATCAGGATCTCCAAGTCCTTGCTGCTCCCCAAGTCTGAGTCCAAATATTAAAATGGCATAAAAAAGGATATTTTACAGCCTTTTGTCAGACTAAATCTAGAAGCTCTCCAAAAACAGCTCCACACAGTCCACAGAAATGTTGCTGTTTTTCTCTGATATTTCCTCCCCAGACTCCTCAGAGTCATGATGACTGCATGTTTTCAGTATGTCTGGAAAACGAATAAGAATACTCAGAATACTGTCTGAAATTCAAAAGCAGAGGACATTTAATTATCCTGCAGCAAGGGAACATTTACATACAGGAGCTGTGATGCAAATGTTCAAAGATACAGAGTTCTCAGGAGGCTTTTATAGGGTAGAGAAGACGGATGCTTGCGTCTATGCATGAGACATTTCCTTCTGTCCTGCAGGGAGCAGATAGTGGTGTTGATACCGCCAAGGCTGTGGGACACTCAGTTCTTAGAGCGGACAGTGGTGATCTCTGAGTGCAGCTATTAATCTCATGCATACGTCAACATAAGCAGTTACACAGAAGCAGAAATGATTATGTGGGCATAAAGGATCAGAATATTTCTATCACAGAACGTCCTGAAGTGTAGATTTAGTTTTGCTGTCTGTTTTGTCTGTTTTGAACACGAGAAACTCTAACAAATGAATAAATAAATAACCAAAGTGCAGTTTAAGTCTTTTAAATGTACTTTTCTGTGGGAACTTTTCAAAGTGAGTCGATGTAAGAGAAAAACAAGTTGTCCTTTATGTATTGATTTCTTGGAAGAAATGTGTGTCAGTCCTACAGAAAGCATGGCAGCCTGCAGAGTGACAGACAAAGGCTGCAGCTACAGAGCCCTTCTCAGCTAGGGTTAGAGGGAAGTTACATGAAGTATTTCCACATGCTAAGCTGGAGTTTAAAGCTTTATTGAGTGAACAAGGGGACCAAAAAGACAAGATAAACCTGAGGAATTTAGGGCAGAAGGCTCAAAAGAGCCAATCCTTGCTGGATGATGACACTCGACTTTGCATGAAGGAGGGAGGTTGAGTGAGTTCTCCAGAGGCCGAGGGCCTTAACAGCCACATTTGTTCATATGAGCTGATGAAGATAACACAGTGGTGCCGGCAAAACAGCTGACTGTTAGTGTGAGAAGATGCTTTGCTCCCATGGTGTTCTTTGCTGAGCTGAGATCATCACTAACAAAACAGGATGAGCCAAATAACAGCAGAAGATACATCTTTTATTTTCTCCATCTACTGAGCTAAGACAGCACTTGTAGACATTTTCCATCACTTTAATGTAATTAACAAATAAACTGAAACAAACAGTGAAACAGAATTCTTCCACTAATCAAATATGAATGTAGTTTGATTGATCAATGGATCAAGTTATTTCCTTCCATCTCATTTCCTCCTCAGACTGAGTGGCTGTAGCCTCTCAGAGAGAAGCTGTGAAGCTCTGTCCTCAGTTCTCAGCTCCCAGTCCTGCACTCTGACAGAACTGGGCCTGAGTAACAACAACCTGCAGGATTCAGGAGTTAAGCAGCTTTCTGTTGGACTGAAGAGTCAAAACTGCAGACTCGTAACACTCAGGTAAGGATTCATGAACTTTTCAGCTGAGAGCTGATATAATTCTGGCTTAAATGGATGAAAAAACAGCTTCCAGGTACCTTGATCAATGAAAGAGGTTGATCTGTTCTGCCTTTTTATTATCTGGCTTAAATAACTCTGATAATGAAGCGAATGAAATATAACACACACAGTTTAAAGAAATACCAAAGTGCTCTTTTATTTTAACTCCTTTCCATTCCTGTAGATTTGTCCTAAAACACAGATCCATCACATACCCAAAGTAAACTACTTTACAGAAACATGAGCTGTTTTTCCTCTAAATGTGAGCATCAAACCTCCTTTAAATGTGGACACACTGCACTGGAACAAAGTTATGATATCTGTATGTTTATTGCACTGAAACTTCACTTTGATCCAATCCCCTGTTCTGAGCGTGCACAAGGCGACTGTGAAAAGAAAAAACTCCCTTTTAACAGGAAGAAACCTCCATCAGAACCAGAACCAGGTAGGGCGGCCATCTGCCTCGACCAGCTGGGGGTTGAGAGGTCAGGAAAGAGGGGACAATAAGCACCATAACACCAGGCCAGAGATATCTGCTGAGAAAGAGAAACACAAGTTAATGACAGCAATGATGTCATATATACATGGAGAGTAAAGAGAGCAGAAGGAGGAGAGGTGCATCATGGGAGGTCCCCCAGCAGACTAAGCCTATAGCAGCATAACTATGAGATGTTTCACAGTCACCTGAGCCATCCCTAACTATAAGCTTTATCACAAAGGAAAGTTTTAAGCCTAATCTTAAAGGTAGAGAGGGTGTCTGCTTCCTGAAGCCAAACTGGCAGCTGGTTCCACAGAGAGGGGCCTGATACCTGAAGGCTCTGCCTCCCATTCTACTTTTAGAAACTCTGGGAACCACAAGTAAACCTGCTGACTGAGAGCAAAGTGCTCTGTTGGGAAAATATTCAACTATGAGATGTTTCTCACTCAGCCCACAGAGTAGCAGCATCAGAAAGACTTCAGTCAGTAACTGGATTCTGCTCCTCTGCATGTGAACAGTTACAAGGATGGTGTTCCAGTTAAATGGTCCAGTCAGTCTGTGCACGTAACTGTGCTGACTGATACAGCTGCAGAGTCAGCAGAATATCTGTGGAGATGACAGGACTCTGGGGTGTACTGGAAGTCTGAGGTGTGCAGAGTGAAGAGAAACAGTGAGAGTACAGTGAAGAGTGAAATGTTGAAATATTCACAATAATCTAAACATTTGATGACGTTCAGCTTCAGTTTCAGAGCAGTTCTCTCAGAGTTTCTGTGTTGTTTTGTGTGTCTGCAGCCTGTCAGGCTGTCTGATCACAGAGGAAGGCTGTGCTTCTCTGGCTGAAGCTGTGACCTCCAACCCCTCCCATCTGAGAGAGCTGGACCTGAGCTACAACCATCCAGGAGACTCAGGAGTGAAGCTTCTGATGGCTGCACTGAAGGATCCACACAAACTCAGGTATGGACAGGCCTGCTGCAGCCACACACAATGTCTGATAGAGGAGGAAGAGCTGGAAACATGTTCTCTGTCCTGCACTCAGCCCTGTGTTTTGCTTCCTGCTGAGTGTTACATGAACAATCACACTGGAACAAAGTTATGATATCTGTACGGTTATTTGCTTTGAGGTGAACCTGACCCTTTTTTGAACGCTTGTGAATTAGACAGATGTGCAGCTTCTGGTTTCCTGCCATTTAACGGGCGACAAAGCCACATAATCTTTTAGTGAATTTGAAGCTGAATATATTTCCCAAACAGACAGAATCCTTCTAAGTGTTACTGGAAGTGAAGAAGACATGTTTGAACACAATGGAAAAATATCATGTTTAAGTTATTTTTATAAACAGATGCCTGTAGATGACTACAATCAGGATCTCCAAGTCCTTGCTGCTCCCCAAGTCTGAGTCCAAATATTAAAATGGCATAAAAAAGGATATTTTACAGCATTTTATCGACTAAATCTAGAAGCTCTCCAAAAACAGCTCCACACAGTCCACAGAAATGTTGCTGTTTTTCTCTGATATTTCCTCCCCAGACTCCTCAGAGTCATGATGACTGCATGTTTTCAGTATGTCTGGAAAACGAATAAGAATACTCAGGAATACTGTCTGATATTCAAAAGCAGATGACATTTAATTATCCTGCAGCAAGGGAACATTTGCTTACAGAAGCTGTGATGCAAATGTTCAAAGATACAGAGTTCTCAGGAGGCTTTTATAGGGTAGAGAAGACGGATGCTTGCGTCTATGCATGAGACATTTCCTTCTGTCCTGCAGGGAGCAGATAGTGGTGTTGATACCGCCAAGGCTGTGGGACACTCAGTTCTTAGAGTGGACAGTGGTGATCTCTGAGTGCAGCTATTAATCTCATGCATACGTCAACATAAGCAGTTACACAGAAGCAGAAATGATTATGTGGGCATAAAGGATCAGAATATTTCTATCACAGAACGTCCTGAAGTGTAGATTTAGTTTTGCTGTCTGTTTTGTCTGTTTTGAACACGAGAAACTCTAAAAATGGATAAATAAATAACCAAAGTGCTGTTTAAACCTTTTAAATGTACTTTTCTGTGGGAACTTTTCAAAGTGAGTCGATGTAAGAGAAAAACAAGTTGTCCTTTATGTATTGATTTCTTGGAAGAAATGTGTGTCAGTCCTACAGAAAGCATGGCAGCCTGCAGAGTGACAGACAAAGGCTGCAGCTACAGAGCCCTTCTCAGCTAGGGTTAGAGGGAAGTTACATGAAGTATTTCCACATGCTAAGCTGGAGTTTAAAGCTTTATTGAGTGAACAAGGGGATCAAAAAGACAAGATAAACCTGAGGAATTTAGGGCAGAAGGCTCAAAAGAGCCAATCCTTGCTGGATGATGACACTCGACTTTGCATGAAGGAGGGAGGTTGAGTGAGTTCTCCAGAGGCCGAGGGCCTTAACAGCCACATTTGTTCATATGAGCTGATGAAGATAACACAGTGGTGCCGGCAAAACAGCTGACTGTTAGTGTGAGAAGATGCTTTGCTCCCATGGTGTTCTTTGCTGAGCTGAGATCATCACTAACAAAACAGGATGAGCCAAATAACAGCAGAAGATACATCTTTTATTTTCTCCATCTACTGAGCTAAGACAGCACTTGTAGACATTTTCCATCACTTTAATGTAATTAACAAATAAACTGAAACAAACAGTGAAACAGAATTCTTCCACTAATCAAATATGAATGTAGTTTGATTGATTAATGGATCAAGTTATTTCCTTCCATCTCATTTCCTTCTCAGACTGAATTGCTGTAACCTCTCAGAGAGAAGCTGTGAAGCTCTGTCCTCAGCTCTCAGGTCCCAGTCCTCCACTCTGACAGAACTGGGCCTGAGTAACAACAACCTGCAGGATTCAGGCGTGAAGCAGCTTTCTGTTGGACTGAAGAGTCAAAACTGCAGACTGGAAATACTCAGGTAAGGATTCATGAACTTTTCAGCTGAGAGCTGATATAATTCTGGCTTAAATGGATGAAAAACAGCTTCCAGGTACCTTGATCAGTGAAAGAGGTTGATTTGTTCTTACTTTTGATTATCTGGCTTAAATAACTCTGATAATGAAATATAACACACACAGTTTAAATAAATACCAAAGTGCTCTTTTACTTTAACTCCTTTCCATTTCTGTAGATTTGTCCTAAAACACAGATCCATTACATACCCAAAGTAAACTACTTTACAGAAATATGAGCTGTTTTTTCCCCTAAATGTGAGCATCAAACCTCCTTTAAATGTGGACACACTTCACTGGAGCAAAGTGATTATATTTGTATGGTTATTGCACTGAAACGTCTCTTTGATCCAATCTCCCGCCCTGAGCGTGCATGAGGCGACTGTGGAGAGAAAAAACTCCCTTTTAACAGGAAGAAACCTCCATCAGAACCAGAACATGGAAGGGCGGCCATTTGCCTCGACCAGCTGGGGGTTGAGAGGGCAGGAAAGAGGGGACAACAAGCACCATAACACCAGGCCAGAGATATCTGCTGAGAAAGAGAAACACAAGTTAATGACAGCAATGATGTCATATATACATGGAGAGTAAAGAGAGCAGAAGGAGGAGAGGTGCATCATGGGAGGTCCCCCAGCAGTCTGGGCCTATAGCAGCAGAACTATGGGATGTTTCAGGGTCACCTGAGCCATCCCTAACTATAAACTTTATCACAAAGGAAAGTTTTAAGCCTAATCTTAAAGGTAGAGAGGGTGTCTGCTTCCTGAAGCCAAACTGGCAGCTGGTTCCACAGAGAGGGGCCTGATACCTGAAGGCTCTGCCTCCCATTCTACTTTTAGAAACTCTGGGAACCACAAGTAAACCTGCTGACTGAGAGCAAAGTGCTCTGTTGGGAAAATATTCAACTATGAGATGTTTCTCACTCAGCCCACAGAGTAGCAGCGTCAGAAAGACTTCAGTCAGTAACTGGATTCTGCTCCTCTGCATGTGAACAGTTACAAGGATGGTGTTCCTGTTAAATGGTCCAGTCAGTCTGCGAGCAAAGCTCCACTCAAATGTGCACGTAACTGTGCTGACTGATACAGCTGCAGAGTCAGCAGAATATCTGTGGAGATGACAGGACTCTGGGGTGTACTGGAAGTCTGTGGTGTGCAGAGTGAAGAGAAACAGTGAGAGTACAGTGAAGAGTGAAATGTTGAAATATTCACAATAATCTAAACATTTTATGACATTCAGCTTCAGTTTCAGAGCAGTTCTCTCAGAGTTTCTGTGTTGTTTTGTGTGTCTGCAGCCTGTCAGGCTGTCTGATCACAGAGGAAGGCTGTGCTTCTCTGGCCTTAGCTGTGACCTCCAACCCCTCCCATCTGAGAGAGCTGGACCTGAGCTACAACCATCCAGGAGACTCAGGAGTGAAGCTGCTGACAGCTGCACTGAAGGATCCACACAAACTCAGGTATGGAGAGGCCTGCTGCAGCCACACACAATGTCTGATAGAGGAGGAAGAGCTGGAAACATGTTCTCTGTCCTGCACTCAGCCCTGTGTTTTTGCTTCCTGCTGAGTGTTACATGAACAATCACACATGTAGGAGCCTTTTTCCTTTGCTCACAGCAGAAACACTGGTTGAACAGAAACAGCAGATATTTATGGAGGAGGTCTCCAAGGAGAACATCTGCAGGAACAACAGTGAGAAGTGTCTGTTGGTCCTCTGACCCTGGATCAGATACAGAGATGGGCCCAGGACATGTTAGCATAGCTTAGCACAAAGATTTATAAAACCATGTTCACCGTACATCTGGAAATATGAACATGTGGATTAGACCTGTGTCTCTCCCTCCATACGCCCACATGGGGGATCTTCACCTGGACTGGCTCTCTGACAGCTCCAACACAGTCAAAGAACAGTGTGTGGAACTTGATGTGTTTCAGCTCAGAGATAAAGCCACCAGAGCAAACTTCAACAATCCTCTGAGCTCCACATGACTTGATATCAGAGTCACTGACAGAGCACTCAGATCCCTGCCTCTGGAGTTTGTGATGTTAGTGATCACTGCTCCATCACCTGTGTCAGAGACACTAAAATCACTCAGTCTCTAATGATCAGCACAGGAAATGGGAAGCATTTGAATCTTCAGGATGTTTGAAATGACTCTGATCATATATTCTCTGTTACTGATCCTGCCGTGGCTCTGGAAGACTTTTCACAGTGTTTGAATGTTCCTGCTGACAGATGTGGCCCTTATAAAAGCTCAGAATCAGAACCAGATCCAGTCCTTGGTTCTCCACACAGCTCTCTGAAGACTGGTCCAGCTCTGCTTCATTTCTCCTAACAGAACGGGCAGTTTCTCCATGCTGGGCAGAAGGGAGAACTGTGGCTATATGAAGGGACATTTCTTCAGATCCTTTTCAGGCAGCTGTTAGAATGAGTCACATTGTGTTAGAAAGTGTAGCTGTGTCTCCACATCCTCTCTGCTCCACAGGGAGCCATGATCTCTGATAGAGGCCCGTCTCAGTGGCCAGTGTGTGTGCACTGAGTGTGTCCTCTGTTAACGTGGTTCTGTGTTGCTGTTCAGTCTCTGTGCTCAGGTGTTCCTCCACAGCTGATGCTCGTCTTAAGGCCAGATAGCTCTACATCTGACTGTGTTTGTGTGTCCCAGTAGCTGATGTCATTGTGTTAGTGTAGTGTGTAGCAGTCAGACTGTGGAAGCAGATGAGCTTTCTCAGAGATCACACAGTACCATGTCCAAAGAGTTCTGCCCTTCTGTGGTTCTGACCGTCCTTCCAGATGAGAACCAAGTAGACCAAAGTTGAACTGGAGCTGTGTTTGGTTGTTCTTCATCCCATCTCTGGCTGGGATGAAGAAAAAGAAAAAAAGTAGCGGATAATACAATAAACACTATCCAAGGAATTCCAGAGAAACAGAAAGAGAGGGACACTGGGGGGAGGAGAGGAAGAGGCTGGAGGTTTTTCAGTCTGTTTCAGATTTCTGAAAAGTGATCACGCTGAAATAAATGAGTGATTCTGATCAATAAAACCACAACACCTGGCAGCTAATTGTAGCGAACTCAAGTGTGGAATTTAATACAAACTTAAGATTTTAAATGACTGCAACATTCTTTTGTGGGGATGGTCAATGTGGAAATACCAGATGGGGGATTTATACATCAAAGAAGAGAAATTTACAACAACCTTTGCCCACAAAAGCATTTTGGGGGAGTTTTCTCAGCCCCTCTTTCCACAGACTTGTGCCATAAATTTAGTTAATGCATTAATAGCTTTGTGCTAACTAAGCTGAACAAACAACGGACCCTTTCAGGAGAGTATTGGGGAAAACCAGAACAGGACCCTTCCGACCCTATCTGGGTCAAAGTAAACAATGGTGACAGTTTGCCCCGACTCTGACTCAAGCCAGAGACAGTCGCAGCATGGACCTTTCAAAAGGATCTCACCCAGAATCACTTTTTAGCTGAATCTTGAAACTGTATTAAATGTGCTTTGTATCTTTGTACAAGTTCTTTCATGTTCTCAGTGATATCACAAGCTGCATTTTAATACCTTTTTCATGATTGTACGTGGAACGATACAGAAGATATTATTATTTTGGAAAATTACTAATCAGCTTATGGAGCCACATTGCCCCCGAGTGGTCCGTAGTATTCAATTCAATTCAATTCAATTTTATTTATATAGCGCCAGATTACAACAATTGTCATCTCAAGGCACTTAAGTAATATAGTCCAATTCAAACCAATTGGAATTCAATTCATTGTAATCATAATCCAATTAATTCTTATAGAGCCAATTCAAAAAATAATATCCTAGCTAAGGAAACCAACAGATTCTATTTGAAACTATTCTATTTGATGGTGACTTTAGGACGATGACTCCTCTTCCTGACAGTCACCCAGCCACTCTTAAATCCCGGCTGCTCGGGATCTGCTCGGGGACGACTAACAGAGCTAGGACTAAAGGGGCCTGGCTCGCTATCGGGTGGGTGCAGAGCCAAGCTTCCGATTCAGATAACCTCGCCTCCAAAACTACAAAAAGACTACATTTGTTACATGTACCATTACCACTAAAGGAGGCAGAGGAGTAACTAAACATCTGACACACGGAGCAGGTGAAAGCAGGAGATAGAGGAAGAGAACTGGTAGCCATGCTAAGCTAGAGAACCATACACACCGCTAAAAAGTGAAAAATAAAGACTAAAGATCTGTACAAGTGAGCGTTAGAATATAACAAGTATGCGATAGAGTTAACTATGCAAGATGTGTAAATTATAGGGAGAAATAAGGTGATTATTAGTAGTTCAAGACGAGCGAAAACTGTCACAGTGCACACACTAAGCAACAGGAAGTGATGCAATACGTCTTACCGCAAAGCAAAGCCGTCAGCCGTGTACTTCCTTTACTGAATAGAATCCCAAAACAAGTCAACAACTTGCATATGACATGTCACCTTTATATGAAATAATGCAACTGTTAACCAATGCTTCAGCTGTTTCTTATTGTATTCGGTATTTAACACAGGAAAATAACATTGGTTGGTTCGTTATTCATACCTCATAATTTTACAGATATCCAGATATCACATATTACAGATATCTGAATTTTGAGACTCATAACCATCATGTATGTTATGTTATGTTGTTTTTGATGTCTTTATATCCTAAGTTTATGCTATATCTTTACCCTTTATATCTTAACAAGTTATGGTGTTTTAGAATCCTCTGAACAAATGTTTATGAGACGGAGGAATGCAGGAGTCGAATTCTCCTTGCAGGTCGCTTTACAAAATACGCCCAGGCAGACGTCACAACAGTTTCAGGCATACCATTGGCTGAAAGTATAGCGTAGGCCTACGTCATGCCCCGCCTCCGCGAATCAAACTCCGGAAACCGCAAGGAAAAGTCAGTTATTGCCCAGTTATCGCACAAGTTCTTGAATAGAACATGGACGGAATATTGAAAGAGAATATTGAAGGTCCAGATCAGTAGAGAAGATGAAGAGCAGTGAGCTCTAATTGATGGAATGAGAGTCTGGCGGAGAGTCTTTGAAAATGGCAGGAGAGGAAGATGAGATGGAAGAAGAAGGTCCGAACAAAGACAGAAAGAGAAGAATGTAGTAGAAAGATACATTTTTGCGTTTTTGTTCGTCCGTCATCCTGTCTCCTCTCTATAGCACGTTTTAAACTCTGCTGCTGTACGCCTCCTCACCTATTTTTGATCACCAAAAGGAGCCAGCGTTCAGCTTGTCAACCTTTTTGTCAATCTTTGGTGAATTTAAGTTCACCTCATCAGAGTTGGTCAGCAACCAAAACCAACTCGACCCTTGGACAGTTTAATAATTCTTTGGTGAATTCCGACACACTACCCCGTTCGTCTTCAAGCTATCAGAAGGAAGCCAGGAAAGCGACCGGTCTAGTCCCTGAAAGTCAACCACAACAAAGGCCGCGAGACGCGGAACCTAGAGAGACCCAGTGGGACCCTCTGGCGATGACCTGTGGTTTCGGAGCTGACCTAACCGTAAGATCTGCCCTGTTCTTACATTTCAGACGGTATGCGGTGGGTGTCGAGAGAATTTGCCGTTAGAATGATAAATTAACCCAAGTTGTTAGCCTTTAAATTCAGATAGTAACAAACCTAGACTATTTGAATGATTCCGGTATCCATCCATCCCCTCCCTTTAGTTCTTTTCAGTTCACTAAGTGTTTCTTATATAATCATCCATATTCAAAGCATTTCTCCTGTTGTCTTAAGGTTCATGACTTTGGTCATTTTAATAAATGGTTCATATATATACATCTTTAAAATCAACCGGCTTTTGTGTATGTGTTCTTTACGTATGTGTAAGTCCAACAAAATGAGAATTCACGAGTAGCGACTATATGAGACTGGAATTTATTAGTTATTAATTAATAAGTGATTATTAATTTAACATACCAGAATCGTAAGATTCTGTCTTTTCCTTCGGTTGAAGGTGGTGCCCTAAAATGAGGTAAAATAAGGCTTATTCGGATAGTGAGAACTTTCGGATAAATCCTTATATCTTATCACATCACACTACGTGTGTCCACTATAAATATATATTGTCGGTGCCTTGTGTGTCGGCGATATATAATTTGGCTACATTATGTACTTCCAATGACTATAGATTCTCCTCTGATCTTATTCTGAGCCTTTAATGTTCAGTGAGGAGGGTGGAATGAGGGGAGTGTTTCTAGTCTAACTTTTCTAGATGAATGTCTTCCCCTGGTTGGCTGTGCAGCATTCAGATGGACCAATGGGTCCGAGAAAGGATCTGGATGTTTGGCTGCCCTGAAACATACTGAGAGGAGGAGTCAGCAGAAACAATGTGACCATCAGGAAAGACCATGATGTCAGAAACTGAAGTGATTTCATTGGAATTTTTAAAGCTCATATTTGGATTTAGAAATGAGTGAAAAATCAAAGTGAAAATTCTTACAAACTTGAAGAGTTTCAGAGACAGAAACTTCATCTCCATAATCTGACTGCAGAAAACATTTGGTGCTTTTAAACATCAGAATGAGCTCAGACAGATTTCCTTCCATCCATCGTTCTTCTCTTTCTTTTCTTTCCTCGTTTTTCTGACCCCCCCTCCTCCTTTCAGGGTGGAGCCTGCTGGAGAACGATGGTTGACACCAGGTCTGAGGAAGTGTAAGTGTGTTCTTCATCTGATTCATGACATCCAACCATCTTCACACTGTCACATCACTCATTGATCAAAGTGAACAGATGATAGATCAATAACTGCAGCTGGATTGTGTTTGTTCTCTCCATCAGATTCCTGTCAACTCACAATCGACACAAACACAGTGAACAGAAAACTGAAACTGTCTGACAACAGCAGGAAGGTGACACATGTGGAGAAGGAGGATCAGTCATATCCTGATCATCCAGATAGATTTTACTGGTGGCCTCAGCTGCTGTGTAGAAATGTTCTGACTGGTCGCTGTTACTGGGAGGTCGAGTGGAGGGGAGACGTTGAAATATCAGTGAGTTACAGAGGAATCAGAAGGAGAGGAGAAAGTGATGACTGTGTGTTTGGATTGAATGATCAGTCCTGGAGTCTGAGCTGCTCTGATGGAGGTTACTCTGTCTGTCACAATAAGAGAGAAACACACATCATCTCCTCCTCCTCCTCCTCTGTCTCTAACAGAGCAGCAGTGTATGTGGACCGTCCTGCTGGCACTCTGTCCTTCTACAGAGTCTCCTCTGACACACTGATCCACCTCCACACCTTCAACACCACATTCACTGAAGAACCTCTGCATCCTGGATTTACAGTCTGGTCACCTGTTTCCTGGTTGTCTCTGTGTTGAGTATAAAGAGTTTCCTCCTGTCAGAGAATCTCTGTTGAACAGATAGTTCAGTCTGTACATGTCTGTCTCTTTCACTCAGAAACACCTTTTCAGATTCATGGATTCAGTCACTTTCTGTTTGAAACTCTTCTAAATGACTCCTTGGAAACTTCTTCCTCTTCCAGTCCTTTAAAGATGGAAGCTGCCATTCTTCCAGGATGTTGTTTTTCTGTGTGTTTCCAGTCAAAGCTTCACACTGAATATCAGTATGTTGTGTTTCTCTGCAGCTCACTTCAACTGAGACCATTCAGTTGCTGTCAGCTGCAGTTAGTTTGCTGCACATGTGACAAACTGTGATATCAGAGAGGAATCACTGAGCTGCAATCAGCCAAGATGAATTTCCAACCTGCTGACAGATCTTCACTGATTCTGCTCCAATGTTTAGGGACTCTGGTTTAAACTGATAGAATTACTCAGTTCTGTCAGAGACAGTCGAGTTCTGTCAGAAACTTTCTTCCTGGTTAACTTGTCATAGGTGTGATGACTCTGTGATGACACCAGCAGAGAGTTTGACCAAAGCCTGTCTCATACATCTCACTAAGACCTCAGAAAATTGGGTCAAATTGTTACGAAAAAAAGGCAGATGTGTCTTTCTATTCAAATGTGTTTTAGTTTGTGTTGCAAAAGCTTTTAAAAAAACATGGATCATACAAAGAAAGCAACAGAACTGAGTGTTTGTGTTAATATGGTGTTATCTATTCTAAATATTGTTTTCATTATATCTGTTCTGTTTCCTGTCTTCTCTGCTAATTATTCACAATAATAAAGCTGAACTTCAACCTAAATGCAGCCGTGCTTCCTTAAAGCGTAAATGATTCAATGAATCTGATGCTGATGTTTCACAGAGATGTTACTACACTGTTGTTTGTTTGATTGTTGAAGATTTGGATCATATATTGATATCTGACTGGACTTATTTACCCCATTAAATGTGTAAATCTTCCACCTCTCCGTTAAAACAAAACTTGTTTCTGCAGAGAGTTTTATTCTGAAATAACTGAGTCATGCTTTTCTATCAGGATCCATCACAGACCAGACTTCCTGGAAGCTGAAAAACAGCTGGAAGGTCGCGCACGTGTGATGATCCAGACACTGATGTTTAATCACTGATGTTATTTAGATATTTAAGAGTTGACAATATTCTTGGTTTTCCTGCTGCAAACATTCAACACATTAGTTTTTAAGAGGTTGAAAGCAAAATGCTGCAAAGGTGAAAATCTTCCTCTCACAGCGGTTGTGTTTTTCTGAGCGGTCTGATGTCTGTCCCGCGACCAACTGGACTGGAAACATCACTAAAACAATGAAGCTGCTGTTTTAGCAGCCTCATGAAGTCGAGTGTCGTCCTGCTGTGAAAAACAGCAGCTGAGAGCTCAGATCAGGCATGAGGAGGGAAAACTGGGCAGAAACCTTCAAACACACCAGACTGAGAGCTGAAAGCACCCAACCACAGAGCCACAGCCAGGACCAGAACCCACAACCAGAACCAGGTACCATAGCTTTGGCAGAACTAACAATTAGCCACTTTAAATATATTTTAAGGATGTTAAAACGTTTTCATTTTACACTGATTAGGGTCAAATGTGGAACTAAGAATTACAAAGAGTCTTTAAGATCAGATTACAGTTTAAGTACAGATGGTTCACGCTTTGTTGTCCTCTGGTGGGACCATAAAGATGTGAAATGACAGCTGATCATCATGCTGATTTAGCTGCTGCTCTGATGCCACATGTTAACATCTGTCTGTTTGTCTCCAGGTGAACCATGACGAAGTGTACTCTGACCGTCTTTGTCCTGCTGAACGTCTTCACGCTGCTCAGGATTCCTGCAGGTGAGACACATCAAACATCTTCATCATTTAGAGTTTCAGCTGCTTTCACACAGAAAAACTCTAAACTACCTCACAGAGGAGACAAAGACCTGCCTGATGCAACCAGGAGCTCCATATTCACCTCACAGACGCCTCTTATTTAATGTTGTAAAAGGAGTTTTACTGCCGATCTGTCATGTGTTCATGTTAGCTGCACCAAATAGAGAAATTTCCCTCACTTTAAAAAAAAACAGACAGTTTAGTTTAGATCAGACAGTTATCGCTCATTTAAATACAACTTATTCCTCAGAAGTTCATAAAACCATTCTTATCATCCAAGCACTGCTTGAGCCACATTATTAACTGATGTCATTTATCATAAAGTTAATTCACTTTACATTCAGCATCCTACAGATGTAAATAATCTCTTCTCAAAGTGGTGCAGAGATGGTGGTTCGGTTGCACCTGGGACAGATTGTGCATTTGGCTGACCAGTCTGCCTTCTTCCCCTCAGCCTGCTTGGACTCAATACCAGACGGCTGCTTTGTCTCTGTTCTGATTCATGACTTTGTCTCTGGCTGTTTTTATGTGTTTGTTTTGGTCCTACTCGTTATCAGTTTATTGTGTCTGATTATCTGTTTTGGTTCATAGTTTTGTGACCTTATTTTTCTTATTTTTCCCCATAAGACTAATGCTCACTCAGGTGAAAGCTTCAGACTGTGCAATGATTTCTGCACCAGACACGGGCAGAAACACCATATATACAAATGCATTTGGATAGTTCCAGACATGTGTAGTTATAGATATGTTTGGAAGCACACAGCAACACTCCCACATCAGCCAGCACGACAGAAACTGACAGAAAGTGGCGTCCTAAAACAGATGCCAGCTATAAAAGAGGGAAAGAAGACTGAACTCAGCCTTGAACAAGTTTAAGTTTGAACTTGCACAACACTTCTCAGAGTATTTAGTATTCAGGAGTATTTTACAGCAAAAATCAGCATTTAGCTACATGTCATTAAACTTGTTTAATAAGGGTTGTATCGCATCGCATTAAAAGGCAAAACAGTGGGAATTAGTTTCATTACAAACTCCTGATCCAGCCTCATTTCTTTCTGACTGTCCTGTCATCTTTAAAGTGGTCCTGATCAATAGTTCTCCAGCTTTCTGAAGGTCTCTCAGAGTCTTTCTTTGGACATTTTCCGTCCAGTCCTGGTACCTGAGCATTTTCAGAGGAATGTGTTTTTTCTTTGTTAAGCCACTTAACTCTGACCTATGAATCATTCAAGCAGAAAAAAGGCTCCTAACTCAAGGGATGAACCAGTGTTGTGTCGACACATAACAGACAACTTAGCAAAGAAGCCATTTTAAATTGGATCTTTAGGCACTTTGTTGCTAGCAGCCTGTCACAAAGACACATCATTTGTTCCCATTTCTTTAGTTGCATCTATGAAAAACACCAAAGATAACACAGTTTGACAGACAGAAAATTGTATTTTTACAGCAACAAAGTGATTCCCAAAGAGCTATGAGCTGAAAACTTGGCATATCTCAGCATGGTGTGCAGTGTGTCCTTAAAACATTTGAGGAAACTGGACAAGTGGAGGACAGAAGAAGAAGTGTGAGGCCTAAAAAACTATCTACAGCAGATTAACAGTATCTGAAAGTGATGTCCTTAAGAAAGAGGAAATAATCCAGTAAAGACCTGACAGGACCTGAGAGATGCATCTGGACCTTCAGCTGATCCATCTACTGTTGGCCCAAGCCTCATCAGAAATGGTCTCCATGGAAGGGTGGCTGTTAAGAAGCCGTTCTTAAGGAAGGGAAACAGGGAGAAAAGGCTGAGCTATGCCAAATGATACAAGAAGTGGACTGAAAATCAGTGGCAAATGGTCTTATGGAGGCATGAATCCTCCCCAGAGCCCGGACCTCAACATCATTGAAGCAGTGTGGGATCATCTGACAGAGAACGGAACAAAAGGCAGCCGACATCCAAAGAAGAGCTTTGGGATGTCCTTCAAGAAGCCTGGAGAACTATTCCTGAAGACTACTTAAAGAAATGACACAATCCTGGCAAAACATAAAGGAATGAGGTGTGTTTTAAGACTTTTGATCACAGTACTTTAGATAATCTGCATATTCCAAAAAGTTGAGAACTTTTCCTGTTCTAAAAGCACAAACTTTCTGCTTTACTGAAGAAAGGGATGATATGTATCTGTTCAAGCTGCTCTGTATTTAGTCTAACCTACAACTGGTCCCAACAGGACGATCATCTTCAGCATCAGTGCTCAGTGACAGCTTTAGAAGTATGTGTAGAAACCTGATTTGTATTTAGACTGTTTCTGTCCAGTCGAGCTCTCTGAGCTGACAACAAAAATAAACTCTTCTGAACCATCAACTTGTATTTTAGACCCAATTACAGCAGACTGTTCGAGGAGGTTTTCCCCTAAATCCACACCTCCACAATGGATTTGATCAGTCCACCACAGAGTTTTAAGGCTGCTGGAATTAAACCTTTACTTTAAACTTTCCTTTTACTCTGGAAGCAGAAATTCCCCTTAAACCTCTCTGAGCCATAATTGGTGGCAGCAGAGGCCTTGGAGGGAGTCCATTCCCTCTGAGTGCAGCCCACAGAGGGAGTGGGAGAGGTTCCTGAGTCTGTAAACTTCCTCTTGCTGTGTTGAGCTGCAGAGGCCTGGGGATGATTCTGCATCTTCTGGCCTGTTGGCGGCTTCCTCAGAACTTTCCTCTTTGCCACTTTCAAAGGGAAATATGTAGAAACCCTTGGACTCATTCTCCAGAATCTCTTCATCTACTCTGTCACCCCACAGAAGTGCAGGAGAGGATATTTTGGTTTGACTCAAAAAGGACTTTTTAAGTAAGTGTTGTTTTTCAGGCGGTTTGTCTTTCAGGCTTTTATAAACTACAGTGATGTCATGTCCTTTGATGACATGTTTCCATTGTGATGTCATGCAGAACTGTGAGGTCATAATCAGTGATGACATCACTTCTTGTGATGTCAGCAGCGATGGTGCTCTGTTCTCAGTCACCAGTCATCACGTGTGCTGTTCTGCTCTCTTTTTCAGCTTTATGATCTTAACTGTAAATAATATGCAGCACATGTTCATAGAGCCCAGGCAATGGTGGGAAACATGGATTGTATGAATGCTGAGTGAAATGTAAATGAAAACAGAAGCAGTGACCTGCAGATCCTTTATATATATGTGATAACTGAATCTGAATGTATCAGTGTCCAGGTCAGTAATAATGTATTTATTGTATGTTACGGTGCTCACAGCTGCTTTCTTTACGCCTCACCTGGAAGTATCTTTGAAGCTGCTTTGTATGTTGTCTACACTGACTGTGAAGCAAAAGTAACACAACAGCCACATATTCAGGCTGTTCTCAGTGTTTCCAGCACAATCATTCAGCTGTTTTCATGCATCAACATAATACAGTAATAACAGTGTAGTTATGGTTGTTTCTATTCAGAGCTGCTTACAAGCAGAATGGGATTATTTCTACGTGTCAACATACAGTGTATAACATCATTTCTAGTACAAATCTGACATTGAAAGATGTTCAAATGACAGAATCAGCATGTAGATGATAAAGTGTCTTCCTGTGGATGTTCTCAGATATGTACAGTATGAACACTGTGATCCTTTCCCACATGTCCCAGTATGTTTGATTGTGTTCCAAGTGAGGGTCAGACTGGAGAAAGTGTCATGAAGCTGTCACCCTTAAACAATCGATAAAAGCTCTGAATACAAAAGCATTTCAGTGTCATCTCTATAAGTAATGATGAAAGAAGCAAAAGCTTCAGCTGCACCTCCTGAGCTCTACTTTCCATATTGTCTACACTGACTGTGAATCAAAAGCAGCACAACAGCCACATCTTCAGCTTGTTGTGCAAAAGCTGTTCTGACAACATTCACAGCCCAATAAGCAGCACAGTGACAGCAGTGTAGTTGTGTTTGTGGGTCAGAGGAAATCTCATGTTCCAGCCATGTGATCCAGAACAACCCATGTGAGTGAAGGACAGACTGCAGCACTGATAAAAATGTCAGTTTGAGATGAATTCACAGGCATCAGTGTGTCAGTGGAACTGAAGGTGAACTGTTTGAGAGCTGAACACTGACAGGACTTTGTTTGCATGCTGGAAACATGATGAAGAACAACATGACAAACTAAATCCATCATGTCAGAAGACAGAGTGGGAAAAGAATGAAAGTCAGCAGAAATTCAGCTCCATTATTGAATGAAGTCAAACACATTGAAGAGTTGGATCAGAGTTGAGGAGCTGTGTGGATTTGTAGTTGTGCATTTTCATCCCAGCTGTTAAACAACAGATAACAGTGTGTGTTACTAAATTCACCACCAAGCTGAATGTGTTTGTGGGAACATGAATGTTTTTTAGTCTTTCTGCATCATGTGACCCCGATTTTTTTCATCTGCTGTCAGATTCAAATCAAGACCATGAAACCACACAGCAGCTTCAGCTGAGCTGTCAGTCAGCAGCAGCGGTCTTATCTGTGGGCCGCAGGGGCTGATGGGAGCTCTGAGGAGCTGTTAGAAAGCACGTGGCCCTGGTCTGATCTCACAGCTCGTCCTTGTTTGGCCTCAGCTGCATCAGAGCGCCACTTCTCCCCAGGTTCACCAGAGGAAACACCACTGCACAAAATGCTTTTCCTCCCAGCTGCTGCTCTGTGCTGTCTGTGTTCAGGTGAGTGTTTCCAGCCAATCAGGAGCCAGCAAACTCCACCTGGAACACACACTGTCACACTGACCTTCATCTGTCTGTCTGTGTCTCTACAGCACTGGTTGCCATGGCAGCACAGCTGATTCAGGACCAGTTAACACTGACCAGGAGAGTTGGTCAAAGTGTCTCCTTCAGCTGTGGAACTGACCAGTGTGATGAAAACTGGATATACTGGTACCAGAAGAAAGAAGCAGAAACATTCACAGTGATTCTGGATATTAATAAAGATAGTGGTGATGTTTATAAAGGTTATGGTCATCCTCAGAAAGATGATTTCTCAGCTGTGAATAAACAGAACGGCTGGGAGAGAGCAGTAAACCACAGCCCAGGTTCACATATTTCACCTCCATCTCAGACAGAGTCACAAACATACTGAGCTGAGGGAGTTTCTTCCTCTCTGCTGTCTTTATTTATTTCAACTTTTATTCAACTTTTTCTTCTTATTAAGAGAAGTTTTCTGAAGGTTCAAAGATAAAAACTGTGAACATTTCAAAGATTTGTTCTGGAAAATGATCCAAATGAAACTTCAATTCACCATAAATAAAAGCAAGACATTTTAAAGACATTTATTTAATACTGAATGTTTTCATTCAAATGTCCAGATAAATATGAATCTGCTGCTTTGTGCTGCTGCTGGAATAAAGTCCATTCCTCCTTTAAAAAGTTTAATGAGCTCTTCATGAAAACACTTCCAGCAGCACTTGTTGTTTAACAGCTTTCAGCAGATTTCACCACATCATTTCACTTTATTCCATTTTAAAAGACAGATCTGGGACTGATCTCAGGTCAGGATTTTGTCCTTCTAGCAGCAGCTTATCAGGACGCTGATTTTGTTGGACAGATGTTCATCAGTTTCCTGTGGATGTTTCTGCTTCCCAGAGGATGAATCCAGAGTGCACTGAGACTGAGACAGGAGCAGGAAAACTTCCTAAATTCATGTGAAGTCTTTGTACCACATTACAGCTCAGAAACAGAACACATGCACAGTGAGGGCATGATGCTCAACACGTTTCTCAAAGCATTTACACAAGGACATCCATTATGTGCTGATAGTGATGTGATTTCCTTCCCCTGACACTGAAATAACAATCATCTTTAAGTGATTTCATGTCACTTTTAGATCCATCAGCTCCACAGTTTTATATCTCTACATGTTAAGTATAAGGCAGCTTTCACAGCGAGCTATGTGGCAAATATCTGGAAACAACTGAGACTAACAGCCTGAAACATCCAGTTTCTACAAAGATAGCTCATATACACAGTTCTGTTGGAATGTTTCTGTACAGTCATCATGGACATTAATGTCATTTCCATTTAGTCATTTAGCAGATGCTTTGATCCAAAGTGACTCACAGGTGAGGAAACAACATCCCAGTGCAGTCAGGCATACCTCTCATTTCCCTGTATTTGTGTCCATCCTCCAGACTCCCGTGGATCCTTTTTACCTCACGCTAAAAAAGCCAATATCACAGACAGAGAAAAGTTAGATCATGAGAGAGAAAAAAACTCTTGAAACTTTCTGTGAACAAAGCAAGGAGGTCAATAAATAAGTCTACACCTCATTACAGTGGTTAATATTTCTGTCTGAATACGTTTTGTTTGCATCTGTGTGGTTGTGGACATATTTGATCTAAGGGAACTTCAGATTGAAACCTCGCCAGTGAAGAACTGAATGTAGCACAACGTGTTGGTGTAAAAGACCACTCTGATGCTTAGAAGTCCATACTCCCACCAACTAGTTTAAAGCTGAATAATCCTTTCAGATGAGAGATGAAACGTCTTCAAGAACCAAGAAGAAGAAGAAGTTGCCCTTATTCAGGCTCTTACCCACAAAGTGTCACCGTGAGGAGCCCCCTTTCCAATCAGTAAACGTTCTTCTAAAAAAGTAGCCCTGAGCAGCTGCCTCCAGCTCCTCTGAGGGACACACCTGCTGAACTGGTCATTGACATTAAAATAAAAAGGCTGCAGACAGACCAAAACTCCTGCATTGGAGATGAACCCTCTGTGTAATGCTTCTCACAGTTCATGAAAGAATATTATAAAATAACAATGATTTTAACCATCTGTAATTATACTGGGGCAGCTGCTTATCTGAAGTGTTGCATATGTCACTGTGATCTATGTTATTAATGTCCAAAGACATGTGAGCTGTGTTTAGATTTAGCCAAAAGCTGAAGTGGAGAAGAAGATCTTGGAATAAAGAAAGAGGAAAGGATGATGCACAGTTTTTACAGTAATGAATGACACACAGTGGTTCCAACGGCGCCCTGGAGCTGTTCACATCTGGTCTTAACATGATCAGAAAAGTGAACTAAGTACATCTGTGAACACGTTCAACAAAGATTCAGCTGCTCTTTTCTCCACCTCTCGGCCAAACTCGATAGTTCTTGTGATGAGAGATTTCAACTCGTGTAACCTCTCCCAGGAACTGACGAGCTCCAAACAGCTGGTGACATGCGCCATGCAGGACAGCAACACACTGGACCACTTCTACTCCACCATAAAACCCTCATACCGCTCCATCCCCCACGCTGCCCTTGGACACTCCGACCACTGCATCATACAGATGGTCCCCACATACAGGCAGCAACTGAGAAGGGCCAAACCATCCAGGACTACAGCAAGGAGGTGGACTCCAGAGGCAAGGGACATGCTTCAGGACTGCATGGAGTCTACTGACTGGGAGTCACTGAGGGGCCCTGAGGATGCCAACGGCAGCTTTTCTGACACTGTATGTTCCTACATCAGCTTCTATGAGCAGGTCTGCCTCCCAACCAAAACCATCACAAGGCACAATAACCAAAAGCCCTGGTTCTCCAAGCAGCTCAGAGAGCTCAGGCGCCGGAAAGAGCAGGCGTACAGAGAGGGTGACATGGACACATTCAGGCTGGCCAGACAGGACCTCAAGAAGGCCATCGAAAATGCTAAAGAGGACTATAGAGCCAGACTGGAGAGTGATTCAGGCACCAACGACCCTGGTTGGTAGAAGCCCTGTGGTCGCCCCCTCCCCCGGACAAGCTGACGATCTCAACACCTTCTACACCAGGTTTGAGAGACCCCCTGCTGCTTTATTGTCTCCAATCACCCCCCCCCCCCCCCCCCCTCTCTCACAGGCACTGAGAGCTCACCGCCACCCACTTCTCATCCCCTTATCACATATGTGTATGATGAAATAGTTTTTAACGTATTCTGTGTGTAAATTCTCCCAGAAAGGTAGTATCATATGATATGGCAGGTTGTGTGTGTTTTTCTGTCACTTTACTCAAAGAAAGTTAAGGCCTTAGCATGCATGAGGTGTTCTTATTGTACCCCAACTCGGAACACAGTAAACACCTCACCTATGAATACATTAAGAAACTGTGAAAATACAGTTCTTGATCAGCAAACCTAATGCATCTGATATATGTTAGATTAAGATTTACCTTAATAGGACATATCAAATCAAAATATTCTCACACGGGGGAAATCTTCCTCTTCCTAGCTGGCTCCATCCTCTTACCTATCCTTCTCTCATCACTCTCCCTAATCTCAAAACTATCTCTCTCTCACTTAACTCCCCAAACTATCTCCAAACTACATAAACGCTATCCAAACTCGAGTATCCGAACTATCAAAACTCAAAAAGTGAACTGACTGCAACTCTCCATAAAAAAAAAAAACACATTTTAAATGGAGACTGAGGGGTTTCTACGCTTGGCATATAAATCTGACAAAATCTGAAGCATTTACGGAACAGTCACGTGGTTGGGACGGGTCGTGAGGTTGCGGACGTCATCATTTTCGGCTCCTCCCCTAAATGAAGTAAACAGTTTCCTCCATTACTCCAAACACACTTCGAAGCCTCAGCACATTTCGGGACTTCACTACAGGAAGCTACATGCAGGTGAGTCCAGAAAAGAATACATGTAGCGGTCAAACATTTGCAGAAATGTCTTAAAAGTGCTTTGTGTCATTGGTTTGATTCCTGCACCTGGACACGGGCAGTCAGAACATGTACTAAAGAGTAAAAAAGTTAAAATAACCAGGCTGCTATTCACAGTTAGCATGTCCTCCTAATGCTAATGCTAATGCTCTGCTAACCGTTGTACTCAAAGCAGAAACCAGAAACACATCAACTATAAATTTCAATAAGCCGGTCAGATGGACAAATAAAATGGAGCTTTATCCTTTTAGCTGTGTGTTAAACACATTTTCCACTAAAGCTGCAGTTTTCTAAACTTTTTTCTGTAGTTTAAAAAATTAAAAAATTTAAATTTAAATTTTAAAAAATTGATGATCAGTGTAAAATTTAGAATTGTTCTTTCCGAGCTTATCTGGGTATCATTTGGCTTTTTGATAAAACTGTGGAGTGAAAACATTTGATACGATGTGTTTAATGTGTTTTAGTGTTTAAAATCTTAAAATGGGATTTAATTATGGTCTATATAAATGCTTCAATTACATTTAGAGTTTATGTTGTTTGAAGAGGAGTCATAGCATTATAATATAGATTTGTCAGTGATCCAGGAAAGTATCACAGGAGCAGTAGAAATATACAGTTCAGTATCAGTGTCTGATTTCTCTGATTAAAAGATAGTCTGACTGTCCTCTTCAGAAGTGTCTCATGAAAGTTTCATTATTCAGTTTCCTTTACATATCCAATATTTTCTTTTATCCACGTATCAAAAAGACTGACCGCATGATAAAAAGGTTGTACATGTCTTTACTCATAAAGTCCACCTGCCAACATCTGGAGTTAAAATGGAGCTAAAATGATCTTTATTAGGAGGATCTGTGCAACTTTTAGGAGCTGATACTCTGATCTGACCACAACACAAGATCACTTTTTACTCTTCAACTGGACACATAAGTTTACCAGGTAAGATAATTTCAGAATCAAAATAAAGGAGACTGTAGGTTATTTGGGTTGAAAAACATTTCAGAGTTTTAAGGGTCTGAGAATTTCCTTAATCTCAAACTTTAGGTTTCACTAAAGCAGCTTTCTGGAATGAATCTCTGGATGAGCACTTCTGATGCCAGAAAAACACTCCTTTATATTTAAATGACAGCCTCAGAATGGTCCACTTCATGTTGTTCTTCAGAGTGTCTCAGATCAGTCAGACAGCTCCTGCTGACATGCTGTTAGCCACACAGAACTAGATCATTCCCCACTGAAACATCACATCTTCTCAGTTTCAAGCCTCAGTCCAGACTGAAGCTCCCTGAGAGCTGAACTATAGGCTTCAGAGTTTAACCTGTGACAAATCTCAGATTACTCTGTTACTTTTCTGGATCCATGACAGCTTCTGGAAAAGAGAACAAATTTAGAAACGGAGAAGATCTGAACTTCAGTCTTTGGGATGATATTGGGACCCTTTCCTCAAACAATATCTTTGTCTTAATGTAGTAAAATGATTTAAGTTGATCATGTTACACTGACTCAGATGAGATTCATGGGATATTTCACACAGTGGGTGTCATTCTACAGAGTATATTATTAAAATTTTTTCTGAATTTGATCAAAAAGCTCCAAATATTTTGAACTGTGACCTTAGTGGGTCTTTAAAGAACCATTTAAAATTTTTCAGGGGTTTAAATAAAAACCACGGTAATAAGTTTAATGAAATGTGACTAGATGGTTAAAAACTGTCCAGAAAGGTTTTCAAGAGAAAAAGAAAAGTGGGTGTGATTTAACATGCTGCATGCCACAGCTGGATCTTATTGTATGTACTGACAGTTGCAGACAGAGTCCATCAGTCAGAGGACCAGGACCAGAATGGAGCAGCAGAACCAGGATCCAAACCCCTCCACCAGGAACAGAGCCGGCTCATCCTCTGGTTCCACCGGGCTTCAGGTCAGTGTGGAGGACATCAAAGACATGAGGACGAGTGTTGAGGCTCCGCGTATCGTCCACTTGTTCTGCTTTTACTTCAAATGTGGAAAAAGTTTTTCTTGGTTGCATCTCCTCACTGATACAGATGTGCTTAGACTGAAAATGTGCTGCAGGCTGAATGATCTGCTGGAAGAAACTCAGTGGCCAGATTGTTGTGGTGGGACATTTTCTTGCTCTCAGTCTTCAGATTTGAGAGGTTCAGGAGCTAATCTTCATTATTTGTGTTTAAAGTAAACCTGGTGGTGGTAATACTTCTGGGTCTTTAATGGTTAGAGAACAGGTTTGTAGATCTCTGAGGGCTGAGGGCACTTATAAACACACTCTCAGCATTCATGTTTGATCTGAAATATTGAGACCTGTGGCTCGGTCTATACACGTCCAGTTAGAATATGTTGGTTAGCTTAGAGAGATCTTTTGTGTGAACTTCAAAAGGATCTAATCCTTCTTCCTTTCTGTCATTGCAGAAACATATATCCCAAGACGGATCCAGATGTCACTCCTGTAAACACTGTGGGAAAGTTTTCAAAAGATCTTCACTGGAAAGAAACCATATAGCTGTTGTCAGTGTGGGGCAGCTTTCACTACATCTTCCAATTTTAAGAAACACCAACGTATTCACACAAGAGAGAAACCATACAGCTGTGGTCAGTGTGGGGCAGCTTTCACAACATCTTCCCATCTTAAGAGACACCAATGTATTCACATAGGAAAGAAACCATTCAGCTGTAGTCAGTGTGGAGCAGCTTTCAGTCAATCATCTAGTCTGAAGGCACACCAACTTATTCATACAGGAGAGAAACCTTACAGCTGTGGTCAGTGTGGAGCAGCTTTCACTACATCTTCCCAGCTTAAGAGACACCAACGTATTCACACAGGAAAGAAACCATACAGCTGTGGTTAGTGTGGAGCAGCTTTCACTCAATCATCTAGTCTGAAGAATCATTGAAAGTGCTTTATAATTTTTTGAGATTGTTTTAACTGTGGACAGATCTCCCACCGTTCAAGATAAATATGACATCAGTTGTGAGTTGATAGACAGAACGATGTAAGTTCCTTGAGATGACATTGTTTTAATTCGGCGCTATATGAATAAAACTGAATTGAATTGAATATGCAATCTGTTTGAAAGTAGATACATGTCTTATTCTATTATACTGAACATGTATGTTTTGTTTAAAGTTAAAATTCACAAAGCAGCTGTGGGTATGTTCGTAAACATACAACGTCTTTAGAAGCAATATATCATTTCAGTTTGATGTAAAGTCTAGCTTTACACTTGTTTGTATTTCATTGCTCTGCATTTTATTAAAGGTCAGATGTCAACATTTCTCATGCGTTTCATGATCTTGCTACAGAGATATTTAATTTATATTTAAAAATGTGTGTTTGGTTCTAATCTTTGTGCTAATCTTTCCCAAAGACTTAGAAATATTTAACGCAGTCTGAAAAAGGTTTGGAGTTTTTCCCTGTACTTTCCAGACAGCTGTTTGATTGTCATGACTAAAGCTGAAACTTAAGGCTGTTCCAACACTAAAAGGGCACGAGGCTCAACTTCAAGCTGTGAAACTATGTCAAATGTTTGTTGTGTTGGTGTCAAGAAAATTATCTCAAAATGAGGCTCAGCGTCGCTGGAGACAATTAATACCAAACATTTATTCTCACAGCAAGGAGTCTGCATGACATATCAAGAAGCTGACACAGATTTGTCTGAGTTAAAAAAAACAAAAACAATGATGCTATCGCTATTTAGTTTCCACTTTGTTTATTCTGTACATTTCTGTATATAACAGTGCTGAGCCTGAGTGAGATGGAGATTTCAATTTCCCAGAAGCAACCTCCCAAAGGGATCAATAAAGTCATCCATCCATCCTACAAGAACACTGGCCACACAAGGTTATGTGACATTCAGTCAAACAAGGATTAGACTGAAGTTAAAATAAGATAGATAGGAGGACTCTCAGCACACAGTGTCTCTTGACCCTGCAGCATCTCACACATGGTACTTGCTTTTTGTCATAGTATAACTTCATGACATTTCCCTCCTGTTTATAATAGAAAAGAGGGTGTAAATTCACAGTAGATTCATATATACACATGCATTTTTTTGTATATCTTCTACATCATTGTCATTGTTAAACAGTTTGTAATGTTGTCCTCTGATTGTTTTTGGCTCTCAGTCTCCATGTTGCTGATCCTGGATCTGCTGAGATGTCCCAGGTCATTGTTGGCTTTGATCCTCACATTTATTTTTGTCCTGAGAAAGGAGAAGTTCCAAAAAGTGAAACAGGGATTGCTTTTGGATTTGACATAGCCTATATCATGCCAACATTCATTTGGGGCTGCAGTTTTTCATTTAGTTTCAGACTTGTTATTGGATTCAAATGTTGACGAGTTTCTGTGACAGATACAGTGGGGAGAACAAGTATTTGATACGCTGCCGATTTAGCTGGTTTTCACACTTGCAATGCATGTAAAAATCTGTCATTTTTATAATAGGTGCTCTTCAAGTGTGAGTGACGGAATCTAAAAATAAAATACAGAAAATCGCACTGAATTTGCATTCTCCCCACTGTAGGCTCCAGTCCCCCTGAAACCATGTAAAACAAATGGAAGGATGGATAGTTTGTGGGACATTTATTCATTCATTCCACTTCGGTATTGAAATATTTTTGTTCCATTCAATGTAAAGTTATCCTGAAGATAACAGGCAGAATTTGAACCAGCTGTTGCACCACTGGCAAGTTATGGTCTCTGTTAAACTCACCAAGCCACCTTCCCACTTGAAGATGTCTTCGGAGTGCTTTTTAATTTGTACTTTTAGTGTTGGAGCTGAAACTTCACTGAGTCATAAGTTTTGATCCCAGAATATCTGACGTTTAAAACATTCACCAAACAGCCTGAGCTATTCCACTGAACCCTTTGCTCTGACTGTTGCACAGGCAGCAGTTTCATAATGAATCAGTCGGGGTGTTTGAAGGAATGTTTCCATGACATCGAACTCAGAGCCGTCTCCATTAACCTCAACAGTAAATATCATCTTCCCCCGTCCACACAAGCTCTGTGAAGAATGTTTGCTGCAATTCTTAATTCACCATCCTGTCTCCTGTGTTACTAAGAACAGCAAATGAATAAGTAAAGTAAGTAAATGAGATCTTGTATGTGTCCAATGAGTGTGATCCTGACCGCATCAAAACCAGTCAAACTTCTGCTTAGTTCAGGTTAAATTGAAGGTTTAGCCAGTGGTGTTATTTATTTAGTCATTTACAAATCCTCTGAAAAGTAGATCATACACCAAATGAAGTTTGATTTATTCAAGCCTGCTCTTTAAAGTACAGAGCGATGTCACCTCCCAAACCCAACCCTGTCCCTGGTTCTAAAGGAGAGGAGGATGTTAGCGGAGGGCCCTGCTTAGAGTCCTGCTTCAGTAAACTACAGCAACCAAGTAAACCTGCGACACTTCTGCTGGGATCAAATTGATCTATGAGTGCTTAAAGGTTCAATAAAGAAAAACATGCAGCTGAAGCAAAATAAAACTTGAACCGAGAACTTACAAGAGAGGTTTTTAATGTTTTTATGCACATCAATCTTTACTTCATCGGCTCCCTCCATGGGATTAAAATCTGGAATATTTTTCTCATAAAAGGACAAAATGTCAAGGGTCAGAAATCACATTTATTTTTGTTTCACTCTGTAGGATCCATAAATGATTTATTACCAGCTCTGTTAGCATGAAGAGAATCCCCTTTTCTCCCAAAAAGATCCCAGGTGTTGCTCTTGAGGTGTTTTTGTAAGTTTATCACACCAGGTGGTGAAATGATAGAAGTCACTCTACAGTTGTTGTAGATTTCAGCTGAGATTCAAACTAAAAGACACATTTTGTGTCTGAAACTGTGAGAGACTGTTCAAGTCGGACTGAAAGCAGATTCAGAGGGTTGTGATTTGTTTGTTTTTCCACCCAAATTATGTGATAACTGTCAGACATGCAGCAGTGCTATGAAATCCACTTTAGAAGCTACAGTTATTGGACACAGTGAAAGCTGACCATCTTTGTGGCTCAGAGGAAAACTGAGCAAAAAAAGTTGTCAGTCTAAAGCTAAAATACAAAAGAATACTGCTCCTTTTGTGGAACAAAAGCTGTAAGTACCACTGCTGCGACTGAACTTGTGACATTATCACAGTTTACGCAGCTTCCTCAAACATGTATGTCTTGAGGTCTTTCCAAAATATATTTTTGACACTGATTTTCTGATGAAGTGCTTTGTTTTATTGCCACTTAAATGAAGCAAACAATGCCCACCAACGTTGATTTATCTTTATAATGTCTTGTGTTCTGTTTTAGGTGTTCATTCATTACAGATTGTCCAAATAGTGAAATATAAGTGAAAAGAGGCCCTAATATAAAGCAGAACTATTAATGATAAATGCCTTTAACCTGTTTTAGTTTCAATGAATGTGATCAACACTCTGTAATTGGTGTATTTAAGGTGATTTCTATAGTTTATTTTGATTTTTTTTGTGATATCTATCAAAGAATGATGTTTGGCGATTGGTTAATGTGTTAAAAATGCACATGGTGTCATGACGTTATCTTGATTAAAATCAGTTTTATTTAAAACTGGACTTGTTTTGTGGTATTTTACATAGGATCACAAACTCTCCACCTCCTTTTTTCAAGTGAAATTCATCTGCCAAAAGAAGAGGTAAATACTTTCTTGATAATGCCTGGATTTATCTATTTTTTGTTTTCTATTCATTTTTCAATTTTGTTGTCATGAATACTTGTAGCCACGATTGTTTAGTTCATACCTGATATTTGTAATGCAGACACAAACATTTTCATCTATATATCCTCTTGAAATCAGTCAAACAAATTATCCAGAACTGACCTGCTGGACCCTTAACCAGACACATATTTTGTTCTTGTATTATTTTAATTTGATATGGGTTTTAAGTGTCTGAGGGAAAAGAGAATGCATTGCTTTTATCAATGTTGCACACAACATCCTACTTTCTTTATATTTATATGATTAGAATAAGGGGATATTATTTATTGTATTTTCAGTTAACTTGTTGACTTTTCTAAATTTCAATTTATTTCTTGTCATAGACAAAATACTGTTATGTGTCGCAGAACCTGATACCTAAGATTTGTTTAAGATAAAACCCTAATTAACCCTTCGGTCAGCAGGTGGACATAATAAGCTAATTAAGTTACCATGTAATTTATTTCTTCAAATTAAACTCTGAAATATCATAAGCTAGTTTTAATAAATACCAACGACTACAGGCAATGTGAACTTGTCAAAAGTTTAAAACTGTATGTTTTTCCTTTGACTTAATATTGGGTCAAACGTTAAGATAATTGAGCATGCGCGGTCAAACGCAGTTTTAATTGCTATTAGCTTGCTGTGGTTTGACAGGGGAGCAAATAATTAACAACTGGCATGGAAAACTCATTTCGTGAGTTATTTTTTTACTACTTGAATCCATCTTCTCAGTATCTAGAAATACTATCAATCGTACAACTCGCATAACAATTGCCAAGATATATTTTTTTGTGTTTAATGCAGCAGGACGATTGTGTATCGCCCAGTTAGCAAGCTAGCATGCTAACGTTAAACTCTTTCTGACTTTATTGGCTAACTGCGCATGTCTTAATTTATGTAACAGTTGTCGTGAGTGGTGACGTTGGTGGAGTCTTACGTCTGTTATCTTTTATTTTTACTAAATTATTAAATATTGTACTACGCTGAATTTCACATCCAGCTCGGTTGTTGAGAGAAGGGGCAATTTCACTTTTTATAGACCTAATATAAAAAATATATATTTGTCTGAACTAGAATTGACTACCCTTCAGTTAATGATTTGTAAATACTTTAGCTACACTTAGCTATGACTTAATCACAACATTGTGTATTTAGTGTTTATTTTAGGACCCTGTTTTATGGCTCATTGTCTATTGGTTGAATCCTGCAGTTACCTCTGTTCTCCACCAGGGGCCGATAGAGCTCTATAAGTTGTTTTACAACCTAACAAACAGCTCAGTGACTTTCACTTGATCATTTTCATGTCTAATCTGTTCACAGATTATAATTAAAACATGGGTTTAAGCCCCAGCTTTCGCTCGACATCAAGTCTGTTTGAGCCTCCTATTAGCTGGCTGGTAACGTAGTTGTGGGTGAAAGAGGTTACCAGTGTTAACAAACAACAAAGTTTACTCTACAAACCGGCAAACTGCCATTTGGTTGATATTTGGAAGCTAAGTTTGTCAACTGTTAATTATAACTGTTCCCAATGGAAAAGTGCTGAAGCTTTTAGTAAAGTCTGTGATTAGCATTTAGAATATTAGTGATGTCATGATGTTGTATCCAGCTGTGTGCCAGCCCACCTTACATCTGTTTGCTTTTCTGTTACTTTTCCTGCTCACATATACCTGTGTTTCCCAAATATATTAGGCAACCTATTTACAATACCAACATGATTTTTTGAACATCTTCTTTTCCTGCTCTTTTACCGGCAGATGTTACAACTGACTTTACTGCAGCTTCTCCAGTGAGTAACCAAGAGAACAAGGAGCAGCTGACAAGGACACAAATGTGAGTGAGACAAAAAAATCACAAGCAGGTTATTATGTAATGATGTGTAATGTAAAGATAAATATAACTGTACACATAGATGTAGCAGTCAAATCCCATAATTTTATGTTTCTGGAGTCAGACAGCAGTGCAGCCCATTAAAAATTAGATTCTGACTTTGTAACGTCCCTTTATGTCCCTGCAGTCTCTCTCCATGCTGAATATATAAACATACAGGCAGTAAACAGTTTAGAAGGTGCAGCACTTAGCTGTGATTTCTGTGCAGAGTTATAACTGTTATGGCTCAGATGTTCGTTACACGGTTGAATCCTGCAGGTATTTCTGTTCTCCACTAGAAATGGACTGAGCTGATTTATTTATTTATTTGTAGCACAAGTTTCTTGTTTACTTTGAATTCCAGCCTGACAAACAGATAAATGACTTATTTATTGATGCGTTACATATATGAAGATAAACATTCACTTTAAAGGTTATTAGGAACACCTTGTAGTGGTTCTTAAGTGTGTCGTGTACTTTTCAGCAAATAAAACCAAAAATCCCATAAGTCACCCAGTGCAGTTCCCACCCCAGAACAATAGGTGGCAGTGTGAACATTATCACGCTCCATACTGAGTCAGTTTCATGGCGCCACAAACAAACAAAGAAAGAGGGAGCGCTAACTCTGTTAGCAGAAAAGAACCTGTGATCTGTGTGTTTTTATTCTTTTTTCTGGATGTCAGGTGTGTATTAAACAGTTTCCGGATGCTGTTTAAGTGAGATTTGGTTCACTTGAACTCCATGTTGGACCGTTGGTGGCTGCAGGGGGACAGATGGATGAAATAAGGGATTTCCTTCAGTTAGCCCAGTGGTTCTCAAACTTTTTCGTTCATTCCCCACTTTGGACAAGCGGGACTTTTCAAGCCCCACCTGGCCCCATCGTCCCAACACAATGCCAGTGAAATACGCCAAGCTTAACATTTTCAAGTAACATCATGCTGTATCTAAATTCTAACTCAATAACATCAAGACAAGATTGACAAGACAGGTGAGCAAGTGAACACAGCAAAGCTACAAGCTTAAAATGTTTCAATTTATTAAAGTAACATCAAGTAACATCCTGTTGTATCTAAATTCTAACAACATCAAATAACCGCAAGTTCAAAAATAAAGAAAAAAAGTGCAGCTGTGTCATAAGTTGCAACAAGTTAAAAAATAGAGAAAATAAAAGTGCCACTTTGCAATCTGTTAAAAAAAAGAAGAGAAATACATTTGGTGAACAGGTGAACATATGATTGTTATCCCTGCATTAGTGGCTGCAGTGAGCCTGTTTTGCATTGCACATCTTTTCAAAGCGGGGTTGCAGGCTTGATACCGCCACTCTCAAGTCATGCTCAATGTTCAGCTGAGATCTGTATTTTGTCTTCAGTGAAGCAACAGCTGAACAGCCCATCTCACAGAGATATGTTGCAAAGGGAAGCAGAATGCACGCAGCTCTCTGCCCGATGAGTGGATACTCCCTCTCCACTCCAAACCAGAATTCACTCAGTCTGAGCCTTAAACCTCAGTCTCAGGGTGGAGTCAGATGTCATCTCAATAAACTGGTCCTCCTCAGCAGAGCTAAAATCAGCAGGTGCTGCAGGCAGAATATAAATAAATGAGCTTGCTTGTCATTGCATAATAAACACAAATCTGTTTGCCAACAATCCATTCCAGTTAGTTGGTAGCAAACATCATAAATAAAATGTCAAAATACCAACCTGCTGCATTGAATGGATCCATAACCCAGGCATACTGAGCACTGTTGTTTGGGAAGTATTTTTTAAACAATCCTCTCAGGGAAGAGATGTGCTGCTTAATACATGGGATCACTGTGGTGGCTCCAGAATCAGTGGTTTCAGCAACTTCACTCAGGTTCTCAAAGACATCTATGTTTGGCTGATCGAGGCGCCTGCCCCATACCTCGAGCTTTCGGGAGAATGCTGTGATCTTGTCTGCCAGGTGAGGTAGGTGCTTGTCTTTGCCTTGAAGCTGAAGATTTAATTCATTCAGCTTGCCAAACACATCGCTGAGGTAGGCCAGTTTAAGCAGATATTGTTCATCACTGAACTTGCTTGCAGCCTCATACATGTGCTCCTCCTCCAAGAACATCCGAATCTCTGCCCTGAGCTCAAAGACACACGACAGCACTTTACCCCGGGAGAGCCACCTTGCTTCACTGTGAAACAGCACAGATGTGTGATCAGCTCCCATTTCCTCACAAAGTGCGGAGAACAGTCGCGCTTTCAGGGGTCGGATTTTGATAAAATTCACCACGCTCACAACTTCTGTCAAAACCTCATTTAGTTCAGGGCTGAGCTGTCTTGACGCGAGCGCTTCCCTGTGAATAACACAGTGCGTACAGTGCGCATCTGGCGCAACCCTCTTTATTAGCGCCTGCAGCCCGTTTCTTGACCCTGCCATGGTCTGTGCGCCATCAGAGCAAAAGCCCACACAGTTTTCCCATTTAAGATGGTGTTCTTTGAGGTAACTGTCCATGATCTTAAACAGCTCATCAGCTGTGGCTCTATTTTTTTATGTATTTGCAAAAGAGCAACTCCTCGCACAGTGACTCGCAATTCACAAAGCGCACGTACGAGATGAACAGGCAGTCTTTATTGCTGTCAGTAGCTTCGTCCACTTGTAATTCAAAACGACTTTCTTTTAATTTTTCTATGAGTTGTTCCTCAAGATCACTTGAAATGTCCCCTATACGTCTCGCAATTGTGTCGTTTGACAGTGGGACAGCTTTTAATTTAGCTGCGCTTGTCTCGTCAAGCATAACTGACACCATGTCTAAAGCAGCGGGGAGAATGAGCTGCTCAGCAATTGTGTGTGGTTTTTTGCATTGTGCAATTCTGTATGCAACTCTATATGAAGCCATCTGTGCTTTACCGTTTACTGATGCAGCTTTTATCATGCGATTCTCCTGTTGACGGTATTCTGCCAGTTTTCTTTGAAAGAAATCAATGGGCTTATTGACGTGACTGGGGTGTGTTGTCTCTAGGTGTCTTCTTAATTTGTTGGGTCTCATGCTGTCTGCTGCTAGCGGTTTAAGACACAGAACACACATGGGTCTCTCCTCTGCCCCCACCGCCGTTGCCGTGAATCCAAGAGCAAGATACCCTCCATCATATTTCCTTTTTGGTTGGCTTTTTGGTTGATGAGGCCCGTCTGGTTTGTGTCTCTCTGCTGGCGCTGGTTCGACAACTTTTGTGGTCCGTGTCACAAATTTATCCATGTTGTTATTGCCTCCGCTCGTCTGCTACCCATCGGCGCGAAAGTTTCCCTCCCACAAACGGCTTCTGTCCAATCCTACGTTAGCAACCGTAACTATGCACAAGAGTCCAGTCAAGCTTTCGGCAAATGTTGAGTTCCTTTCGTTTGAACTTCGCCAACATTTAATCTGGTGAATGTATCTTTCAAAAAGCTTATTGTAAAAAAAATGATAAAGATAGGCATAAAAGGGAAATATTTCCTCCCGTCACGTCTCTATTCCCCACCAGTAGGGCGCGCCCCACACTTTGAGAACCGCGGAGTTAGCCTGTTGTGCACATAAACAGCACTGCATTATGGGAAATAAGAAGTATGTTTTTAAAATGTTAAATGTTACATTATTTCACTCTTTTTTTTTAACAAACCTGCTTCCTCTGTACATATATGTAGAATCCCAGCCTCTGTAACCTCTGGTGTAGTTAGCTTATAGACTGTTAGCACCGTCAGTGTGCTCAGTATGTGTGTGAGTGAGTCCCCCCTCAGTGAGCTAAACAACTCATACTTACTTGGCAGGGGAGATACCATGATCAAGAAGATGGTTCTACCAAGGTGAGGATCAGCCATTGCACTGAGGCTGTTCTGACCTTTGTGAATTCCCCAAATGTGGGAATGTCAACTGCTTAATTTGTGGTAGTGGGGGACTGCGTTTGCGCTCTCCCCTGATAAACTTGTTCCAAGAAAAATATAAATTCTGAGAGCTTAAGGTTGAAACAGTTACATGGAACAGTTTTTCACATCAGTTTACATCGGTTCAATCTTGATTCTTTACTTGTTTTATTTTGTTCACAACAGATATTAATTGTTGGGGAGACTGGAGCAGGGAAAAGCTCCAGTGGAAACAGCATCCTGGGAAGAGATGAATTCACTGCGGAGATCAGTCCGTCCTCGGGTAACACAGAAGCTCCACTCTGCTTTGGGATTTTAGCTTTTAACTGCAGAACTGTTCATATACAAGCTGAACCAGAGGAAAGTGGAGTTGAAAGATGAGACTATTGTGCAAATTAGTTGTTCACGTATGTTTTTAAAATGTGTTCAACTGTCGACAGCCGGCTTTATCACTTTATGTTTATGCATTTAGCTTTTATCCAAAGCAACTTACAAATGAGGATATAACGATGCAGCTAACAATAAGCTACATAGAAGGAACACCATTAGCCAGGCTCTGTCAGAGGTGACAGTGTAGAAATGGAGTGCAGGCATAGAGGGAAGCACAGGTTAAGTGGCAGATTAAATTTATACACCTGAACAGGGACTTGTGGATCCTCAAATTAGACGTCTGATGCTCTGCCGACTGAGCTGAAGCAGGGGAGCAATAGTCTGTATTTGAGGCGAAAGAAGAGGGAAAAGGGGGAAGGAGAAAAATGAAGGAAAAGAAGACATTTTGAGAAAATGAGTGGAAAAAAATGGAAGGAACTTGTAGTTATTTGTGTTTCTGCTGTCCATTTCAAGTAAAAGCACACAGTCTGGTGTATTCATTTGAGAAATCTAAGCTAACTTGACACTGCTGTAGAATAGTGTAGGAGGCTCTCAATCCAAAGGTTGCCGGTTTGATTCCATCATTGGACATGAGACAAACTTTTACCAAGTGTTATCAAATGTAATTTTTAAATTTCTGAATTGAGTACTGCAACATTGTAGTCGTCTTCTATGAATGAGTTGAAAAAAACTGAAGACACTCACTGAAATGTAACAAATTTATTACTAATTTCACACACACACAAACACTCAGAAACACGTGTGAAATTAAACCTGAAGCAATAAAAACAGGAATAAATTAAATTCAAAATAGAAAAAAAAGATATATAACATAAATAAAGTAAAAGCAATAAATGAACAAATATAGAAAATAATTAAATTTAGGAAACATTACAACAAGAGCAACAAGAGTACAATAATAAAATAGAATGAATAAAGAAATGATAAATACCAAAATAAAATACATACAATAAATAAACAAAAAATGGAAAATGTTTAAAGTTATTAATTTCTTTCTTTATTAAGTCATTTAGAACAAGAAACAATATAAAATAGAATAAAAAGATAACTAAAACAAAACAAAATAAATACAATAAATTAACAAAAGAAACTAATTAGAACAGTAAATTAAGACATTTTTTTCTTTTAAAACTATTTACATGCATATTGACATGTAAAGAATGATCTGAAACCATTTTTTTTCTTCCTCCCTCTCCTGCATCCATTCTTCCAGAGACATTCTGTTCTTTTTGGGACAGTATATATTCCCATAATACTGCCCATGACCATTTTCTTTTATGCGCGGCAGGTGGCACTGACGCCATTAGTTTTTTTCCACTGTGCGGGTGCACTTACGCTCTCCGGGTTGGCGGAGGTGAGGGCAGGGGACCAGACGGCACAATCTGTTTGTTTCCAGTTGAGATGACAAACACAACTGGCACAATGAAGGGGCTTAAAAGTACAGGAGCTGGAGGTGGTGGCTGACTGAACACCTGCCTCTGAGCTGCTGACTTCTGCTTATCCACTGCCTGTCCAGCTGTACTCTGGGGAGTCAGGCAGGTTGACCCCTTGCAGCAGAATGCTACTGTCCTGCCTCTTCAGCCTCTTATTGCGCCACTGAGTCAGTGTTGTTTGATTGCACTACTCTGCAGTTGTTTGATCAAGTGTTTCCCAGGATTTTAGGAGACTGTGGTGGGAGAGTCTCCGACCCTCGGGGGTTTTAATGTGTGTGTACGTTTTTAAGCCTGATGGATCACACTTAAGTGCATTTTGAGACCATGGATATAAATTGCTGTATATGAACATACGTTGATAAATAAGAACTTACAAAGGCATATCAGAAGTATTTTAAATTTAATTCAGAATAAAACAATACCAAAAACTAACTCAGTTGCTGAAGTTTATTAGGGAGGTCTGATTTCACCTAAAAATGAAGATAACTGCAATTAATCAAAAGGAATGAAAGCAGGAGGTGCCTTTGGAACACACATTTTGTACCCTAGGCTGGTTATGTATGCAGTTCCCTGTAAATGGATTAAATATTAGGCACACCACTCAGAAACTCTGGTCATGGCATTTTGCCTTACTCGATTCATTGTGGAGAAGTCTCTCTCACAGTTTACCCTGGAAACTGGGTTGACCAGCGCAACTGCTGCCAAGTGGCTCAGCAGGGGGTAGATTTGTCCCCATTCATCACACTCACTTGCCAGGAGAGTCACAACTTGAGATTGGTTCTTGTCCTAGAAAAAATATTTTAGAGAGATGTTGATTATTTATATTGCACAAGTTTTGCCTTGATCTTGAATTGAATAATTAAGTTATTTAAAGTTGGAGTTACATCAAAAAAGTGTTTATTTAAATCAGGAGGGGAGAACATACATTAAAAAGCCGGTGCACCCGGTGGAAAGCGACCGACGCCGCAGGCCGTGGAGAAGCCATTCCACAGCGTGGGTGGAGCCCGTAGAAATATACCGTTTTTTCACGACCATACGGCGCACCGTACTAAAAGGCGCAGTCTCAGTGGTGTGCCGTTACTGTGTTTTTAACACACATAAGGCGCACCTAATTATAGGGCGTGAGTTTTATATACAATCCACACAAGCATACAAGTTTTTGTATTTAAAAATAGATCGGGAGCAAAACTGAGTTTGTTTGTGCTTTATTTAAAACACGGTTGAACAAGCAAGTGTGCGTCATAACTCAAACCCATCGAAGTCTTCATCTTCTGTTTCTGCATTGAACAGCTGTGCTAAATCTCCATCAAACATGCCAGGTTCACTGTCTTCACTGTAAAAGCCGTGTGGCTCCTCGGAAATGATGCCGGCTTTTGCGAAAGCTCGAACAACAGTGCTAGCAGACACGTTAGCCCAAGCATCTACAATCCACTCACAAGCTGTGGCGTAACTTGCCCGGCGTTGCCTTCCACCCTTAGTGAAACTATGGTCTCCATCAGTCATCCATTGCTCCCACGCCGCTCGCAGTCTGACTTTGAACGGCCGATTCACACCAATGTCCAGCGGTTGGAGTTCCTTTGTCAGGCCTCCCGGAATGATAGCAAGCTCAGAGTTCGTTTGCTTAACTTGTGTTTTCACATCGGCTGTGAGATGGGCACGCATAGAGTCACAGATCAACAGCGATGGCGATGCGTGGAAAAAACCACCTGGTCTTCTTACATACACCTCCCGCAGCCACTCTTTCATCATTTCCTCATCCATCCAGCCCTTTTCATTTGCCTTACTGATAACTCCAGCTGGAAACTTCTCTTTAGGCAAAGTCTTTCTCTTAAAAATCACCATAGGCGGCAGTTTCTGTCCATTAGCATGGCAGCCTAGCACAACAGTAAAAGAAGACTTCTCGTACCCCGTTGTGCGTATCGCTACCGCGCTGGTCCCAGTCTTCTCCACAGTGTGACTCACCGTGATGTCGAAAGTCCATATCCATCATCCATATTAGTGATGTGGCTGGGCTGGATGTGTTTATCGGTGATATGTTTAAAGCAGTAGGAGCGGAAGCTGGCCAGCTTTTCATTATAATCCGCTGGAAGTTTCTGCGCTACTGTAGTCCTGGTCCGGATGGAAAAATGGCACCGTTTCATGAAACGAAAGCACCAAGACGGACCTCCTTGGAAATGTTCGATTTTCATTTCTTCTGCTAGCGTTGCCGCTTTAAGTCGAATGGTGACCGTCGAAACGCTTCTCCCACTCGTTCTTTGCTCGATGATCCACTGCTCGAGTCTTTCCTCCAACTTGGGCCACCTCTCCTTATTTCCACGGAAACTCAGCTGCGTCTTCTTCACCTGTCGGAGCTCGTTTTCCAGCTTCCTCCACTTGCGAACCATCGATCCGTTGATCTTAAATTCTCTCGCGGCTGCTCGATTCCCATGTTCCTCCGCGTAGTTGATGGCCTTCAGTTTAAACACACACCCCTGTACTTTTATATACCGGTACAATCAACGCTCCCACTTCACCCTTTAACGTTCTCATGGTGTTCTCTACTATGTCCGCCTTACAACAACACTCCTGCGCAGGAGTGAGACACTGTCTGACAGGGCGCACTGCACTATAAGGCGCGCTGCACATTTTGAAGAAAATCTAAAACTTTTATGTGCGCCTTATGGTCGTGAAAATACGGTACAGTCCCTGTGTTTTAATTCCCGACTCGGAAACTCTCGAAAACTGCTGAGTTGGTGACACACAAGCCACGGTAACCTCATGTCATAAGTTAGGAAATCAGTCAGTGGGTCTGGATCAAAAGGAGCTGACAGCACTGGGTAGAGGGATGAGATAAATGGGGAGAAATAGCAGGAAATCAGCACCATGGAGGGCAGAAAGTTCGACTTGGTTTGATGAGATCAACAACATAGCCCACTGCTCCATTATCCAACTTGATGGCTTACTCTCTGCATGGGACTATTGCCCAAAAAAGAAGTTGCACTTACCTCAGAGTCAGACCCCCGCTCCGCAGTCCCGCTCCAGTGTCGTTGGAATCTGGGTCGCGCCAAATGCGTCAAGAAAAAAGTGACGTCTATGAGCGGGACGGGTGCAGTAATTAGCGCGCATTCTTCCTCTCGCTTGGTTACGGGCGGTAAGAAAGTACAGCTGTGGAATGGTCTGATAGACTGACAGATCTTTTTTTATTGTTATTGTTTTTCTCTTTCTCTCTCTCTCTCTAAACTTGTCTTCAGTCCAATCTCCCGTCCTGAGCGAGCCTGAGCGACTGTGGAAAGGAACGACTCCCTTTTAACAGGAAGAAACCTCTGGCAGGACCAGACTCAGGAAGGGTGGCCACCCGCCTCGACCAGCTGGGGTTTGACTACTCAAAAGCCTGCACACCCAGGCCATTTTCTCTCAAACATGGTAGAAACACTACTTTCCAAAAGAATGATTAAAATGGACTTTTTGATGATTAACATCAACTAAAAAATGATAATGGATAAATCTATCTATTATTTGTCTGTTGGAATTCTCAACAGTAGGCACGGCAACAGTTTCCGTAGTGTAGCGGTTATCACGTTCGCCTCACACGCGGAAGGTCTTTATTTCATTCTTGTGTGTAGATGTATGACTGCACGTTACTGATGGCAACATCAACATATTCATAATTATGGATAGGAGGGAGCCTCATCTGCTATTCTTGACATGCTGGAAAGAAAACAGCAAATGTTCTGCATCGTACAAAAGCGGATCCCGCCCTGCGTCCTATGAGCTGTCCCCAGGCACCACTCTGGAGCTCTGTGAGAATGCATTTCCAGCAGATAATCTCTGTCGTAAAGTCATTTTTTGGACGTTTTCAAGAGATTCTCCAATGCTGAGGTGTGAAACGGACTTTGGTGAACTACCAGCTGCTCAGTGAAAATGGCACCCTTCCTGTCAAGGAATCGAACCCCATTCCTCCGCGTGACAGGCGGATTCTAACCTTTGACCAGCGAAGATACAGAATGTGTTGCTTAACTGTCGTGCCCATATCAAGAATACAAGCTGTAAGAGCACCGCTGAAAAATTTAACCTTTATGTTGTCAAGCATTTGCATGACTAAGAGCATAGTTTGCCTGTGGAAGGGGTTCCATGGTGTAAAGGTCAGCACTCTGGACTTTGAATCCAGTGATCCGAGTTCAAATCTCGGTGGAACCTTCAGGTGTGCGCTTTCATGTTTGTGTTCTGGAAAGAAGATGAGTGGATGAGCTTAGTCAGTTATCCAGTCACACCAGAGTGTGTGACCAATTCCAAAGAGAGGGCTTAAATTGGTTAATGTTGAAAAAGTGGAACATTCAGCTGAGAGGGTCTGTGCTATTTGCCTTCTCACCTCTGTGTGTCACTAATTGAATCTATTTGGTTTCTTCTTGCATAGTCATTGGCAATGCATATATTTTCCCATGCTCTCCATTTGGAATTTGGACACAGAAGCCAAAGGAGAAGGAAACAGGAAAAACAATCCCATGGTAACAATCAGCAACAAGGAGAACTACTCAAAGCCTGCACAATTAACCCGGTGCCCACCCATGGGCCAACCAATCATCCAATCAAGGAGCAGCAATTTCTGCCGGCCGGGATCTGAGCGCCAACTCCATGCGGTGCGCACAAGTTTGTACTGATTTAGGAAAAAGAGGATTGTACAATTTTACTCCTTGGTATGGATACTCTTTCAAAAACGTCCAAAAAATAAAATATGTGGTTGATAAAACTGTGTGACTCAGTCCTTCAACACAAAAGGCAGGCAAAGGAAAATCAGCTGTCCTCTCTATCTAATCATAGGAGCAAGGCAGTAACTACCATAGAGGACACCGAGGTCGTGTCCTCTGTATTTTTAATTTTTATTTTGTTGCTGAAATTGTGGTGATTTTATATTTGAAGAGCCAAGAGTAGCGCTGTTTAATAAAACAGTGGCTCAGTTTGGGCAGACGTGCTGCGCGTCATCGACAACATGCACTGTCGCTATGGTAACTACCACACAAGTCGGACTTTGATGTTGTTACCGTTAGTGAGTCAGTCAGTCACACCTGTCACTGAAAGAGGAGCACATCAAGCTAAACATGTAGGTGGAGAGCAGTTTAAGTGGTAGATGACTGTGAGAAAAAATGCATTTTAATGTGGAGATATTTGTATTGCAGCCCAGCGTCCTACTCAGATAGCAAGGAAACATGAATCAAAGTTTAATTTGTATATATTATCCCTCTGTCCCGGGACAGTTCATTCCTTTTTATTCCTAATCCATGACTTGATGAAATTCATTCTCCAGTTTTACATTGTAACTCATTTGCAAATCATTTAGGATGAGGCTGATGTTCTCTGATAACAAACTAAACAAATAAACCTAAAAGTCATTATGATGTTGTTTTTGTTCCTTTAAGACTCTGAAAATGGCCAGATTTAAATAATGAAATTAAATAAATTTCCAGGGGAGCCCCGAACCCGACTAGAAGTTCTGACTCATGACCTCAGTATTTTTTGGGCCTCTGCACCTAAAACCTCACTCAGGTAAAAGAATCAAAGTGTCATCAGCAACATTTACTAACACTTCCACCAGTAAAAGTATTTATTCTGCAGAGCAGCTCTCAGCGTTTGCTGTTAGATATAAAGTTGCCTGTTTGACAGTTTAAAGTGGCTGCACGTGCACTTTTTCTACCATCCAAGTACTAACCAGGCCCGACCCTGCTTAGCTTCCTAGATCTGACGAGATCGGGCGTGTTCAGGGTGGTATGGCCGTAAGCGAGAGAATCAGTCACAAATCAGCTTTTTATAGATGCTGAAACAACATCTATCACTGTGTTCTTACTTATAATGTAATATAATGTAACTGTTTAAAAATGAGCAATTTGTGATGATTTCATCTAACTAAGCAGCCTCAGTCTCTCTGTGTGACGCTGAACACAAAACTACACACAGGGAACAGAAGAGGTCGACAGACACTAAGTTATCTGAGAGTCTCACTTTCAGCTGCAGAGAACCAACATGAGAGAGAAGAACATGTGCAGGATCAGCATCAGCCTCTCAAGCCAATTAGGTGAAAAACTAAAAGAAACATATGGTTCAAGCAGCTATATAATAGATATTTGTTACGGTGACTTTTGCTTACGGCCACACCACCCTGAACACGCCTGATCTCGAAAGCTAAGCAGGGGGCCTGGTTAGTATTTGGATGGGAGACCGCCTGGGAATACCAGGTGCTGTAAGCTTTTTCTCTTCTCTCTACAACCTGCATGTATTTTGTTGCAACGTCTGATCACCCTGTGACACATGAGGAAGTTGGTCATCTTCAGCTGCTGCTGCTTTGTTGGCAGACACGAAGTGATCTGAGAGTCTCAGTTTCCACTGCAGGTAATAATCACATCAGGGATGAAGATGTGCCCACTACAAGTTAGCCTTTCTCGGCAATTATCTGGTTACATCGAGGAACTGTATGATTCCAGTACCTATATAATGCAAATTTGTCACAGACATTGTCGCTTACGGCCACACCACCCTGAACATGCCCGACCTAGTCTGATCTCGGAAGCCAAGCAGGGTTGGGCCTGGTTAGTACTTGGATGGGAGACTACTTGGGAATACCAGGTGCTGTAAGCTTTTTCTCTTCTCTCTACCCCCTGCATGTCTTTTGTTGCAACGTCTGATCACCCTGTGACACATGAGGAAGTTGGTCATCTTCAGCTGCTGCTGCTTTGTTGGCAGACACGAAGTGATCTGAGAGTCTCAGTTTCAATTGCAGGTAATAATCACATCAGGGAAGAAGATGTGCCCGATACAAGTTAGCCTTTCTCGGCAATTATCTGGTTACATAGAGGAACTGTATGATTCCAGTACCTATATAATGCACATTTGTGACAGACATTGTTGCTTACGGCCACACCACCCTGAATATGCCTGACCTCGTCTGATCTCGGAAGCCAAGCAGGGTTGGGCCTGGTTAGTACTTGGATGGGCGACAGCTTGGGAATACCAGGTGCTGTAAGCTTTTAGTCTTCTCTCTACCACCTGCATGTCTTTTGTTGCAACGTCTGATCACCCTGTGACACATGAGGAAGTTGGTCATCTTCAGCTGCTTCTGCTTTGTTGGCAGACACGAAGTGATCTGAGAGTCTCAGTTTCAGCTGGAGAGAATAATCACGACAGGGATGAAGATGTGCCCACTACAAGTTAGCCTTTCTCGGCAATTATCTGGTTACATAGAGGAACTGTATGATTCCAGTACCGATATAATGCACATTTGTGACAGACATTGTTGCTTACGGCCACACCACCCTGAATATGCCTGACCTCGTCTGATCTCGGAAGCCAAGCAGGGTTGGGCCTGGTTAGTACTTGGATGGGAGACCGCTTGGGAATACCAGGTGCAGTAAGCTTTTTCTCTTCTCTCTACCACTTGCATGTCTTTTGTTGCAACGTCTGATCACCCTGTGACACATGAGGACGTTGTTCATCTTCAGCTGCTGCTGCTTTGTTGGCAGACACGAAGTGATCTGAGAGTCTCAGTTTCCGCTGGAGAGAATAATCACGACAGGGAAGAAGATGTGCCCACTACAAGTTAGCCTTTCACGGCAATTATCTGGTTACATAGAGGAACCTTGTGATTCCAGTACCTATATAATGCAAATTTGTGACAGACATTGTCGCTTACGGCCACACCACCCTGAAAATACCCGACCTTGTCTGATCTCGGAAGCCAAGCAGGGTTAGGCCTGGTTAGTACTTGGATGGGAGACTGCTTGGGAATACCAGGTGCTGTAAGCTTTTTCTCTTCTCTCTACCCCCTGCATGTCTTTTGTTGCAACGTCTGATCACCCTGTGACACATGAGGAAGTTGGTCATCTTCAGCAGCTACTGCTTTGTTGGCAGACACGAAGTGATCTGAGAGTCTCAGTTTCAACTACAGATAATAATCACATCAGGGATGAAGATGTGCCCACTACAAGTTAGCCTTTCTCGGCAATTATCTGGTTACATAGAGGAACTGTATGATTCCAGTACCTATATAATGCACATTTGTCACAGATATTGTTGCTTATAGCCACACCACCCTGAACATGCCCGACCTCGTCTGATCTCGGAAGCCAAGCAGGGTTTGGCCTGGTTAGTACTTGGATGGGAGACTGCTTGGGAATACCAGGTGCTGTAAGCTTTTTCTCTTCTCTCTCCCACCTGCATGTCTTTTGTTGCAACGTCTGATCACCCTGTGACACATGAGGAAGTTGGTCATCTTCAGCTGCTGCTGCTTTGTTGGCAGACACGAAGTGATCTGAGAGTCTCAGTTTCAACTACAGATAATAATCACATCAGGGATGAAGATGTGCCCACTACAAGTTAGCCTTTCTCGGCAATTATCTGGTTACGTAGAGGAACTGTATGATTCCAGTACCTATATAATGCACATTTGTCACAGATATTGTTGCTTACGGCCACACCACCCTGAACATGCCCGACCTCGTCTGATCTCGGAAGCCAAGCAGGGTTGGGCCTGTTTAGTACTTGGATGGGAGACTGCTTGGGAATACGAGGTGCTGTAAGCTTTTTCTCTTCTCTCTACCACATGCATGTCTTTTGTTGCAACGTCTGATCACCCTGTGACACATGAGGAAGTTGGTCATTTTCAGCTGCTGCTGCTTTGTTGGCAGACACGAAGTGATCTGAGAGTCTCAGTTTCAACTGCAGATAATAATCACATCAGGGATGAAGATGTGCCCACTACATATCAGCCTTTCTCGACAATTATCTAGTTACACAGAAGAATTGTATGATTCCAGTACCTATATAATGCACATTGTTCACAGATATTGTTGCTTACGGCCACACCACCCTGAATATACCCGACCTCGTCTGATCTCGGAAGCCAAGCAGGGTTGGGCCTGGTTAGTACTTGGATGGGAGACCGCTTGGGAATACCAGGTGCTGTAAGCTATTTCTCTTTTCTCTACCACCTGCATGTCTTTTGTTGCAACGTCTGATCACCCTGTGACACATGAGGAAGTTGGTCATCTTCAGCTGCTGCTGCTTTGTTGGCAGACACGAAGTGATCTGAGAGTCTCAGTTTCAACTACAGGTAGTAATCACATCAAGGATGAAGATATGCCCACTACATATCAGCCGTTCTTGGCAATTATCTGGTTACATAGAGGAACCGTATGATTCCAGTACCTATATAATGCACATTGTTCACAGATATTGTTGCTTACGGCCAAACCATCCTGAACATGCCCGACCTCGTCTGATCTCGGAAGCCAAGCATGGTTGGGCCTGGTTAGTACTTGGATGGGAGACTGCTTGGGAATACCAGGTGCTGTAAGCTTTTTCTCTTCTCTCTACCACCTGCATGTCTTTTGTTGCAACGTCTGATCACCCTGTGACACATGAGGAAGTTGGTCATCTTCAGCTGCTGCTGCTTTGTTGGCAGACACGAAGGGATCTGAGAGTCTCAGTTTCCGCTGGAGAGAATAATCACGACAGGGAAGAAGATGTGCCCATTACATATCAGCCTTTCTCGGCAATTATCTGGTTACATAGAGGAACTGTATGATTCCAGTACCTATATAATGCACATTTGTTACAGACATTGTTGCTTACGGCCACACCACCCTGAATATACCCCACCTCCTCTGATCTTGGAAGCCAAGCAGGGTTGGGCCTGGTTAGTACTTGGATGGGAGACCGCTTGGGAATACCAGGTGCTGTAAGCTATTTCTCTTCTCTCTACCACCTGCATGTCTTTTGTTGCAACGTCTGATCACCCTGTGACATATGAGGAAGTTGGTCATCTTCAGCTGCTGCTGCTTTGTTGGCAGACACAAAGTGATCTGAGAGTCTCAGTTTCAACTGCAGGTAATAATCACATCAGGGATTAAGATGTGCCCACTACATATCATTCTTTCTCTGCAATTATCTGGTTACATAGAGGAACTGTATGATTCCAGTGCCTATATAATGCACATTTGTCACAGACATTGTTGCTTACGACCACACCACCCTGAACATACCTGATCTCGGAAGCCAAGCAGGGTTGGGCCTGTTTAGTACTTGGATGGGAGACTGCTTGGGAATACGAGGTGCTGTAAGCTTTTTCTCTTCTCTCTACCACATGCATGTCTTTTGTTGCAACGTCTGATCACCCTGTGACACATGAGGAAGTTGGTCATTTTCAGCTGCTGCTGCTTTGTTGGCAGACACGAAGTGATCTGAGAGTCTCAGTTTCAACTGCAGATAATAATCACATCAGGGATGAAGATGTGCCCACTACAAGTTAGCCTTTCTCTGCAATTATCTGTTTACATAGTGTAACCGTATGATTCCAGTACCTATATAATGCACATTTGTTACAGACATTGTTGCTTACGGCCACACCACCCTGAATATACCCCACCTCGTCTGATCTTGGAAGCCAAGCAGGGTTGGGCCTGGTTAGTACTTGGATGGGAGACCGCTTGGGAATACCAGGTGCTGTAAGCTTTTTCTCTTCTCTCTACCACCTGCATGTCTTTTGTTGCAACGTCTGATCACCCTGTGACATATGAGGAAGTTGGTCATCTTCAGCTGCTGCTGCTTTGTTGGCAGACACGAAGTGATCTGAGAGTCTCAGTTTCAACTGCAGGTAATAATCACATCAGGGATGAAGATGTGCCCACTACATATCAGCCGTTCTTGGCAATTATCTGGTTACATAGAGGAACCGTATGATTCCAGTACCTATATAATGCACATTGTTCACAGATATTGTTGCTTACGGCCAAACCATCCTGAACATACCCGACCTCGTCTGATCTCGGAAGCCAAGCATGGTTGGGCCTGGTTAGTACTTGGATGGGAGACTGCTTGGGAATACCAGGTGCTGTAAGCTTTTTCTCTTCTCTCTACCACCTGCATGTCTTTTGTTGCAACGTCTGATCACCCTGTGACACATGAGGAAGTTGGTCATCTTCAGCTGCTGCTGCTTTGTTGGCAGACACGAAGGGATCTGAGAGTCTCAGTTTCCGCTGGAGAGAATAATCACGACAGGGAAGAAGATGTGCCCATTACATATCAGCCTTTCTCGGCAATTATCTGGTTACATAGAGGAACTGTATGATTCCAGTACCTATATAATGCACATTTGTTACAGACATTGTTGCTTACGGCCACACCACCCTGAATATACCCCACCTCGTCTGATCTTGGAAGCCAAGCAGGGTTGGGCCTGGTTATTACTTGGATGGGAGACCGCTTGGGAATACCAGGTGCTGTTAGCTTTTTCTCTTCTCTCTACCACCTGCATGTCTTTTGTTGCAACGTCTGATCACCCTGTGACACATGAGGAAGTTGGTCATCTTCAGCTGCTGCTGCTTTGTTGGCAGACACGAAGTGATCTGAGAGTCTCAGTTTCAACTACAGGTAGTAATCACATCAAGGATGAAGATATGCCCACTACATATCAGCCGTTCTTGGCAATTATCTGGTTACATAGAGGAACCGTATGATTCCAGGACCTATATAATGCACATTGTTCACAGATATTGTTGCTTACGGCCAAACCATCCTGAACATACCCGACCTCGTCTGATCTCGGAAGCCAAGCAGGTTTGGGCCTGGTTAGTACTTGGATGGGAGACCGCTTGGGAATACCAGGTGCTGTAAGGTTTTTCTCTTCTCTCTACCACCTGCATGTCTTTTGTTGCAACGTCTGATCACCCTGTGACACATGAGGAAGTTGGTCATCTTCAGCTGCTGCTGGATTGTTGGCAGACACAAAGTGATCTGAGAGTCTCAGTTTCAACTACAGATAATAATCACATCAGGGATGAAGATGTGCCCACTACAAGTTAGCCTTTCTCGGCAATTATCTGGTTACATAGAGGAACTGTATGATTCCAGTACCGATATAATGCACATTTGTCACAGATGTTGATGCTTACGGCCACACTACCCTGAACATGCCCAACCTCGTCTGATCTCGGAAGCCAAGAAGGTTTGGGCCTGGTTAGTACTTGGATGGGAGACCGCTTGGGAATACCAGGTGCTGTAAGCTTTTTCTCTTCTCTCTACCACCTGCATGTCTTTTGTTGCAACGTCTGATCACCCTGTGACACATGAGGAAGTTGGTCATCTTCAGCTGCTGCTGCTTTGTTGGCAGACACGAAGTGATCTGAGAGTCTCAGTTTCCGCTGGAGAGAATAATCACGACAGGGATGAAGATGTGCCCACTACAAGTTAGCCTTTCTCGGCAATTATCTGGTTACATAGAGGAACTGTATGATTCCAGTACCTATATAATGCACATTTGTTACAGACATTGTTGCTTACGGCCACACCACCCTGAATGTGCCCGACCTCGTCTGACCTCGGAAGCCAAGCAGTGTTGGGCCTGGTTATTACTTGGATGGGAGACCGCTTGGGAATACCAGGTGCTGTAAGCTTTTTCTCTTCTCTCTACCACCTGCATGTCTTTTGTTGCAACGTCTGATCACCCTGTGACACATGAGGAAGTTGGTCATCTTCAGCTGCTGCTGCTTTGTTGGCAGACACTAAGTGATCTGAGATTCTCTTTTTCAACTACAGATAATAATCACATCAGGGATGAAGATGTGCCCACTACAAGTTAGCCTTTCTCTGCAATTATATGGTTACATAGAGGAATTCTATGATTCCAGTACCTATATAATGCACATTGTTCACAGATATTGTTGCTTACGGCCACACCACCCTGAATATGCCCGATCTCGGAAGCCAAGCAGGGTTGGGCCTGGTTAGTACTTGGATGAGAGACTACTTGGGAATACCAGGTGCTGTAAGCTTTTTCTCTTCTCTCTAGCACCTGCATGTCTTTTGTTGCAACGTTTGATGACCCTGTGACACATGAGGAAGTTGGTCATCTTCAGCTGCTGCTGCTTTGTTGGCAGACACGAAGTGATCTGAGAGTCTCAGTTTCCACTGGAGAGAATAATCACGACAGGGAAGAAGATTTGCCCAATACGCATCAGCCTTTCTCTGCAATTATCTGGTTACATCGAGGAACTGTATGATTCCAGTACCTATATAATGCACATTTGTCACAGACATTGTTGCTTACGGCCACACCACCCTGAATATACCCAACCTCATCTGATCTCGGAAGCCAAGCAGGGTTGGGCCTGGTTAGTACTTGGATGGGAGACTGCTTGGGAATACCAGGTGCTGTAAGCTTTTTCTCTTCTCACTACCCCCTGCATGTTTTTTGTTGCAACGTCTGATCACCCTGTGACACATGAGGAAGTTGGTCATCTTCAGCTGCTGCTGCTTTGTTGGCAGACACGAAGTGATCTGAGAGTCTCAGTTTCAACTACAGGTAGTAATCACATCAAGGATGAAGATATGCCCACTACATATCAGCCTTTCTCGGCAATTATCTGGTTACATAGAGGAACCGTATGATTCCAGTACCTATATAATGCACATTGTTCACAGATATTGTTGCTTACGGCCACACCACCCTGAACATGCCCAACCTCGTCTGATCTCGGAAGCCAAGCAGGGTTGGGCCTGGTTATTACTTGGATGGGAGACTTCTTGGGAATACCAGCTGTTGTAAGCTTTTTCTCTTCTCTCTACCACCTACATGTCTTTTGTTGCAACGTCTGATCACCCTGTGACACATGAGGAAGTTGGTCATCTTCAGCTGCTGCTGCTTTGTTGGCAGACACGAAGTGATCTGAGATTCTAAGTTTCAACTGCAGATAATAATCACGTCAGGGAAGAAGATGTGCCCACTACAAGTTAGCCTTTCTCGGCAATTATCTGATTACATAGAGGAACTGTATGATTCCAGTACCGATATAATGCACATTTGTCACAGACATTGTTGCTTACGGCCACACCACCCTGAACATGCCCGACCTCGTCTGATCTCGGAAGCCAAGCAGGGTTGGGCCTGGTTAGTACTTGGATGGGGGACCGCTTGGGAATACCAGGTGCTGTAAGCTTTTTCTCTTCTCTCTACCACCTGCATGTCTTTTGTTGCAACGTCTGATCACCCTGTGACACATGAGGAAGTTGGTCATCTTCAGCTGCTGCTGCTTTGTTGGCAGACACGAAGTGATCTTAGAGTCTCAGTTTCAACTGCAGATAATAATCACATCAGGGATGAAGATGTGCCCACTACATATCAGCCTTTCTCTGCAATTATCTGGTTACATAGAGTAACCGTATGATTCCAGTACCTATATAATGCACATTGTTCACAGATATTGTTGCTTACGGCCACACCACCCTGAATATGCCCGACCTCGTCTGATCTCGGAAGCCAAGCAGGGTTGGGCCTGGTTAGTACTTGGATGGGAGACTGCTTTGGAATACCAGGTGCTGTAAGCTTTTTCTCTTCTCTCTACCACCTGCATGTCTTTTGTTGCAACGTCTGATCACCCTGTGACACATGAGGAAGTTGGTCATCTTCAGCTGCTGCTGCTTTGTTGGCAGACACGAAGTGATCTGAGAGTCTCAGTTTCAACTACAGGTAGTAATCACATCAAGGATGAAGATATGCCCACTACATATCAGCCTTTCTCGGCAATTATCTGGTTACATAGAGGAACTGTATGATTCCAGTACCTATATAATGCACATTTGTCACAGACATTGTCGCTTATGGCCAAACCACCCTGAACATGCCCGACCTCGTCTGATCTCGGAAGCCAAGCAGGGTTGGGCCTGGTTAGTACTTGGATAGGAGACTACTTGGGAATACCAGGTGCTGTAAGCTTTTACTCTACCACCTACATGTCTTTTGTTGCAACGTCTGATCACCCTGTGACACATGAGGAAGTTGGTCATCTTCAGCTGCTGCTGCTTTGTTGGCAGACACGAAGTGATCTGAGAGTCTCAGTTTCAACTACAGATAATAATCACATCAGGGATGAAGATGTGCCCACTACATATCAGCCTTTCTCGGCAATTATCTGGTTACATAGAGTAACCGTATGATTCCAGTACCTATATAATGCACATTGTTCACAGATATTGTTGCTTACGGCCACACCACCCTGAATATCCCCGACCTCGTCTGATCTCCGAAGCCAAGCAGGGTTGGGCCTGGTTAGTACTTGGATGGTTGACTGCTTTGGAATACCAGGTGCTGTAAGCTTTTTCTCTTCTCTCTACCACCTGCATGTCTTTTGTTTCAACGTCTGATCACCCTGTGACACATGAGGAAGTTGGTCATCTTCAGCTGCTGCTGCTTTGTTGGCAGACACGAAGTGATCTGAGAGTCTCAGTTTCAACTGCAGGTAATAATCACATCAGGGATGAAGATGTGCCCACTACATATCAGCCATTCTCGGCAATTATCTGGTTACATAGTGTAACCGTATGATTCCAGTATCTATATAATGCACATTTGTCACAGACATTGTTGCTTACGGCCACACCACCCTGAACATGCCCGACCTCGTCTGATCTCGGAAGCCAAGCAGGGTTGGGCCTGGTTAGTACTTGGATGGGAGACTACTTGGGAATACCAGGTGCTGTAAGCTTTTTTTCTTCTCTCTACCATCTAAATGTCTTTTGTTGCAACGTCTGATCACCCTGTGACACATGAGGAAGTTGGTCATCTTCAGCTGCTGCTGCTTTGTTGGCAGACACGAAGTGATCTGAGAGTCTCAGTTTCAACTGCAGGTAATAATCACATCAGGGATGAAGATATGCCCACTACATATCAGCCTTTCTCGGCAATTATCTGGTTACATAGAGGAACCGTATGATTCCAGTACCTATATAATGCACATTGTTCACAGATATTGTTGCCTACGGCCACACCACCCTGAACATACCCGACCTCGTCTGATCTCGGAAGCCAAGCAGGGTTGGGCATGGTTAGTACTTGGATGGGAGACTACTTGGGAATACCAGGTGCTGTAAGCTTTTTCTCTTCTCTCTACCACCTGCATGTCTTTTGTTGCAACGTCTGATCACCCTGTGACACATGAGGAAGTTGGTCATCTTCAGCTGCTGCTGCTTTGTTGGCAGACACGAAGTGATCTGAGAGTCTCAGTTTCCGCTGGAGAGAATAATCACGACAGGGAAGAAGATGTGCCCAATACGCATCAGCCTTTCTCGGCAATTATCTGGTTACATAGAGGAACTGTATGATTCCAGTACCTATATAATGCACATTTGTCACAGACATTGTCGCTTACGGCCAAACCACCCTGAATATACCAGACCTCGTCTGATCTTGGAAACCAAGCAGGGTTGGGCCTAGTTAGTACTTGGATGGGAGACCGCTTGGGAATACCAGGTGCTGTAAGCTTTTTCTCTTCTCTCTACCACCTGCATGTCTTTTGTTGCAACGTCTGATCACCCTGTGACACATGAGGAAGTTGGTCATCTTCAGCTGCTGCTGCTTTGTTGGCAGACACGAAGTGATCTGAGAGTCTCAGTTTCAACTACAGGTAGTAATCACATCAAGGATGAAGATATGCCCACTACATATCAGCCGTTCTTGGCAATTATCTGGTTACATAGAGGAACCGTATGATTCCAGGACCTATATAATGCACATTGTTCACAGATATTGTTGCTTACGGCCAAACCATCCTGAACATACCCGACCTCGTCTGATCTCGGAAGCCAAGCAGGTTTGGGCCTGGTTAGTACTTGGATGGGAGACCGCTTGGGAATACCAGGTGCTGTAAGGTTTTTCTCTTCTCTCTACCACCTGCATGTCTTTTGTTGCAACGTCTGATCACCCTGTGACACATGAGGAAGTTGGTCATCTTCAGCTGCTGCTGGATTGTTGGCAGACACAAAGTGATCTGAGAGTCTCAGTTTCAACTACAGATAATAATCACATCAGGGATGAAGATGTGCCCACTACAAGTTAGCCTTTCTCGGCAATTATCTGGTTACATAGAGGAACTGTATGATTCCAGTACCGATATAATGCACATTTGTCACAGATGTTGATGCTTACGGCCACACTACCCTGAACATGCCCAACCTCGTCTGATCTCGGAAGCCAAGAAGGTTTGGGCCTGGTTAGTACTTGGATGGGAGACCGCTTGGGAATACCAGGTGCTGTAAGCTTTTTCTCTTCTCTCTACCACCTGCATGTCTTTTGTTGCAACGTCTGATCACCCTGTGACACATGAGGAAGTTGGTCATCTTCAGCTGCTGCTGCTTTGTTGGCAGACACGAAGTGATCTGAGAGTCTCAGTTTCCGCTGGAGAGAATAATCACGACAGGGATGAAGATGTGCCCACTACAAGTTAGCCTTTCTCGGCAATTATCTGGTTACATAGAGGAACTGTATGATTCCAGTACCTATATAATGCACATTTGTTACAGACATTGTTGCTTACGGCCACACCACCCTGAATGTGCCCGACCTCGTCTGACCTCGGAAGCCAAGCAGTGTTGGGCCTGGTTATTACTTGGATGGGAGACCGCTTGGGAATACCAGGTGCTGTAAGCTTTTTCTCTTCTCTCTACCACCTGCATGTCTTTTGTTGCAACGTCTGATCACCCTGTGACACATGAGGAAGTTGGTCATCTTCAGCTGCTGCTGCTTTGTTGGCAGACACTAAGTGATCTGAGATTCTCTTTTTCAACTACAGATAATAATCACATCAGGGATGAAGATGTGCCCACTACAAGTTAGCCTTTCTCTGCAATTATATGGTTACATAGAGGAATTCTATGATTCCAGTACCTATATAATGCACATTGTTCACAGATATTGTTGCTTACGGCCACACCACCCTGAATATGCCCGATCTCGGAAGCCAAGCAGGGTTGGGCCTGGTTAGTACTTGGATGAGAGACTACTTGGGAATACCAGGTGCTGTAAGCTTTTTCTCTTCTCTCTAGCACCTGCATGTCTTTTGTTGCAACGTTTGATGACCCTGTGACACATGAGGAAGTTGGTCATCTTCAGCTGCTGCTGCTTTGTTGGCAGACACGAAGTGATCTGAGAGTCTCAGTTTCCACTGGAGAGAATAATCACGACAGGGAAGAAGATTTGCCCAATACGCATCAGCCTTTCTCTGCAATTATCTGGTTACATCGAGGAACTGTATGATTCCAGTACCTATATAATGCACATTTGTCACAGACATTGTTGCTTACGGCCACACCACCCTGAATATACCCAACCTCATCTGATCTCGGAAGCCAAGCAGGGTTGGGCCTGGTTAGTACTTGGATGGGAGACTGCTTGGGAATACCAGGTGCTGTAAGCTTTTTCTCTTCTCACTACCCCCTGCATGTTTTTTGTTGCAACGTCTGATCACCCTGTGACACATGAGGAAGTTGGTCATCTTCAGCTGCTGCTGCTTTGTTGGCAGACACGAAGTGATCTGAGAGTCTCAGTTTCAACTACAGGTAGTAATCACATCAAGGATGAAGATATGCCCACTACATATCAGCCTTTCTCGGCAATTATCTGGTTACATAGAGGAACCGTATGATTCCAGTACCTATATAATGCACATTGTTCACAGATATTGTTGCTTACGGCCACACCACCCTGAACATGCCCAACCTCGTCTGATCTCGGAAGCCAAGCAGGGTTGGGCCTGGTTATTACTTGGATGGGAGACTTCTTGGGAATACCAGCTGTTGTAAGCTTTTTCTCTTCTCTCTACCACCTACATGTCTTTTGTTGCAACGTCTGATCACCCTGTGACACATGAGGAAGTTGGTCATCTTCAGCTGCTGCTGCTTTGTTGGCAGACACGAAGTGATCTGAGATTCTAAGTTTCAACTGCAGATAATAATCACGTCAGGGAAGAAGATGTGCCCACTACAAGTTAGCCTTTCTCGGCAATTATCTGATTACATAGAGGAACTGTATGATTCCAGTACCGATATAATGCACATTTGTCACAGACATTGTTGCTTACGGCCACACCACCCTGAACATGCCCGACCTCGTCTGATCTCGGAAGCCAAGCAGGGTTGGGCCTGGTTAGTACTTGGATGGGGGACCGCTTGGGAATACCAGGTGCTGTAAGCTTTTTCTCTTCTCTCTACCACCTGCATGTCTTTTGTTGCAACGTCTGATCACCCTGTGACACATGAGGAAGTTGGTCATCTTCAGCTGCTGCTGCTTTGTTGGCAGACACGAAGTGATCTTAGAGTCTCAGTTTCAACTGCAGATAATAATCACATCAGGGATGAAGATGTGCCCACTACATATCAGCCTTTCTCTGCAATTATCTGGTTACATAGAGTAACCGTATGATTCCAGTACCTATATAATGCACATTGTTCACAGATATTGTTGCTTACGGCCACACCACCCTGAATATGCCCGACCTCGTCTGATCTCGGAAGCCAAGCAGGGTTGGGCCTGGTTAGTACTTGGATGGGAGACTGCTTTGGAATACCAGGTGCTGTAAGCTTTTTCTCTTCTCTCTACCACCTGCATGTCTTTTGTTGCAACGTCTGATCACCCTGTGACACATGAGGAAGTTGGTCATCTTCAGCTGCTGCTGCTTTGTTGGCAGACACGAAGTGATCTGAGAGTCTCAGTTTCAACTACAGGTAGTAATCACATCAAGGATGAAGATATGCCCACTACATATCAGCCTTTCTCGGCAATTATCTGGTTACATAGAGGAACTGTATGATTCCAGTACCTATATAATGCACATTTGTCACAGACATTGTCGCTTATGGCCAAACCACCCTGAACATGCCCGACCTCGTCTGATCTCGGAAGCCAAGCAGGGTTGGGCCTGGTTAGTACTTGGATAGGAGACTACTTGGGAATACCAGGTGCTGTAAGCTTTTACTCTACCACCTACATGTCTTTTGTTGCAACGTCTGATCACCCTGTGACACATGAGGAAGTTGGTCATCTTCAGCTGCTGCTGCTTTGTTGGCAGACACGAAGTGATCTGAGAGTCTCAGTTTCAACTACAGATAATAATCACATCAGGGATGAAGATGTGCCCACTACATATCAGCCTTTCTCGGCAATTATCTGGTTACATAGAGTAACCGTATGATTCCAGTACCTATATAATGCACATTGTTCACAGATATTGTTGCTTACGGCCACACCACCCTGAATATCCCCGACCTCGTCTGATCTCCGAAGCCAAGCAGGGTTGGGCCTGGTTAGTACTTGGATGGTTGACTGCTTTGGAATACCAGGTGCTGTAAGCTTTTTCTCTTCTCTCTACCACCTGCATGTCTTTTGTTTCAACGTCTGATCACCCTGTGACACATGAGGAAGTTGGTCATCTTCAGCTGCTGCTGCTTTGTTGGCAGACACGAAGTGATCTGAGATTCTAAGTTTCAACTGCAGGTAATAATCACATCAGGGATGAAGATGTGCCCACTACATATCAGCCATTCTCGGCAATTATCTGGTTACATAGTGTAACCGTATGATTCCAGTATCTATATAATGCACATTTGTCACAGACATTGTTGCTTACGGCCACACCACCCTGAACATGCCCGACCTCGTCTGATCTCGGAAGCCAAGCAGGGTTGGGCCTGGTTAGTACTTGGATGGGAGACTACTTGGGAATACCAGGTGCTGTAAGCTTTTTTTCTTCTCTCTACCATCTAAATGTCTTTTGTTGCAACGTCTGATCACCCTGTGACACATGAGGAAGTTGGTCATCTTCAGCTGCTGCTGCTTTGTTGGCAGACACGAAGTGATCTGAGAGTCTCAGTTTCAACTGCAGGTAATAATCACATCAGGGATGAAGATATGCCCACTACATATCAGCCTTTCTCGGCAATTATCTGGTTACATAGAGGAACCGTATGATTCCAGTACCTATATAATGCACATTGTTCACAGATATTGTTGCCTACGGCCACACCACCCTGAACATACCCGACCTCGTCTGATCTCGGAAGCCAAGCAGGGTTGGGCATGGTTAGTACTTGGATGGGAGACTACTTGGGAATACCAGGTGCTGTAAGCTTTTTCTCTTCTCTCTACCACCTGCATGTCTTTTGTTGCAACGTCTGATCACCCTGTGACACATGAGGAAGTTGGTCATCTTCAGCTGCTGCTGCTTTGTTGGCAGACACGAAGTGATCTGAGAGTCTCAGTTTCCGCTGGAGAGAATAATCACGACAGGGAAGAAGATGTGCCCAATACGCATCAGCCTTTCTCGGCAATTATCTGGTTACATAGAGGAACTGTATGATTCCAGTACCTATATAATGCACATTTGTCACAGACATTGTCGCTTACGGCCAAACCACCCTGAATATACCAGACCTCGTCTGATCTTGGAAACCAAGCAGGGTTGGGCCTAGTTAGTACTTGGATGGGAGACCGCTTGGGAATACCAGGTGCTGTAAGCTATTTCTCTTCTCTCTTCCACCTGCATGTCTTTTGTTGCAACGTCTGATCACCCTGTGACACATGAGGAAGTTGGTCATCTTCAGCTGCTGCTGCTTTGTTGGCAGACACAAAGTGATCTGAGATTCTCAGTTTCAACTACAGATAATAATCACATCAAGGATGAAGATTTGCCAGCTGCAAGTTAGCCTTTCTCGGCAATTATCTGGTTACATAGTGTAACCGTATGATTGCAGTACCTATATAATGCACATTGTTCACAGATATTGTTGCTTACGGCCACACCACCCTGAATATGCCCAACCTCGTCTGATCTCGGAAGCCAAGCAGGGTTGGGCCTGGTTAGTACTTGGATGGGAGACTACTTGGGAATACCAGGTGCTGTAAGCTTTTTCTCTTCTCTCTACCACATGCATGTCTTTTGTTGCAACGTCTGATCACCCTGTGACACATGAGGAAGTTGGTCATCTTCAGCTGCTGCTGCTTTGTTGGCAGACACTAAGTGATCTGAGATTCTCTTTTTCAACTACAGATAATAATCACATCAGGGATGAAGATGTGCCCACTACAAGTTAGCCTTTCTCTGCAATTATATGGTTACATAGAGGAATTCTATGATTCCAGTACCGATATAATGCACATTTGTCACAGACATTGTTGCTTACGGCCACACCACCCTGAACATGCCCGACCTCGTCTGATCTCAGAAGCCAAGCAGGGTTGGGCCTGGTTAGTACTTGGATGGGAGACTGCTTAGGAATACCAGGTGCTGTAAGCTTTTTCTCTTCTCTCTACCACCTGCATGTCTTTTGTTGCAACGTCTGATCACCCTGTGACACATGAGGAAGTTGGTCATCTTCAGCTGCTGCTGCTTTGTTGGCAGACACGAAGTGATCTGAGAGTCTCAGTTTCCACTGGAGAGAATAATCACGACAGGGAAGAAGATGTGCCCAATACGCATCAGCCTTTCTCTGCAATTATCTGGTTACATCGAGGAACTGTATGATTCCAGTACCTATATAATGCACATTTGTCACAGACATTGTTGCTTACAGCCACACCACCCTGAAAATACCCGACCTCGTCTGATCTCGGAAGCCAAGCAGGGTTGGGCCTGGTTAGTACTTGGATGGGAGACTACTTGGGAATACCAGGTGCTGTAAGCTTTTTCTCTTCTCTCTAGCACCTGCATGTCTTTTGTTGCAACGTCTGATCACCCTGTGACACATGAGTAAGTTGGTCATCTTCAGCTGCTGCTGCTATGTTGGCAGACACGAAGTGATCTGAGAGTCTCAGTTTCCGCTGGAGAGAATAATCACGACAGGGAAGAAGATGTGCCCAATACGCATCAGCCTTTCTCGGCAATTATCTGATTACATAGAGGAACTGTATGATTCCAGTAACGATATAATGCACATTTGTCACAGACGTTGTTGCTTACGGCCACACCACCCTGAACATGCCCGACCTCGTCTGATCTCGGAAGCCAAGCAGGGTTGGGCCTTGTTAGTACTTGGATGGGAGACTGCTTGGGAATACCAGGTGCTGTAAGCTATTTTTCTTCTCTCTACCACCTACATGTCTTTTGTTGCAACGTCTGATCACCCTGTGACACATGAGGAAGTTGGTCATCTTCAGCTGCTGCTGGATTGTTGGCAGACACAAAGTGATCTGAGAGTCTCAGTTTCGACTACAGATAATAATCACATCAGGGATGAAGATGTGCCCACTACAAGTTAGCCTTTCTCGGCAATTATCTGGTTACATAGAGGAACTGTATGATTCCAGTACCGATATAATGCACATTTGTCACAGATGTTGTTGCTTACGGCCACACTACCCTGAACATGCCCAACCTCGTCTGATCTCGGAAGCCAAGAAGGTTTGGGCCTGATTAGTACTTGGATGGGAGACCGCTTGGGAATACCAGGTGCTGTAAGCTTTTTCTCTTCTCTCTACCACCTGCATGTCTTTTGTTGCAACGTCTGATCACCCTGTGACACATGAGGAAGTTGGTCATCTTCAGCTGCTGCTGCTTTGTTGGCAGACACGAAGTGATCTGAGAGTCTCAGTTTCCGCTGGAGAGAATAATCACGACAGGGAAGAAGATGTGCCCAATACGCATCAGCCTTTCTCGGCAATTATCTGGTTACATAGAGGAACCGTATGATTCCAGTACCTATATAATGCACATTGTTCACAGACATTGTTGCTTACGGCCACACCGCCCTGAACATGCCCAACCTCGTCTGATCTCGGAAGCCAAGCAGGGTTGGGCCTGGTTATTACTTGGATGGGAGACTTCTTGGGAATACCAGCTGCTGTAAGCTTTTTCTCTTCTCTCTACCACCTACATGTCTTTTGTTGCAACGTCTGATCACCCTGTGACACATGAGGAAGTTGGTCATCTTCAGCTGCTGCTGGATTGTTGGCAGACACAAAGTGATCTGAGAGTCTCAGTTTCAACTACAGATAATAATCACATCAGGGATGAAGATGTGCCCACTACAAGTTAGCCTTTCTCGGCAATTATCTGGTTACATAGAGGAACTGTATGATTCCAGTACCGATATAATGCACATTTGTCACAGATGTTGTTGCTTACGGCCACACTACCCTGAACATGCCCAACCTCGTCTGATCTCGGAAGCCAAGAAGGTTTGGGCCTGATTAGTACTTGGATGGGAGACTGCTTGGGAATACCAGGTGCTGTAAGCTTTTTCTCTTCTCTCTACCACCTGCATGTCTTTTGTTGCAACGTCTGATCACCCTGTGACACATGAGGAAGTTGGTCATCTTCAGCTGCTGCTGCTTTGTTGGCAGACACGAAGTGATCTGAGAGTCTCAGTTTCAACTACAGGTAGTAATCACATCAAGGATGAAGATATGCCCACTACATATCAGCCTTTCTCGGCAATTATCTGGTTACATAGAGGAACCGTATGATTCCAGTACCTATATAATGCACATTGTTCACAGATATTGTTGCTTACGGCCACACCGCCCTGAACATGCCCAACCTCGTCTGATCTCGGAAGCCAAGCAGGGTTGGGCCTGGTTATTACTTGGATGGGAGACTTCTTGGGAATACCAGCTGCTGTAAGCTTTTTCTCTTCTCTCTACCACCTACATGTCTTTTGTTGCAACGTCTGATCACCCTGTGACACATGAGGAAGTTGGTCATCTTCAGCTGCTGCTGCTTTGTTGGCAGACACGAAGTGATATGAGATTCTAAGTTTCAACTGCAGATAATAATCACGTCAGGGAAGAAGATGTGCCCACTACAAGTTAGCCTTTCTCGGCAATTATCTGATTACATAGAGGAACTGTATGATTCCAGTACCGATATAATGCACATTTGTCACAGACATTGTTGCTTACGGCCACACCACCCTGAACATGCCCGACCTCGTCTGATCTCGGAAGCCAAGCAGGGTTGGGCCTGGTTAGTACTTGGATGGGAGACTTCTTGGGAATACCAGCTGCTGTAAGCTTTTTCTCTTCTCTCTACCACCTACATGTCTTTTGTTGCAACGTCTGATCACCCTGTGACACATGAGGAAGTTGGTCATCTTCAGCTGCTGCTGGATTGTTGGCAGACACAAAGTGATCTGAGAGTCTCAGTTTCAACTACAGATAATAATCACATCAGGGATGAAGATGTGCCCACTACAAGTTAGCCTTTCTCGGCAATTATCTGGTTACATAGAGGAACTGTATGATTCCAGTACCGATATAATGCACATTTGTCACAGATGTTGTTGCTTACGGCCACACTACCCTGAACATGCCCAACCTCGTCTGATCTCGGAAGCCAAGAAGGTTTGGGCCTGATTAGTACTTGGATGGGAGACCGCTTGGGAATACCAGGTGCTGTAAGCTTTTTCTCTTCTCTCTACCACCTGCATGTCTTTTGTTGCAACGTCTGATCACCCTGTGACACATGAGGAAGTTGGTCATCTTCAGCTGCTGCTGCTTTGTTGGCAGACACGAAGTGATCTGAGAGTCTCAGTTTCAACTACAGGTAGTAATCACATCAAGGATGAAGATATGCCCACTACATATCAGCCTTTCTCGGCAATTATCTGGTTACATAGAGGAACCGTATGATTCCAGTACCTATATAATGCACATTGTTCACAGATATTGTTGCTTACGGCCACACCGCCCTGAACATGCCCAACCTCGTCTGATCTCGGAAGCCAAGCAGGGTTGGGCCTGGTTATTACTTGGATGGGAGACTTCTTGGGAATACCAGCTGCTGTAAGCTTTTTCTCTTCTCTCTACCACCTACATGTCTTTTGTTGCAACGTCTGATCACCCTGTGACACATGAGGAAGTTGGTCATCTTCAGCTGCTGCTGCTTTGTTGGCAGACACGAAGTGATCTGAGATTCTAAGTTTCAACTGCAGATAATAATCACGTCAGGGAAGAAGATGTGCCCACTACAAGTTAGCCTTTCTCGGCAATTATCTGGTTACATAGAGGAACTGTATGATTCCAGTACCGATATAATGCACATTTGTCACAGACATTGTTTCTTACGGCCACACCACCCTGAACATGCCCGACCTCGTCTGATCTCGGAAGCCAAGCAGGGTTGGGCCTGGTTAGTACTTGGATGGGAGACCGCTTGGGAATACCAGGTGCTGTAAGCTTTTTCTCTTCTCTCTAGCACCTGCATGTCTTTTGTTGCAACGTTTGATGACCCTGTGACACATGAGGAAGTTGGTCATCTTCAGCTGCTGCTGCTTTGTTGGCAGACACGAAGTGATCTGAGATTCTAAGTTTCAACTGCAGATAATAATCACGTCAGGGAAGAAGATGTGCCCACTACAAGTTAGCCTTTCTCGGCAATTATCTGATTACATAGAGGAACTGTATGATTCCAGTACCGATATAATGCACATTTGTCACAGACATTGTTGCTTACGGCCACACCACCCTGAACATGCCCGACCTCGTCTGATCTCGGAAGCCAAGCAGGGTTGGGCCTGGTTAGTACTTGGATGGGAGACCGCTTGGGAATACCAGGTGCTGTAAGGTTTTTCTCTTCTCTCTACCACATGCATGTCTTTTGTTGCAACGTCTGATCACCCTGTGACACATGAGGAAGTTGGTCATCTTCAGCTGCTGCTGCTTTGTTGGCAGACACGAAGTGATCTGAGAGTCTCAGTTTCAACTGCAGGTAATAATCACATCAGGGATGAAGATGTGGCCACTACATATCAGCCTTTCTTGGCAATTATCTGGTTACATAGTGTAACCGTATGATTCCAGTACCTATATAATGCACATTTGTCACAGACGTTGTTGCTTACGGCCACACCACCCTGAATATGCCCGACCTCGTCTGATCTCGGAAGCCAAGCAGGGTTGGGCCTGGTTAGTACTTGGGTGGGAGACTACTTGGGAATACCAGGTGCTGTAAGCTTTTTCTCTTCTCTCTACCACCTACATGTCTTTTGTTGCAACGTCTGATCACCCTGTGACACATGAGGAAGTTGGTCATCTTCAGCTTCTGCTGGATTGTTGGCAGACACGAAGTGATCGGAGAGTCTCAGTTTCAACTGCAGGTAATATTCACATCAGGGATTAAGATGTGCCCACTACATATCAGCCTTTCTCTGCAATTATCTGGTTACATAGAGGAACCGTATGATTCCAGTACCTATATAATGCACATTTGTTACACACATTGTTACTTACGGCCACACCACCCTGAATATACCCCACCTCGTCTGATCTCGGAAGCCAAGCAGGGTTGGGCCTGGTTATTACTTGGATGGGAGACCGCTTGGGAATACCAGGTGCTGTTAGCTTTTTCTCTTCTCTCTACCACCTGCATGTCTTTTGTTGCAACGTCTGATCACCCTGTGACACATGAGGAAGTTGGTCATCTTCAGCTGCTGCTGCTTTGTTGGCAGACACGAAGTGATCTGAGAGTCTCAGTTTCAACTACAGGTAGTAATCACATCAAGGATGAAGATATGCCCACTACATATCAGCCTTTCTTGGCAATTATCTGGTTACATAGAGGAACTCTATGATTCCAGTACCTATATAATGCACATTTGTGACAGACATTGTCGCTTACGGCCAAACCACCCTGAACATGCCCGACCTCGTCTGATCTCGGAAGCCAAGCAGGGTTGGGCCTGGTTAGTACTTGGGTGGGAGACTACTTGGGAATACCAGGTGCTGTAAGCTTTTTCTCTTCTCTCTACCACCTGCATGTCTTTTGTTGCAACGTCTGATCACCCTGTGACACATGAGGAAGTTGGTCATCTTCAGCTGCTGCTGCTTTGTTGGCAGACAAAAGTGATCTGAGAGTCTCAGTTTCCGCTGGAGAGAATAATCACGACAGGGAAAAAGATGTGCCTAATACGCATCAGCCTTTCTCAGCAATTATCTGGTTACATAGAGGAACCGTATGATTCCAGTACCGATATAATGCACATTTGTCACAGACATTGTTGCTTACGGCCACACCACCCTGAACATGCCCGACCTCGTCTGATCTCGGAAGCCAAGCAGGGTTGGGCCTGGTTAGTACTTGGATGGGAGACCGCTTGGGAATACCAGGTGCTGTAAGCTTTTTCTCTTCTCTCTACCACGTGCATGTCTTTTGTTGCAACGTCTGATCACCCTGTGACACATGAGGAAGTTGGTCATCTTCAGCTGCTGCTGCTTTGTTGGCAGACACGAAGTGATCTGAGAGTCTCAGTTTCAACTACAGGTAGTAATCACATCAAGGATGAAGATATGCCCACTACATATCAGCCTTTCTTGGCAATTATCTGGTTACATAGAGGAACTCTATGATTCCAGTACCTATATAATGCACATTTGTGACAGACATTGTCGCTTACGGCCAAACCACCCTGAACATGCCCGACCTCGTCTGATCTCGGAAGCCAAGCAGGGTTGGGCCTGGTTAGTACTTGGATGGGAGACCGCTTGGGAATACCAGGTGCTGTAAGCTTTTTCTCTTCTCTCTACCACATGCATGTCTTTTGTTGCAACGTCTGATCACCCTGTGACACATGAGGAAGTTGGCCATCTTCAGCTGCTGCTGCTATGTTGGCAGACACGAAGTGATCTGAGAGTCTCAGTTTCAACTACAGGTAGTAATCACATGAAGGATGAAGATATGCCCACTACATATCAGCCTTTCTCGGCAATTATCTGGTTACATAGAGGAACCGTATGATTCCAGTACCTATATAATGCACATTGTTCACAGATATTGTTGCTTACGGCCACACCACCCTGAACATGCCCAACCTCGTCTGATCTCGGAAGCCAAGCAGGGTTGGGCCTGGTTATTACTTGGATGGGAGACTTCTCGGGAATACCAGCTGTTGTAAGCTTTTTCTCTTCTCTCTACCACCTACATGTCTTTTGTTGCAACGTCTGATCACCCTGTGACACATGAGGAAGTTGGTCATCTTCAGCTGCTGCTGCTTTGTTGGCAGACACGAAGTGATCTGAGATTCTAAGTTTCAACTGCAGATAATAATCACGTCAGGGAAGAAGATGTGCCCACTACAAGTTAGCCTTTCTCGGCAATTATCTGATTACATAGAGGAACTGTATGATTCCAGTACCGATATAATGCACATTTGTCACAGACATTGTTGCTTACGGCCACACCACCCTGAACATGCCCGACCTCGTCTGATCTCGGAAGCCAAGCAGGGTTGGGCCTGGTTAGTACTTGGATGGGAGACCGCTTGGGAATACCAGGTGCTGTAAGGTTTTTCTCTTCTCTCTACCACATGCATGTCTTTTGTTGCAACGTCTGATCACCCTGTGACACATGAGGAAGTTGGTCATCTTCAGCTGCTGCTGCTTTGTTGGCAGACACGAAGTGATCTGAGAGTCTCAGTTTCAACTGCAGGTAGTAATCACATCAGGGATGAAGATGTGCCCACTACATATCAGCCTTTCTTGGCAATTATCTGGTTACATAGTGTAACCGTATGATTCCAGTACCGATATAATGCACATTTGTCACAGACATTGTTGCTTACGGCCACACCACCCTGAACATGCCCGACCTCGTCTGATCTCGGAAGCCAAGCAGGGTTGGGCCTGGTTAGTACTTGGATGGGAGACCGCTTGGGAATACCAGGTGCTGTAAGGTTTTTCTCTTCTCTCTACCACATGCATGTCTTTTGTTGCAACGTCTGATCACCCTGTGACACATGAGGAAGTTGGTCATCTTCAGCTGCTGCTGCTTTGTTGGCAGACACGAAGTGATCTGAGAGTCTCAGTTTCAACTACAGGTAGTAATCACATCAAGGATGAAGATATGCCCACTACATATCAGCCTTTCTCGGCAATTATCTGGTTACATAGAGGAACCGTATGATTCCAGTACCTATATAATGCACATTGTTCACAGATATTGTTGCTTACGGCCACACCGCCCTGAACATGCCCAACCTCGTCTGATCTCGGAAGCCAAGCAGGGTTGGGCCTGGTTATTACTTGGATGGGAGACTTCTTGGGAATACCAGCTGCTGTAAGCTTTTTCTCTTCTCTCTACCACCTACATGTCTTTTGTTGCAACGTCTGATCACCCTGTGACACATGAGGAAGTTGGTCATCTTCAGCTGCTGCTGCTTTGTTGGCAGACACGAAGTGATCTGAGATTCTAAGTTTCAACTGCAGATAATAATCACGTCAGGGAAGAAGATGTGCCCACTACAAGTTAGCCTTTCTCGGCAATTATCTGGTTACATAGAGGAACTGTATGATTCCAGTACCGATATAATGCACATTTGTCACAGACATTGTTTCTTACGGCCACACCACCCTGAACATGCCCGACCTCGTCTGATCTCGGAAGCCAAGCAGGGTTGGGCCTGGTTAGTACTTGGATGGGAGACCGCTTGGGAATACCAGGTGCTGTAAGCTTTTTCTCTTCTCTCTAGCACCTGCATGTCTTTTGTTGCAACGTTTGATGACCCTGTGACACATGAGGAAGTTGGTCATCTTCAGCTGCTGCTGCTTTGTTGGCAGACACGAAGTGATCTGAGATTCTAAGTTTCAACTGCAGATAATAATCACGTCAGGGAAGAAGATGTGCCCACTACAAGTTAGCCTTTCTCGGCAATTATCTGATTACATAGAGGAACTGTATGATTCCAGTACCGATATAATGCACATTTGTCACAGACATTGTTGCTTACGGCCACACCACCCTGAACATGCCCGACCTCGTCTGATCTCGGAAGCCAAGCAGGGTTGGGCCTGGTTAGTACTTGGATGGGAGACCGCTTGGGAATACCAGGTGCTGTAAGGTTTTTCTCTTCTCTCTACCACATGCATGTCTTTTGTTGCAACGTCTGATCACCCTGTGACACATGAGGAAGTTGGTCATCTTCAGCTGCTGCTGCTTTGTTGGCAGACACGAAGTGATCTGAGAGTCTCAGTTTCAACTGCAGGTAATAATCACATCAGGGATGAAGATGTGGCCACTACATATCAGCCTTTCTTGGCAATTATCTGGTTACATAGTGTAACCGTATGATTCCAGTACCTATATAATGCACATTTGTCACAGACGTTGTTGCTTACGGCCACACCACCCTGAATATGCCCGACCTCGTCTGATCTCGGAAGCCAAGCAGGGTTGGGCCTGGTTAGTACTTGGGTGGGAGACTACTTGGGAATACCAGGTGCTGTAAGCTTTTTCTCTTCTCTCTACCACCTACGTGTCTTTTGTTGCAACGTCTGATCACCCTGTGACACATGAGGAAGTTGGTCATCTTCAGCTTCTGCTGGATTGTTGGCAGACACGAAGTGATCGGAGAGTCTCAGTTTCAACTGCAGGTAATATTCACATCAGGGATTAAGATGTGCCCACTACATATCAGCCTTTCTCTGCAATTATCTGGTTACATAGAGGAACCGTATGATTCCAGTACCTATATAATGCACATTTGTTACACACATTGTTACTTACGGCCACACCACCCTGAATATACCCCACCTCGTCTGATCTCGGAAGCCAAGCAGGGTTGGGCCTGGTTATTACTTGGATGGGAGACCGCTTGGGAATACCAGGTGCTGTTAGCTTTTTCTCTTCTCTCTACCACCTGCATGTCTTTTGTTGCAACGTCTGATCACCCTGTGACACATGAGGAAGTTGGTCATCTTCAGCTGCTGCTGCTTTGTTGGCAGACACGAAGTGATCTGAGAGTCTCAGTTTCAACTACAGGTAGTAATCACATCAAGGATGAAGATATGCCCACTACATATCAGCCTTTCTTGGCAATTATCTGGTTACATAGAGGAACTCTATGATTCCAGTACCTATATAATGCACATTTGTGACAGACATTGTCGCTTACGGCCAAACCACCCTGAACATGCCCGACCTCGTCTGATCTCGGAAGCCAAGCAGGGTTGGGCCTGGTTAGTACTTGGGTGGGAGACTACTTGGGAATACCAGGTGCTGTAAGCTTTTTCTCTTCTCTCTACCACCTGCATGTCTTTTGTTGCAACGTCTGATCACCCTGTGACACATGAGGAAGTTGGTCATCTTCAGCTGCTGCTGCTTTGTTGGCAGACAAAAGTGATCTGAGAGTCTCAGTTTCCGCTGGAGAGAATAATCACGACAGGGAAAAAGATGTGCCTAATACGCATCAGCCTTTCTCAGCAATTATCTGGTTACATAGAGGAACCGTATGATTCCAGTACCGATATAATGCACATTTGTCACAGACATTGTTGCTTACGGCCACACCACCCTGAACATGCCCGACCTCGTCTGATCTCGGAAGCCAAGCAGGGTTGGGCCTGGTTAGTACTTGGATGGGAGACCGCTTGGGAATACCAGGTGCTGTAAGCTTTTTCTCTTCTCTCTACCACGTGCATGTCTTTTGTTGCAACGTCTGATCACCCTGTGACACATGAGGAAGTTGGTCATCTTCAGCTGCTGCTGCTTTGTTGGCAGACACGAAGTGATCTGAGAGTCTCAGTTTCAACTACAGGTAGTAATCACATCAAGGATGAAGATATGCCCACTACATATCAGCCTTTCTTGGCAATTATCTGGTTACATAGAGGAACTCTATGATTCCAGTACCTATATAATGCACATTTGTGACAGACATTGTCGCTTACGGCCAAACCACCCTGAACATGCCCGACCTCGTCTGATCTCGGAAGCCAAGCAGGGTTGGGCCTGGTTAGTACTTGGATGGGAGACCGCTTGGGAATACCAGGTGCTGTAAGCTTTTTCTCTTCTCTCTACCACATGCATGTCTTTTGTTGCAACGTCTGATCACCCTGTGACACATGAGGAAGTTGGCCATCTTCAGCTGCTGCTGCTATGTTGGCAGACACGAAGTGATCTGAGAGTCTCAGTTTCAACTACAGGTAGTAATCACATGAAGGATGAAGATATGCCCACTACATATCAGCCTTTCTCGGCAATTATCTGGTTACATAGAGGAACCGTATGATTCCAGTACCTATATAATGCACATTGTTCACAGATATTGTTGCTTACGGCCACACCACCCTGAACATGCCCAACCTCGTCTGATCTCGGAAGCCAAGCAGGGTTGGGCCTGGTTATTACTTGGATGGGAGACTTCTCGGGAATACCAGCTGTTGTAAGCTTTTTCTCTTCTCTCTACCACCTACATGTCTTTTGTTGCAACGTCTGATCACCCTGTGACACATGAGGAAGTTGGTCATCTTCAGCTGCTGCTGCTTTGTTGGCAGACACGAAGTGATCTGAGATTCTAAGTTTCAACTGCAGATAATAATCACGTCAGGGAAGAAGATGTGCCCACTACAAGTTAGCCTTTCTCGGCAATTATCTGATTACATAGAGGAACTGTATGATTCCAGTACCGATATAATGCACATTTGTCACAGACATTGTTGCTTACGGCCACACCACCCTGAACATGCCCGACCTCGTCTGATCTCGGAAGCCAAGCAGGGTTGGGCCTGGTTAGTACTTGGATGGGAGACCGCTTGGGAATACCAGGTGCTGTAAGGTTTTTCTCTTCTCTCTACCACATGCATGTCTTTTGTTGCAACGTCTGATCACCCTGTGACACATGAGGAAGTTGGTCATCTTCAGCTGCTGCTGCTTTGTTGGCAGACACGAAGTGATCTGAGAGTCTCAGTTTCAACTGCAGGTAGTAATCACATCAGGGATGAAGATGTGCCCACTACATATCAGCCTTTCTTGGCAATTATCTGGTTACATAGTGTAACCGTATGATTCCAGTACCTATATAATGCACATTTGTCACAGACATTGTTGCTTACGGCCACACCACCCTGAATATACCCTACCTCGTCTGATCTCGGAAGCCAAGCAGGGTTGGGCCTGGTTAGTACTTGGGTGGGAGACTACTTGGGAATACCAGGTGCTGTAAGCTTTTTCTCTTCTCTCTACCACCTACATGTCTTTTGTTGCAACGTCTGATCACCCTGTGACACATGAGGAAGTTGGTCATCTTCAGCTTCTGCTGGATTGTTGGCAGACACGAAGTGATCTGAGAGTCTCAGTTTCAACTACAGATAATAATCACATCAGGGATGAAGATGTGCCCACTACAAGTTAGCCTTTCTCGGCAATTATCTGGTTACATAGAGGAACTGTATGATTCCAGTACCGATATAATGCACATTTGTCACAGATGTTGTTGCTTACGGCCACACTACCCTGAACATGCCCAACCTCGTCTGATCTCGGAAGCCAAGAAGGTTTGGGCCTGATTAGTACTTGGATGGGAGACCGCTTGGGAATACCAGGTGCTGTAAGCTTTTTCTCTTCTCTCTACCACCTGCATGTCTTTTGTTGCAACGTCTGATCACCCTGTGACACATGAGGAAGTTGGTCATCTTCAGCTGCTGCTGCTTTGTTGGCAGACACGAAGTGATCTGAGAGTCTCAGTTTCAACTACAGGTAGTAATCACATCAAGGATGAAGATATGCCCACTACATATCAGCCTTTCTCGGCAATTATCTGGTTACATAGAGGAACCGTATGATTCCAGTACCTATATAATGCACATTGTTCACAGATATTGTTGATTACGGCCACACCACCCTCAACATGCCCGACCTCGTCTGATCTCGGAAGCCAAGCAGGGTTGGGCCTGGTTAGTACTTGGATGGGAGACCGCTTGGGAATACCAGGTGCTGTAAGCTTTTTCTCTTCTCTCTACCACCTACATGTCTTTTGTTGCAACGTCTGATCACCCTGTGACACATGAGGAAGTTGGTCATCTTCAGCTTCTGCTGGATTGTTGGCAGACACGAAGTGATCTGAGAGTCTCAGTTTCAACTACAGATAATAATCACATCAGGGATGAAGATGTGCCCACTACAAGTTAGCCTTTCTCGGCAATTATCTGGTTACATAGAGGAACTGTATGATTCCAGTACCGATATAATGCACATTTGTCACAGATGTTGTTGCTTACGGCCACACTACCCTGAACATGCCCAACCTCGTCTGATCTCGGAAGCCAAGAAGGTTTGGGCCTGATTAGTACTTGGATGGGAGACCGCTTGGGAATACCAGGTGCTGTAAGCTTTTTCTCTTCTCTCTACCACCTGCATGTCTTTTGTTGCAACGTCTGATCACCCTGTGACACATGAGGAAGTTGGTCATCTTCAGCTGCTGCTGCTTTGTTGGCAGACACGAAGTGATCTGAGAGTCTCAGTTTCAACTACAGGTAGTAATCACATCAAGGATGAAGATATGCCCACTACATATCAGCCTTTCTCGGCAATTATCTGGTTACATAGAGGAACCGTATGATTCCAGTACCTATATAATGCACATTGTTCACAGATATTGTTGCTTACGGCCACACCGCCCTGAACATGCCCAACCTCGTCTGATCTCGGAAGCCAAGCAGGGTTGGGCCTGGTTATTACTTGGATGGGAGACTTCTTGGGAATACCAGCTGCTGTAAGCTTTTTCTCTTCTCTCTACCACCTACATGTCTTTTGTTGCAACGTCTGATCACCCTGTGACACATGAGGAAGTTGGTCATCTTCAGCTGCTGCTGCTTTGTTGGCAGACACGAAGTGATCTGAGATTCTAAGTTTCAACTGCAGATAATAATCACGTCAGGGAAGAAGATGTGCCCACTACAAGTTAGCCTTTCTCGGCAATTATCTGGTTACATAGAGGAACTGTATGATTCCAGTACCGATATAATGCACATTTGTCACAGACATTGTTTCTTACGGCCACACCACCCTGAACATGCCCGACCTCGTCTGATCTCGGAAGCCAAGCAGGGTTGGGCCTGGTTAGTACTTGGATGGGAGACCGCTTGGGAATACCAGGTGCTGTAAGCTTTTTCTCTTCTCTCTAGCACCTGCATGTCTTTTGTTGCAACGTTTGATGACCCTGTGACACATGAGGAAGTTGGTCATCTTCAGCTGCTGCTGCTTTGTTGGCAGACACGAAGTGATCTGAGATTCTAAGTTTCAACTGCAGATAATAATCACGTCAGGGAAGAAGATGTGCCCACTACAAGTTAGCCTTTCTCGGCAATTATCTGATTACATAGAGGAACTGTATGATTCCAGTACCGATATAATGCACATTTGTCACAGACATTGTTGCTTACGGCCACACCACCCTGAACATGCCCGACCTCGTCTGATCTCGGAAGCCAAGCAGGGTTGGGCCTGGTTAGTACTTGGATGGGAGACCGCTTGGGAATACCAGGTGCTGTAAGGTTTTTCTCTTCTCTCTACCACATGCATGTCTTTTGTTGCAACGTCTGATCACCCTGTGACACATGAGGAAGTTGGTCATCTTCAGCTGCTGCTGCTTTGTTGGCAGACACGAAGTGATCTGAGAGTCTCAGTTTCAACTGCAGGTAATAATCACATCAGGGATGAAGATGTGCCCACTACATATCAGCCTTTCTTGGCAATTATCTGGTTACATAGTGTAACCGTATGATTCCAGTACCTATATAATGCACATTTGTCACAGACATTGTTGCTTACGGCCACACCACCCTGAATATACCCTACCTCGTCTGATCTCGGAAGCCAAGCAGGGTTGGGCCTGGTTAGTACTTGGGTGGGAGACTACTTGGGAATACCAGGTGCTGTAAGCTTTTTCTCTTCTCTCTACCACCTACATGTCTTTTGTTGCAACGTCTGATCACCCTGTGACACATGAGGAAGTTGGTCATCTTCAGCTTCTGCTGGATTGTTGGCAGACACGAAGTGATCGGAGAGTCTCAGTTTCAACTGCAGGTAATATTCACATCAGGGATTAAGATGTGCCCACTACATATCAGCCTTTCTCTGCAATTATCTGGTTACATAGAGGAACCGTATGATTCCAGTACCTATATAATGCACATTTGTTACACACATTGTTACTTACGGCCACACCACCCTGAATATACCCCACCTCGTCTGATCTCGGAAGCCAAGCAGGCTTGGGCCTGGTTATTACTTGGATGGGAGACCGCTTGGGAATACCAGGTGCTGTTAGCTTTTTCTCTTCTCTCTACCACCTGCATGTCTTTTGTTGCAACGTCTGATCACCCTGTGACACATGAGGAAGTTGGTCATCTTCAGCTGCTGCTGCTTTGTTGGCAGACACGAAGTGATCTGAGAGTCTCAGTTTCAACTGCAGGTAATATTCACATCAGGGATTAAGATGTGCCCACTACATATCAGCCTTTCTTGGCAATTATCTGGTTACATAGTGTAACCGTATGATTCCAGTACCTATATAATGCACATTTGTTACACACATTGTTACTTACGGCCACACCACCCTGAATATACCCTACCTCGTCTGATCTCGGAAGCCAAGCAGGGTTGGGCCTGGTTAGTACTTGGATGGGAGACCGCTTGGGAATACCAGGTGCTGTAAGCTTTTTCTCTTCTCTCTACCACATGCATGTCTTTTGTTGCAACGTCTGATCACCCTGTGACACATGAGGAAGTTGGTCATCTTCAGCTGCTGCTGCTTTGTTGGCAGACAAAAGTGATCTGAGAGTCTCAGTTTCCGCTGGAGAGAATAATCACGACAGGGAAAAAGATGTGCCTAATACGCATCAGCCTTTCTCAGCAATTATCTGGTTACATAGAGGAACCGTATGATTCCAGTACCGATATAATGCACATTTGTCACAGACATTGTTGCTTACGGCCACACCACCCTGAACATGCCCGACCTCGTCTGATCTCGGAAGCCAAGCAGGGTTGGGCCTGGTTAGTACTTGGATGGGAGACCGCTTGGGAATACCAGGTCCTGTAAGCTTTTTCTCTTCTCTCTACCACGTGCATGTCTTTTGTTGCAACGTCTGATCACCCTGTGACACATGAGGAAGTTGGTCATCTTCAGCTGCTGCTGCTTTGTTGGCAGACACGAAGTGATCTGAGAGTCTCAGTTTCAACTACAGGTAGTAATCACATCAAGGATGAAGATATGCCCACTACATATCAGCCTTTCTTGGCAATTATCTGGTTACATAGAGGAACTCTATGATTCCAGTACCTATATAATGCACATTTGTGACAGACATTGTCGCTTACGGCCAAACCACCCTGAACATGCCCGACCTCGTCTGATCTCGGAAGCCAAGCAGGGTTGGGCCTGGTTAGTACTTGGGTGGGAGACTACTTGGGAATACCAGGTGCTGTAAGCTTTTTCTCTTCTCTCTACCACCTGCATGTCTTTTGTTGCAACGTCTGATCACCCTGTGACACATGAGGAAGTTGGTCATCTTCAGCTGCTGCTGCTTTGTTGGCAGACACGAAGTGATCTGAGAGTCTCAGTTTCCGCTGGAGAGAATAATCACGACAGGGAAAAAGATGTGCCTAATACGCATCAGCCTTTCTCAGCAATTATCTGGTTACATAGAGGAACCGTATGATTCCAGTACCTATATAATGCACATTGTTCACAGATATTGATGCTTACGGCCACACCACTCTGAACATGCCCAACCTCGTCTGATCTCGGAAGCCAAGCAGGGTTGGGCCTGGTTAGTACTTGGATGGGAGACCGCTTGGGAATACCAGGTGCTGTAAGCTTTTTCTCTTCTCTCTACCACGTGCATGTCTTTTGTTGCAACGTCTGATCACCCTGTGACACATGAGGAAGTTGGTCATCTTCAGCTGCTGCTGCTTTGTTGGCAGACACAAAGTGATCTGAGATTCTAAGTTTCAACTGCAGATAATAATCACGTCAGGGAAGAAGATGTGCCCACTACAAGTTAGCCTTTCTCGGCAATTATCTGATTACATAGAGGAACTTTATGATTCCAGTACCGATATAATGCACATTTGTCACAGACGTTGTTGCTTACAGCCACACCACCCTGAATTTGCCCGACCTCGTCTGATCTCGGAAGCCAAGCAAGGTTGGGCCTGGTTAGTACTTGGATGGGAGACCGCTTGGGAATACCAGGTGCTGTAAGCTTTTTCTCTTCTCTCTACCACATGCATGTCTTTTGTTGCAACGTCTGATCACCCTGTGACACATGAGAAAGTTGGTCATCTTCAGCTGCTGCTGCTTTGTTGGCAGACACGAAGTGATCTGAGAGTCTCAGTTTCAACTGCAGGTAATAATCACATCAGGGATGAAGATGTGCCCACTACATATCAGCCTTTCTCTGCAATTATCTGGTTACATAGTGTAACCGTATGATTCCAGTACCTATATAATGCACATTGTTCACAGATATTGTTGCTTACGGCCACACCACCCTGAACATGCCCGACCTCATCTGATCTCGGAAGCCAAGCAGGGTTGGGCCTGGTTAGTACTTGGATGGGAGACTGCTTGGGAATACCAGGTGCTGTAAGCTATTTCTCCTCTCTCTACCACCTGCATGTCTTTTGTTGCAACGTCTGATCACCCTGTGACACATGAGGAAGTTGGTCATCTTCAGCTGCTGCTGCTTTTTGGCAGACACGAAGTGATCTGAGATTCTAAGTTTCAACTGCAGATAATAATCACGACAGGGAAGAAGATATGCCCACTACATATCAGCCTTTCTCGGCAATTATCTGGTTACATAGAGGAACCGTATGATTCCAGTACCTATATAATGCACATTGTTCACAGATATTGTTGCTTACGGCCACACCGCCCTGAACATGCCCGACCTCGTCTGATCTCGGAAGCCAAGCAGGGTTGGGCCTGGTTATTACTTGGATGGGAGACTTCTTGGGAATACCAGCTGCTGTAAGCTTTTTCTCTTCTCTCTACCACCTACATGTCTTTTGTTGCAACGTCTGATCACCCTGTGACACATGAGGAAGTTGGTCATCTTCAGCTGCTGCTGCTTTGTTGGCAGACACAAAGTGATCTGAGAGTCTCAGTTTCAACTACAGATAATAATCACATCAGGGATGAAGATGTGCCCACTACAAGTTAGCCTTTCTCGGCAATTATCTGGTTACATAGAGGAACTGTATGATTCCAGTACCGATATAATGCACATTTGTCACAGATGTTGTTGCTTACGGCCACACTACCCTGAACATGCCCAACCTCGTCTGATCTCGGAAGCCAAGAAGGTTTGGGCCTGATTAGTACTTGGATGGGAGACCGCTTGGGAATACCAGGTGCTGTAAGCTTTTTCTCTTCTCTCTACCACCTGCATGTCTTTTGTTGCAACGTCTGATCACCCTGTGACACATGAGGAAGTTGGTCATCTTCAGCTGCTGCTGCTTTGTTGGCAGACACGAAGTGATCTGAGAGTCTCAGTTTCAACTACAGGTAGTAATCACATCAAGGATGAAGATATGCCCACTACATATCAGCCTTTCTCGGCAATTATCTGGTTACATAGAGGAACCGTATGATTCCAGTACCTATATAATGCACATTGTTCACAGATATTGTTGCTTACGGCCACACCGCCCTGAACATGCCCAACCTCGTCTGATCTCGGAAGCCAAGCAGGGTTGGGCCTGGTTATTACTTGGATGGGAGACTTCTTGGGAATACCAGCTGCTGTAAGCTTTTTCTCTTCTCTCTACCACCTACATGTCTTTTGTTGCAACGTCTGATCACCCTGTGACACATGAGGAAGTTGGTCATCTTCAGCTGCTGCTGCTTTGTTGGCAGACACGAAGTGATCTGAGATTCTAAGTTTCAACTGCAGATAATAATCACGTCAGGGAAGAAGATGTGCCCACTACAAGTTAGCCTTTCTCGGCAATTATCTGGTTACATAGAGGAACTGTATGATTCCAGTACCGATATAATGCACATTTGTCACAGACATTGTTTCTTACGGCCACACCACCCTGAACATGCCCGACCTCGTCTGATCTCGGAAGCCAAGCAGGGTTGGGCCTGGTTAGTACTTGGATGGGAGACCGCTTGGGAATACCAGGTGCTGTAAGCTTTTTCTCTTCTCTCTAGCACCTGCATGTCTTTTGTTGCAACGTTTGATGACCCTGTGACACATGAGGAAGTTGGTCATCTTCAGCTGCTGCTGCTTTGTTGGCAGACACGAAGTGATCTGAGAGTCTCAGTTTCAACTACAGGTAGTAATCACATGAAGGATGAAGATATGCCCACTACATATCAGCCTTTCTCGGCAATTATCTGGTTACATAGAGGAACCGTATGATTCCAGTACCTATATAATGCACATTGTTCACAGATATTGTTGCTTACGGCCACACCACCCTGAACATGCCCAACCTCGTCTGATCTCGGAAGCCAAGCAGGGTTGGGCCTGGTTATTACTTGGATGGGAGACTTCTTGGGAATACCAGCTGTTGTAAGCTTTTTCTCTTCTCTCTACCACCTACATGTCTTTTGTTGCAACGTCTGATCACCCTGTGACACATGAGGAAGTTGGTCATCTTCAGCTGCTGCTGCTTTGTTGGCAGACACGAAGTGATCTGAGATTCTAAGTTTCAACTGCAGATAATAATCACGTCAGGGAAGAAGATGTGCCCACTACAAGTTAGCCTTTCTCGGCAATTATCTGATTACATAGAGGAACTGTATGATTCCAGTACCGATATAATGCACATTTGTCACAGACATTGTTGCTTACGGCCACACCACCCTGAACATGCCCGACCTCGTCTGATCTCGGAAGCCAAGCAGGGTTGGGCCTGGTTAGTACTTGGATGGGAGACCGCTTGGGAATACCAGGTGCTGTAAGGTTTTTCTCTTCTCTCTACCACATGCATGTCTTTTGTTGCAACGTCTGATCACCCTGTGACACATGAGGAAGTTGGTCATCTTCAGCTGCTGCTGCTTTGTTGGCAGACACGAAGTGATCTGAGAGTCTCAGTTTCAACTGCAGGTAATAATCACATCAGGGATGAAGATGTGCCCACTACATATCAGCCTTTCTTGGCAATTATCTGGTTACATAGTGTAACCGTATGATTCCAGTACCTATATAATGCACATTTGTCACAGACATTGTTGCTTACGGCCACACCACCCTGAATATACCCTACCTCGTCTGATCTCGGAAGCCAAGCAGGGTTGGGCCTGGTTAGTACTTGGGTGGGAGACTACTTGGGAATACCAGGTGCTGTAAGCTTTTTCTCTTCTCTCTACCACCTACATGTCTTTTGTTGCAACGTCTGATCACCCTGTGACACATGAGGAAGTTGGTCATCTTCAGCTTCTGCTGGATTGTTGGCAGACACGAAGTGATCGGAGAGTCTCAGTTTCAACTGCAGGTAATATTCACATCAGGGATTAAGATGTGCCCACTACATATCAGCCTTTCTCTGCAATTATCTGGTTACATAGAGGAACCGTATGATTCCAGTACCTATATAATGCACATTTGTTACACACATTGTTACTTACGGCCACACCACCCTGAATATACCCCACCTCGTCTGATCTCGGAAGCCAAGCAGGGTTGGGCCTGGTTATTACTTGGATGGGAGACCGCTTGGGAATACCAGGTGCTGTTAGCCTTTTCTCTTCTCTCTACCACCTGCATGTCTTTTGTTGCAACGTCTGATCACCCTGTGACACATGAGGAAGTTGGTCATCTTCAGCTGCTGCTGCTTTGTTGGCAGACACGAAGTGATCTGAGAGTCTCAGTTTCAACTACAGGTAGTAATCACATCAAGGATGAAGATATGCCCACTACATATCAGCCTTTCTTGGCAATTATCTGGTTACATAGAGGAACTCTATGATTCCAGTACCTATATAATGCACATTTGTCACAGACATTGTTGCTTACGGCCACACCACCCTGAACATGCCCGACCTCGTCTGATCTCGGAAGCCAAGCAGGGTTGGGCCTGGTTAGTACTTGGGTGGGAGACTACTTGGGAATACCAGGTGCTGTAAGCTTTTTCTCTTCTCTCTACCACCTGCATGTCTTTTGTTGCAACGTCTGATCACCCTGTGACACATGAGGAAGTTGGTCATCTTCAGCTGCTGCTGCTTTGTTGGCAGACAAAAGTGATCTGAGAGTCTCAGTTTCCGCTGGAGAGAATAATCACGACAGGGAAAAAGATGTGCCTAATACGCATCAGCCTTTCTCAGCAATTATCTGGTTACATAGAGGAACCGTATGATTCCAGTACCGATATAATGCACATTTGTCACAGACATTGTTGCTTACGGCCACACCACCCTGAACATGCCCGACCTCGTCTGATCTCGGAAGCCAAGCAGGGTTGGGCCTGGTTAGTACTTGGATGGGAGACCGCTTGGGAATACCAGGTGCTGTAAGCTTTTTCTCTTCTCTCTACCACCTGCATGTCTTTTGTTGCAACGTCTGATCACCCTGTGACACATGAGGAAGTTGGTCATCTTCAGCTGCTGCTGCTTTGTTGGCAGACACGAAGTGATCTGAGAGTCTCAGTTTCAACTACAGGTAGTAATCACATCAAGGATGAAGATATGCCCACTACATATCAGCCTTTCTTGGCAATTATCTGGTTACATAGAGGAACTCTATGATTCCAGTACCTATATAATGCACATTTGTGACAGACATTGTCGCTTACGGCCAAACCACCCTGAACATGCCCGACCTCGTCTGATCTCGGAAGCCAAGCAGGGTTGGGCCTGGTTAGTACTTGGGTGGGAGACTACTTGGGAATACCAGGTGCTGTAAGCTGTTTCTCTTCTCTCTACCACCTGCATGTCTTTTGTTGCAACGTCTGATCACCCTGTGACACATGAGGAAGTTGGTCATCTTCAGCTGCTGCTGCTTTGTTGGCAGACACGAAGTGATCTGAGAGTCTCAGTTTCCGCTGGAGAGAATAATCACGACAGGGAAAAAGATGTGCCTAATACGCATCAGCCTTTCTCAGCAATTATCTGGTTACATAGAGGAACCGTATGATTCCAGTACCTATATAATGCACATTGTTCACAGATATTGATGCTTACGGCCACACCACCCTGAACATGCCCAACCTCGTCTGATCTCGGAAGCCAAGCAGGGTTGGGCCTGGTTAGTACTTGGATGGGAGACCGCTTGGGAATACCAGGTGCTGTAAGCTTTTTCTCTTCTCTCTACCACCTACATGTCTTTTGTTGCAACGTCTGATCACCCTGTGACACATGAGGAAGTTGGTCATCTTCAGCTTCTGCTGGATTGTTGGCAGACACGAAGTGATCGGAGAGTCTCAGTTTCAACTGCAGGTAATATTCACATCAGGGATTAAGATGTGCCCACTACATATCAGCCTTTCTCAGCAATTATCTGGTTACATAGAGGAACCGTATGATTCCAGTACCGATATAATGCACATTTGTCACAGACATTGTTGCTTACGGCCACACCACCCTGAACATGCCCGACCTCGTCTGATCTCGGAAGCCAAGCAGGGTTGGGCCTGGTTAGTACTTGGATGGGAGACCGCTTGGGAATACCAGGTGCCGTAAGCTTTTTCTCTTCTCTCTACCACCTGCATGTCTTTTGTTGCAACGTCTGATCACCCTGTGACACATGAGGAAGTTGGTCATCTTCAGCTGCTGCTGCTTTGTTGGCAGACACGAAGTGATCTGAGAGTCTCAGTTTCAACTACAGGTAGTAATCACATCAAGGATGAAGATATGCCCACTACATATCAGCCTTTCTTGGCAATTATCTGGTTACATAGAGGAACTCTATGATTCCAGTACCTATATAATGCACATTTGTGACAGACATTGTCGCTTACGGCCAAACCACCCTGAACATGCCCGACCTCGTCTGATCTCGGAAGCCAAGCAGGGTTGGGCCTGGTTAGTACTTGGGTGGGAGACTACTTGGGAATACCAGGTGCTGTAAGCTGTTTCTCTTCTCTCTACCACCTGCATGTCTTTTGTTGCAACGTCTGATCACCCTGTGACACATGAGGAAGTTGGTCATCTTCAGCTGCTGCTGCTTTGTTGGCAGACACGAAGTGATCTGAGAGTCTCAGTTTCCGCTGGAGAGAATAATCACGACAGGGAAAAAGATGTGCCTAATACGCATCAGCCTTTCTCAGCAATTATCTGGTTACATAGAGGAACCGTATGATTCCAGTACCTATATAATGCACATTGTTCACAGATATTGATGCTTACGGCCACACCACCCTGAACATGCCCAACCTCGTCTGATCTCGGAAGCCAAGCAGGGTTGGGCCTGGTTAGTACTTGGATGGGAGACCACTTGGGAATACCAGGTGCTGTAAGCTTTTTCTCTTCTCTCTACCACGTGCATGTCTTTTGTTGCAACGTCTGATCACCCTGTGACACATGAGGAAGTTGGTCATCTTCAGCTGCTGCTGCTTTGTTGGCAGACACGAAGTGATCTGAGAGTCTCAGTTTCAACTACAGGTAGTAATCACATCAAGGATGAAGATATGCCCACTACAAGTTAGCCTTTCTCGGCAATTATCTGATTACATAGAGGAATTGTATGATTCCAGTACCGATATAATGCACATTTGTCACAGGCATTGTTGCTTACGGACACAACACCCTGAAAATACCCGACCTCGTCTGATCTCGGAAGCCAAGCAGGGTTGGGCCTGGTTAGTACTTGGATGGGAGACTGCTTGGGAATACCAGGTGCTGTAAGCTTTTTCTCTTCTCTCTAGCACCTGCATGTCTTTTGTTGCAACGTCTGATCACCCTGTGACACATGAGGAAGTTGGTCATCTTCAGCTGCTGCTTTGTTGGCAGACACGAAGTGATCTGAGATTCTAAGTTTCAACTGCAGATAATAATCACGACAGGGAAGAAGATGTGCCCACTACAAGTTAGCCTTTCTCGGCAATTATCTGATTACATAGAGGAACTGTATGATTCCAGTACCGATATAATGCACATTTGTCACAGACATTGTTGCTTACGGCCACACCACCCTGAACATGCCCAACCTCGTCTGATCTCGGAAGCCAAGCAGGGTTGGGCCTGGTTATTACTTGGTTGGGAGACCGCTTGGGAATACCAGGTGCTGTAAGCTTTTTCTCTTCTCTCTACCACCTGCATGTCTTTTGTTGCAACGTCTGATCACCCTGTGACACATGAGGAAGTTGGTCATCTTCAGCTGCTGCTGCTTTGTTGGCAGACACGAAGTGATCTGAGATTCTAAGTTTCAACTGCAGATAATAATCACGTCAGGGAAGAAGATGTGCCCACTACAAGTTAGCCTTTCTCGGCAATTATCTGGTTACATAGAGGAACCCTATGATTCCAGTACCTATATAATGCACATTGTTCACAGATATTGTTGCTTACGGCCACACCACCCTGAATATGCCCGATCTCGGAAGCCAAGCAGGGTTGGGCCTGGTTAGTACTTGGATGAGAGACTACTTGGGAATACCAGGTGCTGTAAGCTTTTTCTCTTCTCTCTAGCACCTGCATGTCTTTTGTTGCAACGTTTGATGACCCTGTGACACATGAGGAAGTTGGTCATCTTCAGCTGCTGCTGCTTTGTTGGCAGACACGAAGTGATCTGAGATTCTAAGTTTCAACTGCAGATAATAATCACGTCAGGGAAGAAGATGTGCCCACTACAAGTTAGCCTTTCTCGGCAATTATCTGGTTACATAGAGGAACCCTATGATTCCAGTACCTATATAATGCACATTGTTCACAGATATTGTTGCTTACGGCCACACCACCCTGAATATGCCCGCTCTCAGAAGCCAAGCAGGGTTGGGCCTGGTTAGTACTTGGATGGGAGACTGCTTGGGAATACCAGGTGCTGTAAGCTTTTTCTCTTCTCACTACCCCCTGCATGTTTTTTGTTGCAACGTCTGATCACCCTGTGACACATGAGGAAGTTGGTCATCTTCAGCTGCTGCTGCTTTGTTGGCAGACACGAAGTGATCTGAGAGTCTCAGTTTCAACTACAGGTAGTAATCACATCAAGGATGAAGATATGCCCACTACATATCAGCCTTTCTCGGCAATTATCTGGTTACATAGAGGAACCGTATGATTCCAGTACCTATATAATGCACATTGTTCACAGATATTGTTGCTTACGGCCACACCGCCCTGAACATGCCCAACCTCGTCTGATCTCGGAAGCCAAGCAGGGTTGGGCCTGGTTATTACTTGGATGGGAGACTTCTTGGGAATACCAGCTGCTGTAAGCTTTTTCTCTTCTCTCTACCACCTACATGTCTTTTGTTGCAACGTCTGATCACCCTGTGACACATGAGGAAGTTGGTCATCTTCAGCTGCTGCTGCTTTGTTGGCAGACACGAAGTGATCTGAGATTCTAAGTTTCAACTGCAGATAATAATCACGTCAGGGAAGAAGATGTGCCCACTACAAGTTAGCCTTTCTCGGCAATTATCTGGTTACATAGAGGAACTGTATGATTCCAGTACCGATATAATGCACATTTGTCACAGACATTGTTTCTTACGGCCACACCACCCTGAACATGCCCGACCTCGTCTGATCTCGGAAGCCAAGCAGGGTTGGGCCTGGTTAGTACTTGGATGGGAGACCGCTTGGGAATACCAGGTGCTGTAAGCTTTTTCTCTTCTCTCTACCACATGCATGTCTTTTGTTGCAACGTCTGATCACCCTGTGACACATGAGGAAGTTGGTCATCTTCAGCTGCTGCTGCTTTGTTGGCAGACACGAAGTGATCTGAGATTCTAAGTTTCAACTGCAGATAATAATCACGTCAGGGAAGAAGATGTGCCCACTACAAGTTAGCCTTTCTCGGCAATTATCTGATTACATAGAGGAACTGTATGATTCCAGTACCGATATAATGCACATTTGTCACAGACATTGTTGCTTACGGCCACACCACCCTGAACATGCCCGACCTCGTCTGATCTCGGAAGCCAAGCAGGGTTGGGCCTGGTTAGTACTTGGGTGGGAGACTACTTGGGAATACCAGGTGCTGTAAGCTTTTTCTCTTCTCTCTACCACCTGCATGTCTTTTGTTGCAACGTCTGATCACCCTGTGACACATGAGGAAGTTGGTCATCTTCAGCTGCTGCTGCTTTGTTGGCAGACACGAAGTGATCTGAGAGTCTCAGTTTCCGCTGGAGAGAATAATCACGACAGGGAAAAAGATGTGCCTAATACGCATCAGCCTTTCTCAGCAATTATCTGGTTACATAGAGGAACCGTATGATTCCAGTACCTATATAATGCACATTGTTCACAGATATTGATGCTTACGGCCACACCACCCTGAACATGCCCAACCTCGTCTGATCTCGGAAGCCAAGCAGGGTTGGGCCTGGTTAGTACTTGGATGGGAGACCGCTTGGGAATACCAGGTGCTGTAAGCTTTTTCTCTTCTCTCTACCACGTGCATGTCTTTTGTTGCAACGTCTGATCACCCTGTGACACATGAGGAAGTTGGTCATCTTCAGCTGCTGCTGCTTTGTTGGCAGACACGAAGTGATCTGAGAGTCTCAGTTTCAACTGCAGTTAATAATCACATCAGGGATGAAGATGTGCCCACTACAAGTTAGCCTTTCTCGGCAATTATCTGATTACATAGAGGAACTTTATGATTCCAGTACCGATATAATGCACATTTGTCACAGACATTGTTGCTTACAGCCACACCACCCTGAATTTGCCCGACCTCGTCTGATCTCGGAAGCCAAGCAGGGTTGGGCCTGGTTACTACTTGGATGGGAGACTGCTTGGGAATACCACGTGCTGTAAGCTTTTTCTCTTCTCTCTACCACCTGCATGTCTTTTGTTGCAACGTCTGATCACCCTGTGACACATGAGGAAGTTGGTCATCTTCAGCTGCTGCTGCTTTGTTGGCAGACACGAAGTGATCTGAGAGTCTCAGTTTCAACTGCAGGTAATAATCACATCAGGGATGAAGATGTGCCCACTACATATCAGCCTTTCTCGGCAATTATCTGGTTACATAGAGTAACCGTATGATTCCAGTACCTATATAATGCACATTTGTGACAGACGTTGTTGCTTACAGCCACACCACCCTGAATTTGCCCGACCTCGTCTGATCTCGGAAGCCAAGCAAGGTTGGGCCTGGTTAGTACTTGGATGGGAGACTGCTTGGGAATACCAGGTGCTGTAAGCTTTTTCTCTTCTCTCTACCACATGCATGTCTTTTGTTGCAACGTCTGATCACCCTGTGACACATGAGGAAGTTGGTCATCTTCAGCTGCTGCTGCTTTGTTGGCAGACACGAAGTGATCTGAGAGTCTCAGTTTCAACTGCAGGTAATAATCACATCAGGGATGAAGATGTGCCCACTACATATCAGCCTTTCTCTGCAATTATCTGGTTACATAGTGTAACCGTATGATTCCAGTACCTATATAATGCACATTGTTCACAGATATTGTTGCTTACGGCCACACCACCCTGAACATGCGCGACCTCATCTGATCTCGGAAGCCAAGCAGGGTTGGGCCTGGTTAGTACTTGGGTGGGAGACTACTTGGGAATACCAGGTGCTGTAAGCTTTTTCTCTTCTCTCTACCACCTACATGTCTTTTGTTGCAACGTCTGATCACCCTGTGACACATGAGGAAGTTGGTCATCTTCAGCTGCTGCTGCTTTGTTGGCAGACACGAAGTGATCTGAGAGTCTCAGTTTCAACTGCAGGTAATAATCACATCAGGGATGAAGATGTGCCCACTACATATCAGCCTTTCTTGGCAATTATCTGGTTACATAGAGGAACTGTATGATTCCAGTACCTATATAATGCACATTTGTCACAGACATTGTTGCTTACGGCCACACCACCCTGAACATGCCCTACCTCGTCTGATCTAGGAAGCCAAGTAGGGTTGGTCCTGGTTAGTACTTGGATGGGAGACTACTTGGGAATACCAGGTGCTGTAAGCTTTTTCTCTTCTCTCTACCACATGCATGTCTTTTGTTGCAACATCTGATCACCCTGTGACACATGAGGAAGTTGGTCATCTTCAGCTGCTGCTGCTTTGTTGGCAGACACGAAGTGATCTGAGATTTTAAGTTTCAATTGCAGATAATAATCACGTCAGGGAAGAAGATGTGCCCACTACAAGTTAGCCTTTCTCGGCAATTATCTGGTTACATAGTGTAACCGTATGATTCCAGTACCTATATAATGCACATTGTTCACAGATATTGTTGCTTACGGCCACACCACCCTGAACATGCCCAACCTCGTCTGATCTCGGAACCCAAGCAGGGTTGGGCCTGGTTAGTACTTGGATGGGAGACTGCTTATGAATACCAGGTGCTGGAAGCTTTTTCTCTTCTCTCTACCACCTGCATGTCTTTTGTTGCAACGTCTGATCACCATGTGACACATGAGGAAGTTGGTCATCTTCAGCTGCTGCTGCTTTGTTGGCAGACACGAAGTGATCTGAGAGTCTCAGTTTCAACTGCAGGTAATAATCACATCGGGGATGAAGATGTGCACACTACATATAAGCCTCTCTTGGCAATTATCTGGTTACATAGTGTAACCGTATGATTCCAGTACCTATATAATGCACATTTGTCACAGACATTGTTGCTTACGGCCACACCACCCTGAACATGCCCTACCTCGTCTGATCTCGGAAGCCAAGCAGGGTTGGGCCTGGTTAGTACTTGGATGGGAGACCGCTTGGGAATACCAGGTGCTGTAAGCTTTTTCTCTTCTCTCTACCACATGCATGTCTTTTGTTGCAACGTCTGATCACCCTGTGACACATGAGGAAGTTGGTCATCTTCAGCTGCTGCTGCTTTGTTGGCAGACACGAAGTGATCTGAGATTCTCAGTTTCAACTGCAGATAATAATCACGACAGGGATGAAGATGTGCCCACTACAAGTTAGCCTTTCTCGGCAATCATCTGGTCACATAGAGGAACTGTATGATTCCAGTACCGATATAATGCGCATTTGTCACAAGCATTGTTACTTACAGCCACACCACCCTGAATATGCCCGACCTCGTCTGATCTCGGAAGCCAAGCAGGGTTGGGCCTGGTTAGTACTTGGATGGGAGACCGCTTGGGAATACCAGGTGCTGTAAGCTTTTTCTCTTCTCTCTACCACCTGCATGTCTTTTGTTGCAACGTCTGATCACCCTGTGACACATGAGGAAGTTGGTCATCTTCAGCTGCTGCTGCTTTGTTGGCAGACACAAAGTGATCTGAAAGTCTCAGTTTCAACTACAGGCAGTAATCACATCAAGGATGAAGATGTGCCCACTACAAGTTAGCCTTTCTCTGCAATTATCTGGTTACATAGTGTAACCGTATGATTCCAGTACCTATATAATGCACATTGTTCACAGATATTGTTGCTTACGGCCAAACCACCCTGAAAATGCCTGACCTCGTCTGATCTCGGAAGCCAAGCAGAGTTGGGCCTGGTTAGTACTTGGATGGGAGACTGCTTGGGAATACCAGGTGCTGTAAGCTTTTTCTCTTCTCTCTACCACATGCATGTCTTTTGTTGCAACGTCTGATCACCCTGTTACACATGAGGAAGTTGGTCATCTTCAGCTGCTGCTGCTTTGTTGGCAGACACGAAGTGATCTGAGATTCTCAGTTTCAACTGCAGATAATAATCACGACAGGGAAGAAGATGTGCCCACTACAAGTTAGCCTTTCTCGGCAATAATCTGGTTACATAGAGGAACTGTATGATTCCAGTACCTATATAATGCACATTTGTCACAGACATTGTCGTCTACGGCCACACCACCCTGAACATGCCCGACCTCGTCTGATCTCGGAAGCCAAGCAGGGTTGGGCCTGGTTAGTACTTGGATGGGAGACTACATGGGAATACCAGGTGCTGTAAGCTTATTTTCTTCTCTCTCCCACCTGCATGTCTTTTGTTGCAACGTCTGATCACCCTGTGACACATGAGGACGTTGGTCATCTTCAGCTGCTGCTGCTTTGTTGGCAGACACGAAGTGATCTGAGAGTCTCAGTTTCCGCTGGAGAGAATAATCACGACAGGGAAGAAGATGTGCCCACTACATATCAGCCTTTCTCGGCAATTATCTGGTTACATAGAGGAACTGTATGATTCCAGTACCTATATAATGCACATTTGTCACAGATATTGTTGCTTACGGCCACACCGCCCTGAACATGCCCAACCTCGTCTGATCTCGGAAGCCAAGCAGGGTTGGGCCTGGTTAGTACTTGGATGAGAGACTACTTGGGAATACCAGGTGCTGTAAGCTTTTTCTCTTCTCTCTAGCACCTGCATGTCTTTTGTTGCAACGTTTGATGACCCTGTGACACATGAGGAAGTTGGTCATCTTCAGCTGCTGCTGCTTTGTTGGCAGACACGAAGTGATCTGAGATTCTAAGTTTCAACTGCAGATAATAATCACGTCAGGGAAGAAGATGTGCCCACTACAAGTTAGCCTTTCTCGGCAATTATCTGGTTACATAGAGGAACCCTATGATTCCAGTACCTATATAATGCACATTGTTCACAGTTATTGTTGCTTACGGCCACACCACCCTGAATATGCCCGATCTCAGAAGCCAAGCAGGGTTGGGCCTGGTTAGTACTTGGATGGGAGACTGCTTGGGAATACCAGGTGCTGTAAGCTTTTTCTCTTCTCACTACCCCCTGCATGTTTTTTGTTGCAACGTCTGATCACCCTGTGACACATGAGGAAGTTGGTCATCTTCAGCTGCTGCTGCTTTGTTGGCAGACACGAAGTGATCTGAGAGTCTCAGTTTCAACTACAGGTAGTAATCACATCAAGGATGAAGATATGCCCACTACATATCAGCCTTTCTCGGCAATTATCTGGTTACATAGAGGAACCGTATGATTCCAGTACCTATATAATGCACATTGTTCACAGATATTGTTGCTTACGGCCACACCGCCCTGAACATGCCCAACCTCGTCTGATCTCGGAAGCCAAGCAGGGTTGGGCCTGGTTATTACTTGGATGGGAGACTTCTTGGGAATACCAGCTGCTGTAAGCTTTTTCTCTTCTCTCTACCACCTACATGTCTTTTGTTGCAACGTCTGATCACCCTGTGACACATGAGGAAGTTGGTCATCTTCAGCTGCTGCTGCTTTGTTGGCAGACACGAAGTGATCTGAGATTCTAAGTTTCAACTGCAGATAATAATCACGTCAGGGAAGAAGATGTGCCCACTACAAGTTAGCCTTTCTCGGCAATTATCTGGTTACATAGAGGAACTGTATGATTCCAGTACCGATATAATGCACATTTGTCACAGACATTGTTTCTTACGGCCACACCACCCTGAACATGCCCGACCTCGTCTGATCTCGGAAGCCAAGCAGGGTTGGGCCTGGTTAGTACTTGGATGGGAGACCGCTTGGGAATACCAGGTGCTGTAAGCTTTTTCTCTTCTCTCTACCACATGCATGTCTTTTGTTGCAACGTCTGATCACCACATGAGGAAGTTGGCCATCTTCAGCTGCTGCTGCTATGTTGGCAGACACGAAGTGATCTGAGAGTCTCAGTTTCAACTACAGGTAGTAATCACATGAAGGATGAAGATATGCCCACTACATATCAGCCTTTCTCGGCAATTATCTGGTTACATAGAGGAACCGTATGATTCCAGTACCTATATAATGCACATTGTTCACAGATATTGTTGCTTACGGCCACACCACCCTGAACATGCCCAACCTCGTCTGATCTCGGAAGCCAAGCAGGGTTGGGCCTGGTTATTACTTGGATGGGAGACTTCTCGGGAATACCAGCTGTTGTAAGCTTTTTCTCTTCTCTCTACCACCTACATGTCTTTTGTTGCAACGTCTGATCACCCTGTGACACATGAGGAAGTTGGTCATCTTCAGCTGCTGCTGCTTTGTTGGCAGACACGAAGTGATCTGAGATTCTAAGTTTCAACTGCAGATAATAATCACGTCAGGGAAGAAGATGTGCCCACTACAAGTTAGCCTTTCTCGGCAATTATCTGATTACATAGAGGAACTGTATGATTCCAGTACCGATATAATGCACATTTGTCACAGACATTGTTGCTTACGGCCACACCACCCTGAACATGCCCGACCTCGTCTGATCTCGGAAGCCAAGCAGGGTTGGGCCTGGTTAGTACTTGGGTGGGAGACTACTTGGGAATACCAGGTGCTGTAAGCTTTTTCTCTTCTCTCTACCACCTGCATGTCTTTTGTTGCAACGTCTGATCACCCTGTGACACATGAGGAAGTTGGTCATCTTCAGCTGCTGCTGCTTTGTTGGCAGACACGAAGTGATCTGAGAGTCTCAGTTTCAACTACAGGTAGTAATCACATCAAGGATGAAGATATGCCCACTACATATCAGCCTTTCTTGGCAATTATCTGGTTACATAGAGGAACTCTATGATTCCAGTACCTATATAATGCACATTTGTGACAGACATTGTCGCTTACGGCCAAACCACCCTGAACATGCCCGACCTCGTCTGATCTCGGAAGCCAAGCAGGGTTGGGCCTGGTTAGTACTTGGGTGGGAGACTACTTGGGAATACCAGGTGCTGTAAGCTTTTTCTCTTCTCTCTACCACCTGCATGTCTTTTGTTGCAACGTCTGATCACCCTGTGACACATGAGGAAGTTGGTCATCTTCAGCTGCTGCTGCTTTGTTGGCAGACACGAAGTGATCTGAGAGTCTCAGTTTCCGCTGGAGAGAATAATCACGACAGGGAAAAAGATGTGCCTAATACGCATCAGCCTTTCTCAGCAATTATCTGGTTACATAGAGGAACCGTATGATTCCAGTACCTATATAATGCACATTGTTCACAGATATTGATGCTTACGGCCACACCACCCTGAACATGCCCAACCTCGTCTGATCTCGGAAGCCAAGCAGGGTTGGGCCTGGTTAGTACTTGGATGGGAGACCGCTTGGGAATACCAGGTGCTGTAAGCTTTTTCTCTTCTCTCTACCACGTGCATGTCTTTTGTTGCAACGTCTGATCACCCTGTGACACATGAGGAAGTTGGTCATCTTCAGCTGCTGCTGCTTTGTTGGCAGACACGAAGTGATCTGAGAGTCTCAGTTTCAACTGCAGGTAATAATCACATCAGGGATGAAGATGTGCCCACTACATATCAGCCTTTCTCGGCAATTATCTGGTTACATAGAGTAACCGTATGATTCCAGTACCTATATAATGCACATTTGTGACAGACGTTGTTGCTTACAGCCACACCACCCTGAATTTGCCCGACCTCGTCTGATCTCGGAAGCCAAGCAGGGTTGGGCCTGGTTACTACTTGGATGGGAGACTGCTTGGGAATACCACGTGCTGTAAGCTTTTTCTCTTCTCTCTACCACCTGCATGTCTTTTGTTGCAACGTCTGATCACGCTGTGACACATGAGGAAGTTGGTCATCTTCAGCTGCTGCTGCTTTGTTGGCAGACACGAAGTGATCTGAGAGTCTCAGTTTCAACTGCAGGTAATAATCACATCAGGGATGAAGATGTGCCCACTACATATCAGCCTTTCTCGGCAATTATCTGGTTACATAGAGTAACCGTATGATTCCAGTACCTATATAATGCACATTTGTGACAGACGTTGTTGCTTACAGCCACACCACCCTGAATTTGCCCGACCTCGTCTGATCTCGGAAGCCAAGCAAGGTTGGGCCTGGTTAGTACTTGGATGGGAGACCGCTTGGGAATACCAGGTGCTGTAAGCTTTTTCTCTTCTCTCTACCACATGCATGTCTTTTGTTGCAACGTCTGATCACCCTGTGACACATGAGGAAGTTGGTCATCTTCAGCTGCTGCTGCTTTGTTGGCAGACACGAAGTGATCTGAGAGTCTCAGTTTCAACTGCAGGTAATAATCACATCAGGGATGAAGATGTGCCCACTACATATCAGCCTTTCTCTGCAATTATCTGGTTACATAGTGTAACCGTATGATTCCAGTACCTATATAATGCACATTGTTCACAGATATTGTTGCTTACGGCCACACCACCCTGAACATGCGCGACCTCATCTGATCTCGGAAGCCAAGCAGGGTTGGGCCTGGTTAGTACTTGGGTGGGAGACTACTTGGGAATACCAGGTGCTGTAAGCTTTTTCTCTTCTCTCTACCACCTACATGTCTTTTGTTGCAACGTCTGATCACCCTGTGACACATGAGGAAGTTGGTCATCTTCAGCTGCTGCTGCTTTGTTGGCAGACACGAAGTGATCTGAGAGTCTCAGTTTCAACTGCAGGTAATAATCACATCAGGGATGAAGATGTGCCCACTACATATCAGCCTTTCTTGGCAATTATCTGGTTACATAGAGGAACTGTATGATTCCAGTACCTATATAATGCACATTTGTCACAGACATTGTTGCTTACGGCCACACCACCCTGAACATGCCCAACCTCGTCTGATCTAGGAAGCCAAGCAGGGTTGGTCCTGGTTAGTACTTGGATGGGAGACTACTTGGGAATACCAGGTGCTGTAAGCTTTTTCTCTTCTCTCTACCACATGCATGTCTTTTGTTGCAACATCTGATCACCCTGTGACACATGAGGAAGTTGGTCATCTTCAGCTGCTGCTGCTTTGTTGGCAGACACGAAGTGATCTGAGATTTTAAGTTTCAATTGCAGATAATAATCACGTCAGGGAAGAAGATGTGCCCACTACAAGTTAGCCTTTCTCGGCAATTATCTGGTTACATAGTGTAACCGTATGATTCCAGTACCTATATAATGCACATTGTTCACAGATATTGTTGCTTACGGCCACACCACCCTGAACATGCCCAACCTCGTCTGATCTCGGAACCCAAGCAGGGTTGGGCCTGGTTAGTACTTGGATGGGAGACTGCTTATGAATACCAGGTGCTGGAAGCTTTTTCTCTTCTCTCTACCACCTGCATGTCTTTTGTTGCAACGTCTGATCACCATGTGACACATGAGGAAGTTGGTCATCTTCAGCTGCTGCTGCTTTGTTGGCAGACACGAAGTGATCTGAGAGTCTCAGTTTCAACTGCAGGTAATAATCACATCGGGGATGAAGATGTGCACACTACATATAAGCCTTTCTTGGCAATTATCTGGTTACATAGTGTAACCGTATGATTCTAGTACCTATATAATGCACATTTGTCACAGACATTGTTGCTTACGGCCACACCACCCTGAACATGCCCTACCTCGTCTGATCTCGGAAGCCAAGCAGGGTTGGGCCTGGTTAGTACTTGGATGGGAGACCGCTTGGGAATACCAGGTGCTGTAAGCTTTTTCTCTTCTCTCTACCACATGCATGTCTTTTGTTGCAACGTCTGATCACCCTGTGACACATGAGGAAGTTGGTCATCTTCAGCTGCTGCTGCTTTGTTGGCAGACACGAAGTGATCTGAGAGTCTCAGTTTCAACTGCAGGTAATAATCACATCGGGGATGAAGATGTGCACACTACATATAAGCCTTTCTTGGCAATTATCTGGTTACATAGTGTAACCGTATGATTCCAGTACCTATATAATGCACATTTGTCACAGACATTGTTGCTTACGGCCACACCACCCTGAACATGCCCTACCTCGTCTGATCTCGGAAGCCAAGCAGGGTTGGGCCTGGTTAGTACTTGGATGGGAGACCGCTTGGGAATACCAGGTGCTGTAAGCTTTTTCTCTTCTCTCTACCACATGCATGTCTTTTGTTGCAACGTCTGATCACCCTGTGACACATGAGGAAGTTGGTCATCTTCAGCTGCTGCTGCTTTGTTGGCAGACACGAAGTGATCTGAGATTCTCAGTTTCAACTGCAGATAATAATCACGACAGGGATGAAGATGTGCCCACTACAAGTTAGCCTTTCTCGGCAATCATCTGGTCACATAGAGGAACTGTATGATTCCAGTACCGATATAATGCGCATTTGTCACAAGCATTGTTACTTACAGCCACACCACCCTGAATATGCCCGACCTCGTCTGATCTCGGAAGCCAAGCAGGGTTGGGCCTGGTTAGTACTTGGATGGGAGACCGCTTGGGAATACCAGGTGCTGTAAGCTTTTTCTCTTCTCTCTACCACCTGCATGTCTTTTGTTGCAACGTCTGATCACCCTGTGACACATGAGGAAGTTGGTCATCTTCAGCTGCTGCTGCTTTGTTGGCAGACACAAAGTGATCTGAAAGTCTCAGTTTCAACTACAGGCAGTAATCACATCAAGGATGAAGATGTGCCCACTACAAGTTAGCCTTTCTCTGCAATTATCTGGTTACATAGTGTAACCGTATGATTCCAGTACCTATATAATGCACATTGTTCACAGATATTGTTGCTTACGGCCAAACCACCCTGAAAATGCCTGACCTCGTCTGATCTCGGAAGCCAAGCAGAGTTGGGCCTGGTTAGTACTTGGATGGGAGACTGCTTGGGAATACCAGGTGCTGTAAGCTTTTTCTCTTCTCTCTACCACATGCATGTCTTTTGTTGCAACGTCTGATCACCCTGTTACACATGAGGAAGTTGGTCATCTTCAGCTGCTGCTGCTTTGTTGGCAGACACGAAGTGATCTGAGATTCTCAGTTTCAACTGCAGATAATAATCACGACAGGGAAGAAGATGTGCCCACTACAAGTTAGCCTTTCTCGGCAATAATCTGGTTACATAGAGGAACTGTATGATTCCAGTACCTATATAATGCACATTTGTCACAGACATTGTCGTCTACGGCCACACCACCCTGAACATGCCCGACCTCGTCTGATCTCGGAAGCCAAGCAGGGTTGGGCCTGGTTAGTACTTGGATGGGAGACTACATGGGAATACCAGGTGCTGTAAGCTTATTTTCTTCTCTCTCCCACCTGCATGTCTTTTGTTGCAACGTCTGATCACCCTGTGACACATGAGGACGTTGGTCATCTTCAGCTGCTGCTGCTTTGTTGGCAGACACGAAGTGATCTGAGAGTCTCAGTTTCCGCTGGAGAGAATAATCACGACAGGGAAGAAGATGTGCCCACTACAAGTTAGCCTTTCTCGGCAATTATCTGGTTACATAGAGGAACTGTATGATTCCAGTACCTATATAATGCACATTGTTCACAGATATTGTTGCTTACGGCCACACCACCCTGAACATGCCCGACCTCGTCTGATCTCGGAAGCCAAGCAGGGTTGGGCCTGGATAGTACTTGGATGGGAGACCGCTTGGGAATACCAGGTGCTGTAAGCTTTTTCTCTTCTCTCTACCACCTGCATGTCTTTTGTTGCAACGTCTGATCACCCTGTGACACATGAGGAAGTTGGTCATCTTCAGCTGCTGCTGCTTTGTTGGCAGACACGAAGTGATCTGAGAGTCTCAGTTTCCGCTGGAGAGAATAATCACGACAGGGAAGAAGATGTGCCCAATAAGCATCAGCCTTTCTCGGCAATTATCTGGTTACATAGTGTAACCGTATGATTCCAGTACCTATATAATGCACATTGTTCACAGATATTGTTGCTTACGGCCAAACCACCCTGAAAATGCCCGACCTCGTCTGATCTCGGAAGCCAAGCAGGGTTGGGCCTGGTTAGTACTTGGATGGGAGACTGCTTGCGAATACCAGGTGCTGTCAGCTTTTTCTCTTCTCTCTACCCCCTGCATGTCTTTTGTTGCAACGTCTGATCACCTTGTGACACATGAGGACGTTGGTCATCTTCAGCTGCTGCTGCTTTGTAGGCAGACACGAAGTGATCTGAGAGTCTCAGTTTCAACTGCAGGTAATAATCACATCAGGGAAGAAGATGTGCCCGATACAAGTTAGCCTTTCTCGGCAATTATCTGGTTACATCGAGGAACTGTATGATTCCAGTACCTACATAATGCACATTTGTCACAGGCATTGTTGCTTACGGACACACCACCCTGAAAATACCCGACCTCGTCTGATCTCGGAAGCCAAGCAGGGTTGGGCCTGGTTAGTACTTGGATGGGAGACTGCTTGGGAATACCAGGTGCTGTAAGCTTTTTCTCTTCTCACTACCCCCTGCATGTTTTTTGTTGCAACGTCTGATCACCCTGTGACACATGAGGAAGTTGGTCATCTTCAGCTGCTGCTGCTTTGTTGGCAGACACGAAGTGATCTGAGAGTCTCAGTTTCAACTACAGGTAGTAATCACATCAAGGATGAAGATATGCCCACTACATATCAGCCTTTCTCGGCAATTATCTGGTTACATAGAGGAACCGTATGATTCCAGTACCTATATAATGCACATTTGTCACAGACATTGTTGCTTACGGCCACACCACCCTGAACATGCCCGACCTCGTCTGATCTCGGAAGCCAAGCAGGGTTGGGCCTGGTTAGTACTTGGATGGGAGACTGCTTGGGAATACCAGGTGCTGTAAGCTTTTTCTCTTCTCTCTACCACCTGCATGTCTTTTGTTGCAACGTCTGATCACCCTGTGACACATGAGGAAGTTGGTCATCTTCAGCTGCTGCTGCTTTGTTGGCAGACACGAAGTGATCTGAGAGTCTCAGTTTCAACTGCAGATAATAATCACGACAGGGATGAAGATGTGCCCACTACAAGTTAGCCTTTCTCGGCAATCATCTGGTCACATAGAGGAACTGTATGATTCCAGTACCGATATAATGCGCATTTGTCACAAGCATTGTTACTTACAGCCACACCACCCTGAATATGCCCGACCTCGTCTGATCTCGGAAGCCAAGCAGGGTTGGGCCTGGTTAGTACTTGAATGGGAGACCGCTTGGGAATACCAGGTGCTGTAAGCTTTTTCTCTTCTCTCTACCACCTGCATGTCTTTTGTTGCAACGTCTGATCACCCTGTGACACATGAGGAAGTTGGTCATCTTCAGCTGCTGCTGCTTTGTTGGCAGACACAAAGTGATCTGAAAGTCTCAGTTTCAACTACAGGCAGTAATCACATCAAGGATGAAGATGTGCCCACTACAAGTTAGCCTTTCTCTGCAATTATCTGGTTACATAGTGTAACCGTATGATTCCAGTACCTATATAATGCACATTGTTCACAGATATTGTTGCTTACGGCCAAACCACCCTGAAAATGCCTGACCTCGTCTGATCTCGGAAGCCAAGCAGAGTTGGGCCTGGTTAGTACTTGGATGGGAGACTGCTTGGGAATACCAGGTGCTGTAAGCTTTTTCTCTTCTCTCTACCACATGCATGTCTTTTGTTGCAACGTCTGATCACCCTGTTACACATGAGGAAGTTGGTCATCTTCAGCTGCTGCTGCTTTGTTGGCAGACACGAAGTGATCTGAGATTCTCAGTTTCAACTGCAGATAATAATCACGACAGGGAAGAAGATGTGCCCACTACAAGTTAGCCTTTCTCGGCAATAATCTGGTTACATAGAGGAACTGTATGATTCCAGTACCTATATAATGCACATTTGTCACAGACATTGTCGTCTACGGCCACACCACCCTGAACATGCCCGACCTCGTCTGATCTCGGAAGCCAAGCAGGGTTGGGCCTGGTTAGTACTTGGATGGGAGACTACATGGGAATACCAGGTGCTGTAAGCTTATTTTCTTCTCTCTCCCACCTGCATGTCTTTTGTTGCAACGTCTGATCACCCTGTGACACATGAGGACGTTGGTCATCTTCAGCTGCTGCTGCTTTGTTGGCAGACACGAAGTGATCTGAGAGTCTCAGTTTCCGCTGGAGAGAATAATCACGACAGGGAAGAAGATGTGCCCACTACATATCAGCCTTTCTCGGCAATTATCTGGTTACATAGAGGAACTGTATGATTCCAGTACCTATATAATGCACATTTGTCACAGATATTGTTGCTTACGGCCACACCGCCCTGAATATGCCCGACCTCGTCTGATCTCGGAAGCCAAGCAGGGTTGGGCCTGGTTATTACTTGGATGGGAGACTTCTTGGGAATACCAGCTGCTGTAAGCTTTTTCTCTTCTCTCTACCACCTACATGTCTTTTGTTGCAACGTCTGATCACCCTGTGACACATGAGGAAGTTGGTCATCTTCAGCTGCTGCTGCTTTGTTGGCAGACACGAAGTGATCTGAGAGTCTCAGTTTCAACTACAGATAATAATCACATCAGGGATGAAGATGTGCCCACTACAAGTTAGCCTTTCTCGGCAATTATCTGGTTACATAGAGGAACTGTATGATTCCAGTACCTATATAATGCACATTGTTCACAGATATTGTTGCTTACGGCCACACCACCCTGAACATGCCCGACCTCGTCTGATCTCGGAAGCCAAGCAGGGTTGGGCCTGGATAGTACTTGGATGGGAGACCGCTTGGGAATACCAGGTGCTGTAAGCTTTTTCTCTTCTCTCTACCACCTGCATGTCTTTTGTTGCAACGTCTGATCACCCTGTGACACATGAGGAAGTTGGTCATCTTCAGCTGCTGCTGCTTTGTTGGCAGACACGAAGTGATCTGAGAGTCTCAGTTTCCGCTGGAGAGAATAATCACGACAGGGAAGAAGATGTGCCCAATAAGCATCAGCCTTTCTCGGCAATTATCTGGTTACATAGTGTAACCGTATGATTCCAGTACCTATATAATGCACATTGTTCACAGATATTTTTGCTTACGGCCAAACCACCCTGAAAATGCCCGACCTCGTCTGATCTCGGAAGCCAAGCAGGGTTGGGCCTGGTTAGTACTTGGATGGGAGACTGCTTGCGAATACCAGGTGCTGTCAGCTTTTTCTCTTCTCTCTACCCCCTGCATGTCTTTTGTTGCAACGTCTGATCACCTTGTGACACATGAGGACGTTGGTCATCTTCAGCTGCTGCTGCTTTGTAGGCAGACACGAAGTGATCTGAGAGTCTCAGTTTCAACTACAGGTAATAATCACATCAGGGAAGAAGATGTGCCCGATACAAGTTAGCCTTTCTCGGCAATTATCTGGTTACATCGAGGAACTGTATGATTCCAGTACCTACATAATGCACATTTGTCACAGGCATTGTTGCTTACGGACACACCACCCTGAAAATACCCGACCTCGTCTGATCTCGGAAGCCAAGCAGGGTTGGGCCTGGTTAGTACTTGGATGGAAGACCGCTTGGGAATACCAGTTGCTGTAAGCTTTTTCTCTTCTCTCTACCACCTGCATGTCTTTTGTTGCAACGTCTGATCACCCTGTGACACATGAGGAAGTTGGTCATCTTCAGCTGCTGCTGCTTTGTTGGCAGACACGAAGTGATCTGAGAGTCTCAGTTTCCGCTGGAGAGAATAATCACGACAGGGAAGAAGATGTGCCCACTACATATCATTCTTTCTCGGCAATTATCTGGTCACATAGAGGAACTGTATGATTCCAGTACCTATATAATGCACATTGTTCACCAATGTTGTTGCTTACGGCCACACCACCCTGAATATGCCCGACCTCGTCTGATCTTGGAAGCCAAGCAGGGTTGGGCCTGGTTAGTACTTGGATGGAAGACCGCTTGGGAATACCAGTTGCTGTAAGCTTTTTCTCTTCTCTCTACCACCTGCATGTCTTTTGTTGCAACGTCTGATCACCCTGTGACACATGAGGAAGTTGGTCATCTTCAGCTGCTGCTGCTTTGTTGGCAGACACGAAGTGATCTGAGAGTCTCAGTTTCCGCTGGAGAGAATAATCACGACAGGGAAGAAGATGTGCCCACTACATATCAGCCTTTCTCGGCAATTATCTGGTTACATAGAGGAACTGTATGATTCCAGTACCTATATAATGCACATTTGTCACAGACATTGTCGCTTATGGCCAAACCACCCTGAACATGCCCGACCTCGTCTGATCTCGGAAGCCAAGCAGGGTTGGGCCTGGTTATTACTTGGTTGGGAGACCGCTTGGGAATACCAGGTGCTGTAAGCTTTTTCTCTTCTCTCTACCACCTGCATGTCTTTTGTTGCAACGTCTGATCACCCTGTGACACATGAGGAAGTTGGTCATCTTCAGCTGCTGCTGCTTTGTTGGCAGACACGAAGTGATCTGAGATTCTAAGTTTCAACTGCAGATAATAATCACGTCAGGGAAGAAGATGTGCCCACTACAAGTTAGCCTTTCTCGGCAATTATCTGGTTACATAGAGGAACCCTATGATTCCAGTACCTATATAATGCACATTGTTCACAGATATTGTTGCTTACGGCCACACCACCCTGAATATGCCCGATCTCGGAAGCCAAGCAGGGTTGGGCCTGGTTAGTACTTGGATGAGAGACTACTTGGGAATACCAGGTGCTGTAAGCTTTCTCTCTTCTCTCTAGCACCTGCATGTCTTTTGTTGCAACGTTTGATGACCCTGTGACACATGAGGAAGTTGGTCATCTTCAGCTGCTGCTGCTTTGTTGGCAGACACGAAGTGATCTGAGATTCTAAGTTTCAACTGCAGATAATAATCACGTCAGGGAAGAAGATGTGCCCACTACAAGTTAGCCTTTCTCGGCAATTATCTGGTTATATAGAGGAACCCTATGATTCCAGTACCTATATAATGCACATTGTTCACCAATGTTGTTGCTTACGGCCACACCACCCTGAATATGCCCGACCTCGTCTGATCTTGGAAGCCAAGCAGGGTTGGGCCTGGTTAGTACTTGGATGGGAGACTGCTTGGGAATACCAGGTGCTGTAAGCTTTTTCTCTTCTCACTACCCCCTGCATGTTTTTTGTTGCAACGTCTGATCACCCTGTGACACATGAGGAAGTTGGTCATCTTCAGCTGCTGCTGCTTTGTTGGCAGACACGAAGTGATCTGAGAGTCTCAGTTTCAACTAAAGGTAGTAATCACATCAAGGATGAAGATATGCCCACTACATATCAGCCTTTCTTGGCAATTATCTGGTTACATAGAGGAACTCTATGATTCCAGTACCTATATAATTCACATTTGTCACAGACATTGTTGCTTACGGCCACACCACCCTGAAAATACCCGACCTCGTCTGATCTCGGAAGCCAAGCAGGGTTGGGCCTGGTTAGTACTTGGATGGGAGACTACTTGGGAATACCAGGTGCTGTAAGCTTTTTCTCTTCTCTCTACCACCTGCATGTCTTTTGTTGCAACGTCTGATCACCCTGTGACACATGAGGAAGTTGGTCATCTTCAGCTGCTGCTGCTTTGTTGGCAGACACGGAGTGATCTGAGAGTCTCAGTTTCAACTGCAGGTAATAATCACATCAGGGATGAAGATGTGCCCACTACATATCATTCTTTCTCGGCAATTATCTGGTTACATAGAATAACCGTATGATTCCAGTACCTATATAATGCACATTGTTCACAGATATTGTTGCTTACGGCCACACCACCCTGAAAATGCCTGACCTCGTCTGATCTCAGAAGACAAGCAGGTTTGGGCCTGGTTAGTACTTGGATGGGAGACTGCTTGGGAATACCAGGTGCTGTAAGCTTTTTCTCTTCTCTCTACCACATGCATGTCTTTTGTTGCAACGTCTGATCACCCTGTGACACATGAGGAAGTTGGTCATCTTCAGCTGCTGCTGCTTTGTTGGCAGACACGAAGTGATCTGAGAGTCTCAGTTTCAACTACAGGTAATAATCACATCAAGGATGAAGATATGCCCACTACATATCAGCCTTTCTTGGCAATTATCTGGTTACAAAGAGGAACTGTATGATTCCAGTACCTATATAATTCACATTTGTCACAGACATTGTCGCTTACGGCCAAACCACCCTGAAAATGCCTGACCTCGTCTGATCTCGGAAGCCAAGCAGGGTTGGGCCTGGTTAGTACTTGGATGGGAGACTGCTTGGGAATACCAGGTGCTGTAAGCTTTTTCTCTTCTCTCTACCACATGCATGTCTTTTGTTGCAACGTCTGATCACCCTGTGACACATGAGGAAGTTGGTCATCTTCAGCTGCTGCTGCTTTGTTGGCAGACACAAAGTGATCTGAAAGTCTCAGTTTCAACTACAGGCAGTAATCACATCAAGGATGAAGATGTGCCCACTACAAGTTAGCCTTTCTCTGCAATTATCTGGTTACATAGTGTAACCGTATGATTCCAGTACCTATATAATGCACATTTGTCACAAGCATTGTTACTTACAGCCACACCACCCTGAATATGCCCGACCTCGTCTGATCTCGGAAGCCAAGCAGGGTTGGGCCTGGTTAGTACTTGGATGGGAGACCGCTTGGGAATACCAGGTGCTGTAAGCTTTTTCTCTTCTCTCTACCACATGCATGTCTTTTGTTGCAACGTCTGATCACCCTGTGACACATGAGGAAGTTGGTCATTTTCAGCTGCTGCTGCTTTGTTGGCAGACACGAAGTGATCTGAGAGTCTCAGTTTCAACTGCAGATAATAATCACATCAGGGATGAAGATGTGGCCACTACATATCAGCCTTTCTCGGCAATTATCTGGTTACATAGAGGAACTGTGTGATTCCAGTACCTATATAATGCACATTTGTCAAAGACATTGTTGCTTACGGCCACACCACCCTGAAAATACCCGACCTCGTCTGATCTCGGAAGCCAAGCAGGGTTGGGCCTGGTTAGTACTTGGATGGGAGACTACTTGGGAATACCAGGTGCTGTAAGCTTTTTCTCTTCTCTCTCCCACCTGCATGTCTTTTGTTGCAACGTCTGATCACCCTGTGACACTAGGAAGTTGGTCATCTTCAGCTGCTGCTGCTTTGTTGGCAGACACGAAGTGATCTGAGAGTCTCAGTTTCCGCTGGAGAGAATAATCACGACAGGGAAGAAGATGTGCCTAATACGCATCAGCCTTTCTCAGCAATTATCTGGTTACATAGAGTAACCGTATGATTCCAGTACCTATATAATGCACATTTGTGACAGACATTGTTGCTTACGGCCACACCACCCTGAACATGCCCGACCTCGTCTGATCTCGGAAGCCAAGCAGGGTTGGGCCTGGTTAGTACTTGGATGGGAGACCGCTTGGGAATACCAGGTGCTGTAAGCTTTTTCTCTTCTCTCTACCACATGCATGTCTTTTGTTGCAACGTCTGATCACCCTGTGACACATGAGGAAGTTGGTCATTTTCAGCTGCTGCTGCTTTGTTGGCAGAAACGAAGTGATCTGAGAGTCTCAGTTTCAACTGCAGATAATAATCACATCAGGGAAGAAGATGTGCCCACTACATATCAGCCTTTCTCGGCAATTATCTGGTTACATAGAGGAACCGTATGATTCCAGTACCTATATAATGCACATTGTTCACAGATATTGTTGCTTACGGCCACACCACCCTGAATATGCCCGACCTCGTCTGATCTCGGAAGCCAAGCAGGGTTGGGCCTGGTTAGTACTTGGATCGGAGACAGCTTGGGAATACCAGGTGCTGTAAGCTTTTTCTCTTCTCTCTAGCACCTGCATGTCTTTTGTTGCAACGTCTGATCACCCTGTGACACATGAGGAAGTTGGTCATCTTCAGCTGCTGCTGCTTTGTTGGCAGACACGAAGTGATCTGAGAGTCTCAGTTTCCACTGGAGAGAATAATCACGACAGGGAAGAAGATGTGCCCAATACGCATCAGCATTTCTCTGCAATTATCTGGTTACATCGAGAAACTGTATGATTCCAGTACCGATATAATGCACATTTGTCACAGATATTGTTGCTTACGGCCACACCACCCTGAATATGACCAACCTCGTCTGATCTCGGAAGCCAAGCAGGGTTGGGCCTGGTTAGTACTTGGATGGGAGACCGCTTGGGAATACCAGGTGCTGTAAGCTTTTTCTCTTTTCTCTACCACCTGCATGTCTTTTGTTGCAACGTCTGATCACCCTGTGACACATGAGGAAGTTGGTCATCTTCAGCTGCTGCTGCTTTGTTGGCAGACACGAAGTGATCTGAGAGTCTCACTTTCAACTGCAGGTAATAATCACATCAGGGATTAAGATGTGCCCACTACATATCATTCTTTCTCTGCAATTATCTGGTTACATAGAGGAACCGTATGATTCCAGTACCTATATAATGCACATTGTTCACAGATATTGTTGCTTACGGCCAAACCATCCTGAACATACCCGACCTCGTCTGATCTCGGAAGCCAAGCAGGGTTGGGCCTGGTTAGTACTTGGATGGGAGACCGCTTGGGAATACCAGGTGCTGTAAGCTTTTTCTCTTCTCTCTACCACATGCATGTCTTTTGTTGCAACGTCTGATCACCCTGTGACACATGAGGAAGTTGGTCATTTTCAGCTGCTGCTGCTTTGTTGGCAGAAACGAAGTGATCTGAGAGTCTCAGTTTCAACTGCAGATAATAATCACATCAGGGAAGAAGATGTGCCCACTACATATCAGCCTTTCTCGGCAATTATCTGGTTACATAGAGGAACCGTATGATTCCAGTACCTATATAATGCACATTGTTCACAGATATTGTTGCTTACGGCCACACCACCCTGAATATGCCCGACCTCGTCTGATCTCGGAAGCCAAGCAGGGTTGGGCCTGGTTAGTACTTGGATCGGAGACAGCTTGGGAATACCAGGTGCTGTAAGCTTTTAGTCTTCTCTCTACCACCTGCATGTCTTTTGTTGCAACGTCTGATCACCCTGTGACACATGAGGAAGTTGGTCATCTTCAGCTGCTGCTGCTTTTTTGGCAGACACGAAGTGATCTGAGAGTCTCAGTTTCAACTGCAGATAATAATCACATCAGGGATGAAGATGTGGCCACTACATATCAGCCTTTCTCGGCAATTATCTGGTTACATAGAGGAACTGTGTGATTCCAGTACCTATATAATGCACATTTGTCAAAGACATTGTTGCTTACGGCCACACCACCCTGAAAATACCCGACCTCGTCTGATCTCGGAAGCCAAGCAGGGTTGGGCCTGGTTAGTACTTGGATGGGAGACTACTTGGGAATACCAGGTGCTGTAAGCTATTTCTCTTTTCTCTACCACCTGCATGTCTTTTGTTGCAACGTCTGATCACCCTGTGACACATGAGGAAGTTGGTCATCTTCAGCTGCTGCTGCTTTGTTGGCAGACACGAAGTGATCTGAGAGTCTCACTTTCAACTGCAGGTAATAATCACATCAGGGATTAAGATGTGCACACTACATATCATTCTTTCTCTGCAATTATCTGGTTACATAGAGGAACCGTATGATTCCAGTACCTATATAATGCACATTGTTCACAGATATTGTTGCTTACGGCCAAACCATCCTGAATATACCCGACCTCGTCTGATCTCGGAAGCCAAGCATGGTTGGGCCTGGTTAGTACTTGGATGGGAGACTGCTTGGGAATACCAGGTGCTGTAAGCTTTTTCTCTTCTCTCTACCACCTGCATGTCTTTTGTTGCAACGTCTGATCACCCTGTGACACATGAGGAAGTTGGTCATCTTCAGCTGCTTCTGCTATGTTGGCAGACACGAAGTGATCTGAAAGTCTCAGTTTCAACTGCATGTAATAATCACATCAGGGATGAAGATGTGCCCACTACATATCAGCCTTTCTCGGCAATTATCTGGTTACATAGTGTAACCGTATGATTCCAGTACCTATATAATGCACATTGTTCACAGATATTGTTGCTTACGGCCACACCACCCTGAATATGCCCGACCTCGTCTGATCTCGGAAGCCAAGCAGGGTTGGGCCTGGTTAGTACTTGGATGGGAGACTATTTGGGAATACCAGGTGCTGTAAGCTTTTTCTCTTCTCTCTAGCACCTGCATGTCTTTTGTTGCAACGTCTGATCACCCTGTGACACATGAGGAAGTTGGTCATCTTCAGCTGCTGCTGCTTTGTTGGCAGACACGAAGTGATCTGAGAGTCTCAGTTTCCACTGGAGAGAATAATCACGACAGGGAAGAAGATGTGCCCAATACGCATCAGCATTTCTCTGCAATTATCTGGTTACATCGAGAAACTGTATGATTCCAGTACCGATATAATGCACATTTGTCACAGATATTGTTGCTTACGGCCACACCACCCTGAATATGACCAACCTCGTCTGATCTCGGAAGCCAAGCAGGGTTGGGCCTGGTTAGTACTTGGATGGGAGACCGCTTGGGAATACCAGGTGCTGTAAGCTTTTTCTCTTTTCTCTACCACATGCATGTCTTTTGTTGCAACGTCTGATCACCCTGTGACACATGAGGAAGTTGGTCATCTTCAGCTGCTGCTGCTTTTTTGGCAGACACGAAGTGATCTGAGAGTCTCAGTTTCAACTACAGGTAGTAATCACATCAAGGATGAAGATATGCCCACTACATATCAGCCTTTCTCGGCAATTATCTGGTTACATAGAGGAACCGTATGATTCCAGTACCTATATAAGGCACATTGTTCACAGATATTGTTGCTTACGGCCACACCACCCTGAACATACCCGACCTCGTCTGATCTCGGAAGCCAAGCAGGGTTGGGCCTGGTTAGTACTTGGATGGGAGACTACTTTGGAATACCAGGTGCTGTAAGCTTTTTCTCTTCTCTCTACCACCTGCATGTCTTTTGTTGCAACGTCTGATCACCCTGTGACACATGAGGAAGTTGGTCATCTTCAGCTGCTGCTGCTTTGTTGGCAGACACGAAGTGATCTGAGAGTCTCAGTTTCAACTGCAGGTAATAATCACATCAGGGATGAACATGTGCCCACTACATATCAGCCTTTCTCGGCAATTATCTGGTTACATAGAGGAACTGTATGATTCCAGTACCTATATAATGCACATTTGTCACAGACATTGTCGCTTATGGCCAAACCACCCTGAACATGCCCGACCTCGTCTGATCTCGGAAGCCAAGCAGGGTTGGGCCTGTTTAGTACTTGGATAGGAGACTACTTGGGAATACCAGGTGCTGTAAGCTTTTTTTCTTCTCTCTACCATCTACATGTCTTTTGTTGCAACGTCTGATCACCATGTGACACATGAGGAAGTTGGTCATCTTCAGCTGCTGCTGCTTTGTTGGCAGACACGAAGTGATCTGAGAGTCTCAGTTTCAACTGCAGATAATAATCACGACAGGGAAGAAGATGTGCCCACTACAAGTTAGCCTTTCTCGGCAATTATCTGGTTACATAGAGTAACCGTATGATTCCAGTACCTATATAATGCACATTTGTGACAGACATTGTTGCTTACAGCCACACCACCCTGAATATGCCCGATCTCGGAAGCCAAGCAGGGTTGGGCCTGGTTAGTACTTGGATGGGAGACCGCTTGGGAATACCAGGTGCTGTAAGCTTTATCCCTTCTCTCTACCACATGCATGTCTTTTGTTGCAACGTCTGATCACCCTGTGACACATGAGGAAGTTGGTCATCTTCAGCTTCTGCTGGATTGTTGGCAGACACGAAGTGATCGGCGAGTCTCAGTTTCAACTGCAGATAATAATCACGACAGGGAAGAAGATGTGCCCACTACAAGTTAGCCTTTCTCTGCAATTATGTGGTTACATAGAGGAACTGTATGATTCCAGTACCTATATAATGCACATTTGTGACAGACATTGTTGCTTACGGCCACACCACCCTGAATATGCCCGACCTCGTCTGATCTCGGAAGCCAAGCAGGGTTGGGCCTGGTTAGTACTTGGATGGGAGACTTCTTGGGAATACCACGTGCTGTAAGCTTTTTCTCTTCTCTCTACCACCTGCATGTCTTTTGTTGCAACGTCTGATCACCCTGTGACACATGAGGAAGTTGGTCATCTTCAGCTTCTGCTGGATTGTTGGCAGACACGAAGTGATCGGCGAGTCTCAGTTTCAACTGCAGGTAATATTCACATCAGGGATTAAGATGTGCCCACTACATATCAGCCTTTCTCTGCAATTATCTGGTTACATAGAGGAACCGTATGATTCCAGTACCTATATAATGCACATTGTTCACAGATATTGTTGCTTACGGCCACACCACCCTGAATATGCCCGACCTCGTCTGATCTCGGAAGCCAAGCAGGGTTGGTCCTGGTTAGTACTTGGATGGGAGACTACTTGGGAATACCAGGTGCTGTAAGCTTTTTTTCTTCTCTCTACCATCTACATGTCTTTTGTTGCAACGTCTGATCACCGTGTGACACATGAGGAAGTTGGTCATCTTCAGCTGCTGCTGCTTTTTGGCAGACACGAAGTGATCTGAGATTCTCAGTTTCAACTGCAGATAATAATCACGACAGGGAAGAAGATGTGCCCACTACAAGTTAGCCTTTCTCGGCAATTATCTGGTTACATAGAGTAACCGTATGATTCCAGTACCTATATAATGCACATTGTTCACAGATATTGTTGCTTACGGCCACACCACCCTGAATATGCCCGACCTCGTCTGATCTCGGAAGCCAAGCAGGGTTGGGCCTAGTTAGTACTTGGATGGGAGACCGCTTGGGAATACCAGGTGCTGTAAGCTTTTTCTCTTCTCTCTACCACATGCATGTCTTTTGTTGCAACGTCTGATCACCCTGTGACACATGAGGAAGTTGGTCATCTTCAGCTGCTGCTGCTTTTTGGCAGACACGAAGTGATCTGAGATTCTAAGTTTCAACTGCAGATAATAATCACGTCAGGGAAGAAGATGTGCCCACTACAAGTTAGCCTTTCTCTGCAATTATCTGATTACATAGAGGAACTGTATGATTCCAGTACCGATATAATGCACATTTGTCACAGACATTGTTGCTTACGGCCACACCACCCTGAACATGCCCGACCTCGTCTGATCTCAGAAGCCAAGCAGGGTTGGGCCTGGTTAGTACTTGTATGGGAGACCGCTTGGGAATACCAGGTGCTGTAAGCTTTTTCTCTTCTCTCTACCACCTGCATGTCTTTTGTTGCAACGTCTGATCACCCTGTGACACATGAGGAAGTTGGTCATCTTCAGCTGCTGCTGCTTTGTTGGCAGACACGAAGTGATCTGAGATTCTCAGTTTCAACTGCAGGTAATAATCACATCAGGGATGAAGATGTGCCCACTACATATCAGCCTTTCTCAGCAATTATCTGGTTACATAGTGTAACCGTATGATTCCAGTACCTATATAATGCACATTTGTGACAGACATTGTTGCTTACAGCCACACCACCCTGAATTTGCCCGACCTCGTCTGATCTCGGAAGCCAAGCAGGGCTGGGCCTGGTTAGTACTTGGATGGGAGACCGCTTGGGAATACCAGGTGCTGTAAGCTTTTTCTCTTCTCTCTACCACCTGCATGTCTTTTGTTGCAACGTCTGATCACCCTGTGACACATGAGGAAGTTGGTCATCTTCAGCTGCTGCTGCTTTGTTGGCAGACACGAAGTGATCTGAGAGTCTCAGTTTCAACTACAGGTAGTAATCACATCAAGGATGAAGATATGCCCACTACATATCAGCCTTTCTTGGCAATTATCTGGTTACATAGAGGAACTGTATGATTCCAGTACCTATATAATTCACATTTGTCACAGACATTGTCGCTTACGGCCAAACCACCCTGAACATGCCCGACCTCGTCTGATCTCGGAAGCCAAGCAGGGTTGGGCCTGGTTAGTACTTGGATGGGAGACTACTTGGGAATACCAGGTGCTGTAAGCTTTTTCTCTTCTCTCTACCACGTGCATGTCTTTTGTTGCAACGTCTGATGACCCTGTGACACATGAGGAAGTTGGTCATCTTCAGCTGCTGCTGCTTTGTTGGCAGACACGAAGTGATCTGAGAGTCTCAGTTTCCGCTGGAGAGAATAATCACGACAGGGAAGAAGATGTGCCCACTACATATCAGCCTTTCTCGGCAATTATCTGGTTACATAGAGGAACTGTATGATTCCAGTACCTATATAATGCACATTTGTGACAGACATTGATGCTTACGGCCACACCACCCTGAACATGCCCGACGTCATCGCATCTAGGAAGCCAAGCAGGGTTGGGCCTGGTTAGTAGTTGGATGGGATACCGCTTGGGAATACCAGGTGCTGTAAGCTTTTTCTCTTCTCTCTACCACATGCATGTCTTTTGTTGCAACGTCTGATCACCCTGTGACACATGAGGAAGTTGGTCATCTTCAGCTGCTGCTGCTTTGTTGGCAGACACGAAGTGATCTGAGAGTCTCAGTTTCAACTGCAGGTAATAATCACATCAGGGATTAAGATGTGCCCACTACATATCATTCTTTCTCGGCAATTATCTGGTTACATAGTGTAACCGTATGATTCCAGTACCTATATAATGCACATTTGTGACAGACATTGTTGCTTACAGCCACACCACCCTGAATTTGCCCGACCTCGTCTGATCTCGGAAGCCAAGCAAGGTTGGGCCTGGTTAGTACTTGGATGGGAGACCGCTTGGGAATACCAGGTGCTGTAAGCTTTTTCTCTTCTCTCTACCACATGCATGTCTTTTGTTGCAACGTCTGATCACCCTGTGACACATGAGGAAGTTGGTCATCTTCAGCTGCTGCTGCTTTTTGGCAGACACGAAGTGATCTGAGATTCTAAGTTTCAACTGCAGATAATAATCACGTCAGGGAAGAAGATGTGCCCACTACAAGTTAGCCTTTCTCTGCAATTATCTGATTACATAGAGGAACTGTATGATTCCAGTACCGATATAATGCACATTTGTCACAGACATTGTTCCTTACGGCCACACCACCCTGAACATGCCCGACCTCGTCTGATCTCAGAAGCCAAGCAGGGTTGGGCCTGGTTAGTACTTGGATGGGAGACCGCTTGGGAATACCAGGTGCTGTAAGCTTTTTCTCTTCTCTCTACCACCTGCATGTCTTTTGTTGCAATGTCTGATCACCCTGTGACACATGAGGAAGTTGGTCATCTTCAGCTGCTGCTGCTTTGTTGGCAGACACGAAGTGATCTGAGAGTCTCAGTTTCAACTGCAGGTAATAATCACATCAGGGATGAAGATATGCCCACTACATATCAGCCTTTCTTGGCAATTATCTGGTTACATAGAGTAACCGTATGATTCCAGTACCTATATAATGCACATTTGTGATAGACATTGTCGCTTACGGCCAAACCACCCTAAACATGCCCGACCTCGTCTGATCTCGGAAGCCAAGCAGGGTTGGGCCTGGTTAGTACTTGGGTGGGAGACTACTTGGGAATACCAGGTGCTGTAAGTTTTTTCTCTTCTCTCTAGCACCTGCATGTCTTTTGTTGCAACGTCTGATCACCCTGTGACACATGAGGAAGTTGGTCATCTTCAGCTGCTGCTGCTTTGTTGGCAGACACGAAGTGATCTGAGTTTCTAAGTTTCAACTGCAGATAATAATCACGTCAGGGAAGAAGATGTGCCCACTACAAGTTAGCCTTTCTCGGCAATTATCTGGTTACATAGTGTAACCGTATGATTCCAGTACCTATATAATGCACATTGTTCACAGATATTGTTGCTTACGGCCACACCACCCTGAACATACCTGACCTCGTCTGCTCTCGGAAGCCAAGCAGGGTTGGGCCTGGTTAGTACTTGGATGGGAGACTGCTTGGGAATACCAGGTGCTGTAAGCTTTTTCTCTTCTCTCTACCACCTGCATGTCTTTTGTTGCAACGTCTGATCACCCTGTGACACATGAGGAAGTTGGTCATCTTCAGCTGCTGCTGCTTTGTTGGCAGACACGAAGTGATCTGAGTTTCTAAGTTTCAACTGCAGATAATAATCACGTCAGGGAAGAAGATGTGCCCACTACAAGTTAGCCTTTCTCGGCAATTATCTGGTTACATAGTGTAACCGTATGATTCCAGTACCTATATAATGCACATTTGTGACAGACATTGTTGTTTACAGCCACACCACCCTGAATATGCCCGACCTCGTCTGATCTCGGAAGCCAAGCAGGGTTGGGCCTGGTTAGTACTTGGATGGGAGACCGCTTGGGAATACCAGGTGCTGTAAGCTTTTTCTCTTCTCTCTACCACATGCATGTCTTTTGTTACAACGTCTGATCACCCTGTTACACATGAGGAAGTTGGTCATCTTCAGCTGCTGCTGCTTTGTTGGCAGACACGAAGTTATCTTAGAGTCTCAGTTTCAACTGCAGGTAATAATCACATCAGGGATGAAGATGTGCCCACTACATATCAGCCTTTCTCGGCAATTATCTGGTTACATAGAGTAACCGTATGATTCCAGTACCTATATAATGCACATTTGTGACAGACATTGTTGCTTACAGCCACACCACCCTGAATTTGCCCGACGTCATCGGATCTAGGAAGCCAAGCAGGGTTGGGCCTGGTTAGTAGTTGGATGGGAGACCGCTTGGGAATACCAGGTGCTGTAAGCTTTTTCTCTTCTCTCTACCACCTGCATGTCTTTTGTTGCAACGTCTGATCACCCTGTGACACGTGAGGAAGTTGGTCATCTTCAGCTGCTGCTGCTTTGTTGGCAGACACGAAGTGATCTGAGATTCTCAGTTTCAACTACAGATAATAATCACGTCAGGGAAGAAGATGTGCCCACTACAAGTTAGCCTTTCTCGGCAATTATCTGGTTACATAGAGTAACCGTATGATTCCAGTACCTATATAATGCACATTGTTCACAGATATTGTTGCTTACGGCCACACCACCCTGAATATGCCCGACCTCGTCTGATCTCGGAAGCCAAGCAGGGTTGGGCCTGATTAGTCCTTGGAAGGGAGACTGCTTGGGAATACCAGGTGCTGTAAGCTTTTTCTCTTCTCTCTACCACCTGCATGTCTTTTGTTGCAACGTCTGATCACCCTGTGACACATGAGGAAGTTGGTCATCTTCAGCTGCTGCTGCTTTGTTGGCAGACACGAAGTGATCTGAGATTCTCAGTTTCAACTACAGATAATAATCACGTCAGGGAAGAAGATGTGCCCACTACAAGTTAGCCTTTCTCGGCAATTATCTGGTTACATAGAGTAACCGTATGATTCCAGTACCTATATAATGCACATTGTTCACAGATATTGTTGCTTACGGCCACACCACCCTGAATATGCCCGACCTCGTCTGATCTCGGAAGCCAAGCAGGGTTGGGCCTGATTAGTCCTTGGAAGGGAGACTGCTTGGGAATACCAGGTGCTGTAAGCTTTTTCTCTTCTCTCTACCACCTGCATGTCTTTTGTTGCAACGTCTGATCACCCTGTGACACATGAGGAAGTTGGTCATCTTCAGCTGCTGCTGCTTTGTTGGCAGACACGAAGTGATCTGAGATTCTCAGTTTCAACTACAGATAATAATCACGTCAGGGAAGAAGATGTGCCCACTACAAGTTAGCCTTTCTCGGCAATTATCTGGTTACATAGAGGAACCGTATGATTCCAGTACCTATATAATGCACATTGTTCACAGATATTGTTGCTTACGGCCACACCACCCTGAATATGCCCGACCTCGTCTGATCTCGGAAGCCAAGCAGGGTTGGGCCTGGTTAGTACTTGGATGGGAGACTGCTTGGGAATACCAGGTGCTGTAAGCTTTTTCTCTTCTCTCTACCACCTGCATGTCTTTTGTTGCAACGTCTGATCACCATGTGACTCATGAGGAAGTTGGTCATCTTCAGCTGCTGCTGCTATGTTGGCAGACACAAAGTGATCTGAGATTCTCAGTTTCAACTGCAGATAATAATCACGACAGGGAAGAAGATGTGCCCACTACATATCAACCTTTCTCGGCAATCATCTGGTTACATAGAGGAACTGTATGATTCCAGTACCGATATAATGCACATTTGTCACAGACATTGTTGCTTACGGCCACACCACCCTGAACATGCCCGACCTCGTCTGATCTCGGAAGCCAAGCAGGGCTGGGCCTGGTTAGTACTTGGATGGGAGACAGCTTGGGAATACCAGGTGCTGTAAGCTTTTTCTCTTCTCTCTACCACATGCATGTCTTTTGTTGCAACGTCTGATCACCCTGTGACACATGAGGAAGTTGGTCATCTTCAGCTGCTGCTGGATTGTTGGCAGACACAAAGTGATCTGAGAGTCTCAGTTTCAACTGCAGGTAATAATCACATCAGGGATGAAGATGTGCCCACTACATATCAGCCTTTCTCTGCAATTATCTGGTTACATAGAGTAACTGTATGATTCCAGTACCTATATAATGCACATTTGTCACAGACATTGTTGCTTACGGCCACACCACCCTGAACATGCCCGACCTCGTCTGATCTAGGAAGCCAAGCAGGGTTGTGCTGGTTAGTACTTGGATGGGAGACCGCTTGGGAATACAAGGTGCTGTAAGCTTTTTCTCTTCTCTCTACCACATGCATGTCTTTTGTTGCAACGTCTGATGACCCTGTGACACATGAGGAAGTTGGTCATCTTCAGCTGCTGCTGCTTTGTTGGCAGACACGAAGTGATCTGAGAGTCTCAGTTTCCGCTGGAGAGAATAATCACGACAGGGAAGAAGATGTGCCTAATCCGCATCAGCCTTTCTCAGCAATTATCTGGTTACATAGAGTAACCGTATGATTCCAGTACCTATATAATGCACATTTGTGACAGACATTGTTGCTTACGGCCACACCACCCTGAACATGCCCGACCTCGTCTGATCTCGGAAGCCAAGCAGGGTTGGGCCTGGTTAGTACTTGGATGGGAGACCGCTTGGGAATACCAGGTGCTGTAAGCTTTTTCTCTTCTCTCTACCACATGCATGTCTTTTGTTGCAACGTCTGATCACCCTGTGACACATGAGGAAGTTGGTCATTTTCAGCTGCTGCTGCTTTGTTGGCAGAAACGAAGTGATCTGAGAGTCTCAGTTTCAACTGCAGATAATAATCACATCAGGGAAGAAGATGTGCCCACTACATATCAGCCTTTCTCGGCAATTATCTGGTTACATAGAGGAACCGTATGATTCCAGTACCTATATAATGCACATTGTTCACAGATATTGTTGCTTACGGCCACACCACCCTGAATATGCCCGACCTCGTCTGATCTCGGAAGCCAAGCAGGGTTGGGCCTGGTTAGTACTTGGATCGGAGACAGCTTGGGAATACCAGGTGCTGTAAGCTTTTAGTCTTCTCTCTACCACCTGCATGTCTTTTGTTGCAACGTCTGATCACCCTGTGACACATGAGGAAGTTGGTCATCTTCAGCTGCTGCTGCTTTTTTGGCAGACACGAAGTGATCTGAGAGTCTCAGTTTCAACTGCAGATAATAATCACATCAGGGATGAAGATGTGGCCACTACATATCAGCCTTTCTCGGCAATTATCTGGTTACATAGAGGAACTGTGTGATTCCAGTACCTATATAATGCACATTTGTCAAAGACATTGTTGCTTACGGCCACACCACCCTGAAAATACCCGACCTCGTCTGATCTCGGAAGCCAAGCAGGGTTGGGCCTGGTTAGTACTTGGATGGGAGACTACTTGGGAATACCAGGTGCTGTAAGCTATTTCTCTTTTCTCTACCACCTGCATGTCTTTTGTTGCAACGTCTGATCACCCTGTGACACATGAGGAAGTTGGTCATCTTCAGCTGCTGCTGCTTTGTTGGCAGACACGAAGTGATCTGAGAGTCTCACTTTCAACTGCAGGTAATAATCACATCAGGGATTAAGATGTGCCCACTACATATCAGCCTTTCTCTGCAATTATCTGGTTACATAGAGGAACCGTATGATTCCAGTACCTATATAATGCACATTGTTCACAGATATTGTTGCTTACGGCCACACCACCCTGAATATGCCCGACCTCGTCTGATCTCGAAAGCCAAGCAGGGTTGGGCCTGGTTAGTACTTGGATGGGAGACTATTTGGGAATACCAGGTGCTGTAAGCTTTTTCTCTTCTCTCTAGCACCTGCATGTCTTTTGTTGCAACGTCTGATCACCCTGTGACACATGAGGAAGTTGGTCATCTTCAGCTGCTGCTGCTTTGTTGGCAGACACGAAGTGATCTGAGAGTCTCAGTTTCCACTGGAGAGAATAATCACGACAGGGAAGAAGATGTGCCCAATACGCATCAGCATTTCTCTGCAATTATCTGGTTACATCGAGAAACTGTATGATTCCAGTACCTATATAATGCACATTGTTCACAGATATTGTTGCTTACGGCCACACCACCCTGAATATGCCCGACCTCGTCTGATCTCGGAAGCCAAGCAGGGTTGGGCCTGGTTAGTACTTGGATGGGAGACCGCTTGGGAATACCAGGTGCTGTAAGCTTTTTCTCTTTTCTCTACCACATGCATGTCTTTTGTTGCAACGTCTGATCACCCTGTGACACATGAGGAAGTTGGTCATCTTCAGCTGCTGCTGCTTTTTTGGCAGACACGAAGTGATCTGAGAGTCTCAGTTTCAACTACAGGTAGTAATCACATCAAGGATGAAGATATGCCCACTACATATCAGCCTTTCTCGGCAATTATCTGGTTACATAGAGGAACCGTATGATTCCAGTACTTATATAAGGCACATTGTTCACAGATATTGTTGCTTACGGCCACACCACCCTGAACATACCCGACCTCGTCTGATCTCGGAAGCCAAGCAGGGTTGGGCCTGGTTAGTACTTGGATGGGAGACTACTTTGGAATACCAGGTGCTGTAAGCTTTTTCTCTTCTCTCTACCACCTGCATGTCTTTTGTTGCAACGTCTGATCACCCTGTGACACATGAGGAAGTTGGTCATCTTCAGCTGCTGCTGCTTTGTTGGCAGACACGAAGTGATCTGAGATTCTCAGTTTCAACTGCAGGTAATAATCACATCAGGGATGAAGATGTGCCCACTACATATCAGCCTTTCTCAGCAATTATCTGGTTACATAGTGTAACCGTATGATTCCAGTACCTATATAATGCACATTGTTCACAGATATTGTTGCTTACGGCCACACCACCCTGAATTTGCCCGACCTCGTCTGATCTCGGAAGCCAAGCAGGGCTGGGCCTGGTTAGTACTTGGATGGGAGACCGCTTGGGAATACCAGGTGCTGTAAGCTTTTTCTCTTCTCTCTACCACCTGCATGTCTTTTGTTGCAACGTCTGATCACCCTGTGACACATGAGGAAGTTGGTCATCTTCAGCTGCTGCTGCTTTGTTGGCAGACACGAAGTGATCTGAGAGTCTCAGTTTCAACTACAGGTAGTAATCACATCAAGGATGAAGATATGCCCACTACATATCAGCCTTTCTTGGCAATTATCTGGTTACATAGAGGAACTGTATGATTCCAGTACCTATATAATTCACATTTGTCACAGACATTGTCGCTTACGGCCAAACCACCCTGAACATGCCCGACCTTGTCTGATCTCGGAAGCCAAGCAGGGTTGGGCCTGGTTAGTACTTGGATGGGAGACTACTTGGGAATACCAGGTGCTGTAAGCTTTTTCTCTTCTCTCTACCACGTGCATGTCTTTTGTTGCAACGTCTGATGACCCTGTGACACATGAGGAAGTTGGTCATCTTCAACTGCTGCTGCTTTGTTGGCAGACACGAAGTGATCTGAGAGTCTCAGTTTCCGCTGGAGAGAATAATCACGACAGGGAAGAAGATGTGCCCACTACATATCAGCCTTTCTCGGCAATTATCTGGTTACATAGAGGAACTGTATGATTCCAGTACCTATATAATGCACATTTGTGACAGACATTGATGCTTACGGCCACACCACCCTGAACATGCCCGACGTCATCGCATCTAGGAAGCCAAGCAGGGTTGGGCCTGGTTAGTAGTTGGATGGGATACCGCTTGGGAATACCAGGTGCTGTAAGCTTTTTCTCTTCTCTCTACCACATGCATGTCTTTTGTTGCAACGTCTGATCACCCTGTGACACATGAGGAAGTTGGTCATCTTCAGCTGCTGCTGCTTTGTTGGCAGACAAAAGTGATCTGAGAGTCTCAGTTTCAACTACAGGTAGTAATCACATCAAGGATGAAGATATGCCCACTACATATCAGCCTTTCTTGGCAATTATCTGGTTACATAGAGGAACTCTATGATTCCAGTACCTATATAATGCACATTTGTGACAGACATTGTCGCTTACGGCCAAACCACCCTGAACATGCCCGACCTCATCTGATCTCGGAAGCCAAGCAGGGTTGGGCCTGGTTAGTACTTGGGTGGGAGACTACTTGGGAATTCCAGGTGCTGTAAGCTTTTTCTCTTCTCTCTACCACCTACATGTCTTTTGTTGCAACGTCTGATCACCCTGTGACACATGAGGAAGTTGGTCATCTTCAGCTGCTGCTGCTTTGTTGGCAGACACGAAGTGATCTGAGAGTCTCAGTTTCAACTGCAGGTAATAATCACATCAGGGATTAAGATGTGCCCACTACATATCATTCTTTCTCGGCAATTATCTGGTTACATAGTGTAACCGTATGATTCCAGTACCTATATAATGCACATTTGTGACAGACATTGTTGCTTACAGCCACACCACCCTGAATTTGCCCGACCTCGTCTGATCTCGGAAGCCAAGCAAGGTTGGGCCTGGTTAGTACTTGGATGGGAGACTGCTTGGGAATACCAGGTGCTGTAAGCTTTTTCTCTTCTCTCTACCACATGCATGTCTTTTGTTGCAACGTCTGATCACCCTGTGACACATGAGGAAGTTGGTCATCTTCAGCTGCTGCTGCTTTTTGGCAGACACGAAGTGATCTGAGATTCTAAGTTTCAACTGCAGATAATAATCACGTCAGGGAAGAAGATGTGCCCACTACAAGTTAGCCTTTCTCTGCAATTATCTGATTACATAGAGGAACTGTATGATTCCAGTACCGATATAATGCACATTTGTCACAGACATTGTTCCTTACGGCCACACCACCCTGAACATGCCCGACCTCGTCTGATCTCAGAAGCCAAGCAGGGTTGGGCCTGGTTAGTACTTGGATGGGAGACCGCTTGGGAATACCAGGTGCTGTAAGCTTTTTCTCTTCTCTCTACCACCTGCATGTCTTTTGTTGCAACGTCTGATCACCCTGTGACACATGAGGAAGTTGGTCATCTTCAGCTGCTGCTGCTTTGTTGGCAGACACGAAGTGATCTGAGAGTCTCAGTTTCAACTGCAGGTAATAATCACATCAGGGATGAAGATATGCCCACTACATATCAGCCTTTCTTGGCAATTATCTGGTTACATAGAGTAACCGTATGATTCCAGTACCTATATAATGCACATTTGTGATAGACATTGTCGCTTACGGCCAAACCACCCTAAACATGCCCGACCTCGTCTGATCTCGGAAGCCAAGCAGGGTTGGGCCTGGTTAGTACTTGGGTGGGAGACTACTTGGGAATACCAGGTGCTGTAAGTTTTTTCTCTTCTCTCTAGCACCTGCATGTCTTTTGTTGCAACGTCTGATCACCCTGTGACACATGAGGAAGTTGGTCATCTTCAGCTGCTGCTGCTTTGTTGGCAGACACGAAGTGATCTGAGTTTCTAAGTTTCAACTGCAGATAATAATCACGTCAGGGAAGAAGATGTGCCCACTACAAGTTAGCCTTTCTCGGCAATTATCTGGTTACATAGTGTAACCGTATGATTCCAGTACCTATATAATGCACATTGTTCACAGATATTGTTGCTTACGGCCACACCACCCTGAACATACCTGACCTCGTCTGCTCTCGGAAGCCAAGCAGGGTTGGGCCTGGTTAGTACTTGGATGGGAGACTGCTTGGGAATACCAGGTGCTGTAAGCTTTTTCTCTTCTCTCTACCACCTGCATGTCTTTTGTTGCAACGTCTGATCACCCTGTGACACATGAGGAAGTTGGTCATCTTCAGCTGCTGCTGCTTTGTTGGCAGACACGAAGTGATCTGAGAGTCTCAGTTTCAACTGCAGGTAATAATCACATCAGGGATGAAGATGTGCCCACTACATATCAGCCTTTCTCGGCAATTATCTGGTTACATAGAGTAACCGTATGATTCCAGTACCTATATAATGCACATTTGTGACAGACATTGTTGCTTACAGCCACACCACCCTGAATATGCCTGACCTCGTCTGATCTCGGAAGCCAAGCAGGGTTGGGCCTGGTTAGTACTTGGATGGGAGACCGCTTGGGAATACCAGGTGCTGTAAGCTTTTTCTCTTCTCTCTACCACATGCATGTCTTTTGTTACAACGTCTGATCACCCTGTTACACATGAGGAAGTTGGTCATCTTCAGCTGCTGCTGCTTTGTTGGCAGACACGAAGTGATCTGAGAGTCTCAGTTTCAACTGCAGGTAATAATCACATCAGGGATGAAGATGTGCCCACTACATATCAGCCTTTCTCGGCAATTATCTGGTTACATAGAGTAACCGTATGATTCCAGTACCTATATAATGCACATTTGTGACAGACATTGTTGCTTACAGCCACACCACCCTGAATTTGCCCGACGTCATCGGATCTAGGAAGCCAAGCAGGGTTGGGCCTGGTTAGTAGTTGGATGGGAGACCGCTTGGGAATACCAGGTGCTGTAAGCTTTTTCTCTTCTCTCTACCACCTGCATGTCTTTTGTTGCAACGTCTGATCACCCTGTGACACATGAGGAAGTTGGTCATCTTCAGCTGCTGCTGCTTTGTTGGCAGACACGAAGTGATCTGAGAGTCTCAGTTTCAACTACAGGTAGTAATCACATCAAGGATGAAGATATGGCCACTACATATCAGCCTTTCTTGGCAATTATCTGGTTACATAGAGGAACTCTATGATTCCAGTACCTATATAATGCACATTTGTGACAGACATTGTCGCTTACGGCCAAACCACCCTGAACATGCCCGACCTCATCTGATCTCGGAAGCCAAGCAGGGTTGGGCCTGGTTAGTACTTGGATGGGAGACCGCTTGGGAATACCAGGTGCTGTAAGCTTTTTCTCTTCTCTCTACCACATGCATGTCTTTTGTTGCAACGTCTGATGACCCTGTGACACATGAGGAAGTTGGTCATCTTCAGCTGCTGCTGCTTTGTTGGCAGACACGAAGTGATCTGAGAGTCTCAGTTTCCGCTGGAGAGAATAATCACGACAGGGAAGAAGATGTGCCTAATACGCATCAGCCTTTCTCAGCAATTATCTGGTTACATAGAGTAACCGTATGATTCCAGTACCTATATAATGCACATTTGTGACAGACATTGTTGCTTACAGCCACACCACCCTGAATATGCCCGACCTCGTCTGATCTCGGAAGCCAAGCAGGGTTGGGCCTGGTTAGTACTTGGATGGGAGACCGCTTGGGAATACCAGGTGCTGTAAGTTTTTTCTCTTCTCTCTACCACCTGCATGTCTTTTGTTGCAACGTCTGATCACCATGTGACTCATGAGGAAGTTGGTCATCTTCAGCTGCTGCTGCTATGTTGGCAGACACAAAGTGATCTGAGATTCTCAGTTTCAACTGCAGATAATAATCACGACAGGGAAGAAGATGTGCCCACTACATATCAACCTTTCTCGGCAATCATCTGGTTACATAGAGGAACTGTATGATTCCAGTACCGATATAATGCACATTTGTCACAGACATTGTTGCTTACGGCCACACCACCCTGAACATGCCCGACCTCGTCTGATCTCGGAAGCCAAGCAGGGCTGGGCCTGGTTAGTACTTGGATGGGAGACAGCTTGGGAATACCAGGTGCTGTAAGCTTTTTCTCTTCTCTCTACCACCTGCATGTCTTTTGTTGCAACGTCTGATCACCCTGTGACACATGAGGAAGTTGGTCATCTTCAGCTGCTGCTGGATTGTTGGCAGACACAAAGTGATCTGAGAGTCTCAGTTTCAACTGCAGGTAATAATCACATCAGGGATGAAGATGTGCCCACTACATATCAGCCTTTCTCTGCAATTATCTGGTTACATAGAGTAACTGTATGATTCCAGTACCTATATAATGCACATTTGTCACAGACATTGTTGCTTACGGCCACACCACCCTGAACATGCCCGACCTCGTCTGATCTCGGAAGCCAAGCAGGGTTGGGCCTGGTTAGTACTTGGATGGGAGACCGCTTGGGAATACAAGGTGCTGTAAGCTTTTTCTCTTCTCTCTACCACATGCATGTCTTTTGTTGCAACGTCTGATGACCCTGTGACACATGAGGAAGTTGGTCATCTTCAGCTGCTGCTGCTTTGTTGGCAGACACGAAGTGATCTGAGAGTCTCAGTTTCCGCTGGAGAGAATAATCACGACAGGGAAGAAGATGTGCCTAATACGCATCAGCCTTTCTCAGCAATTATCTGGTTACATAGAGTAACCGTATGATTCCAGTACCTATATAATGCACATTTGTGACAGACATTGTTGCTTACAGCCACACCACCCTGAATATGCCCGACCTCGTCTGATCTCGGAAGCCAAGCAGGGTTGGGCCTGGTTAGTACTTGGATGGGAGACCGCTTGGGAATACCAGGTGCTGTAAGCTTTTTCTCTTCTCTCTACCACCTGCATGTCTTTTGTTGCAACGTCTGATCACCCTGTGACACATGAGGAAGTTGGTCATCTTCAGCTGCTGCTGCTTTGTTGGCAGACACGAAGTGATCTGAGAGTCTCAGTTTCAACTGCAGGTAATAATCACATCAGGGATGAAGATGTGCCCACTACATATCAGCCTTTCTCTGCAATTATCTGGTTACATAGAGTAACCGTATGATTCCAGTACCTATATAATGCACATTTGTGACAGACATTGCTGCTTACAGCCACACCACCCTGAATATGCCCGACCTCGTCTGATCTCGGAAGCCAAGCAAGGTTGGGCCTGGTTAGTACTTGGATGGGAGACCGCTTGGGAATACCAGGTGCTGTAAGCTTTTTCTCTTCTCTCTACCACATGCATGTCTTTTGTTGCAACGTCTGATCACCCTGTGACACATGAGGAAGTTGGTCATCTTCAGCTGCTGCTGCTTTGTTGGCAGACACGAAGTGATCTGAGAGTCTCAGTTTCAACTGCAGGTAATAATCACTTCAGGGATGAAGATGTGCCCACTACAAGTTAGCCTTTCTCTGCAATAATCTGGTTACATAGAGGAACTGTATGATTCCAGTACCGATATAATGCACATTTGTCACAGACATTGTCGCTTACGGCCACACCACCCTGAACATGCCCGACCTCGTCTGATCTCGGAAGCCAAGCAGGGTTGGGCCTGGTTAGTACTTGGATGGGAGACAGCTTGGGAATACCAGGTGCTGTAAGCTTTTTCTCTTCTCTCTACCACATGCATGTCTTTTGTTGGAACGTCTGATGACCCTGTGACACATGAGGAAGTTGGTCATCTTCAGCTGCTGCTGCTTTGTTGGCAGACACGAAGTGATCTGAGAGTCTCAGTTTCAACTGCAGGTAATAATCACTTCAGGGATGAAGATGTGCCCACTACAAGTTAGCCTTTCTCTGCAATAATCTGGTTACATAGAGGAACTGTATGATTCCAGTACCGATATAATGCACATTGTTCACAGATATTGTTGCTTACGGCCACACCACCCTGAATATGCCCGACCTAGTCTGATCTTGGAAGCCAAGCAGGGTTGGACCTGGTTAGTACTTGGATGGGAGACCGCTTGGGAATACCAGGTGCTGTAAGCTATTTCTCTTCTCTCTACCACCTGCATGTCTTTTGTTGCAACGTCTGATCACCCTGTGAAGTTAAGCAGGGTCGGGCCTGGTTAGTACTCGGTTGTTCTACTGTACTTCTCTACAAAAACCAAAGAGGAAGCTGCTGTCCCATCAAAATTCAACGTCTTCAAGATCAAAAAAGAAGTCCAGTTGCTCTTATGAATACTCTCCATCATTTCAGTTTATTTCTGACATTCAGCTTTTCATAGCACATGATGACTGTGTTGAAAATATGTGCAACAATGTAAACCACCAAGATATTCTGAATAATAATTGTATTTATTTTCACTGAGGCTTGTGTAAACCACAGACTGTATTTAGTGTAAACTGTGTTTTCATTCCTGAGCTGATCTCATTCACCTGATGACACTCCTTAACTGTCACTGTTGAAAAATCCCTCCAATCATTTATAGTTTAGATAGAAATTGTTAGAAACGATTGTTTTTAATGTCCCTCATCAGGATGTAGAGTCATTACTGTGGTGAAGGAGTTTGTCCAAGTTTGGGGTTGAGTTAATGTCTGAAATCATGGGGGATGGATGGTAACATCACCGTCCTTTTGTCTTTCAGATCAGTGCAACTTCTTCAGGTCTTTGGCTGCATGGATGTTATTATCATGCAGGAGTCTTGAGGTCAGAGGTCAGTTTGGGATCTGTCTGAAGCCTCAGTTGAAAGAAACAGAGTCGTTATCTTCTATCACCATCTGGAGCCTCCACTTTTTGTCTTCTACACCTTTGCCTGTCCCCACACAGGTTACATTTCAGACCTCAACCATCTGAGCTGTGAAACATCTTCTGCTTCAGATGCTCATCACAGATAGAAGTTCTGACAGGATCTCCCACTCCTCCATTATAGATGTACAGAAATCCCTGCAGTGGTTTAGAGTTCAGGGTTTTGGGGGCATCAGATGGACCGTGATGTTGTCAGAGTACAGTCACGTTTTTTCAGGTTAATATATTAAAGCCACTTTTTCTCTCACGTTCATCCCTCTGTCCAGATAAAAATGATGCTTTTCTCCGCTTAATAACTGAGCTCATCAGAGGTAAAAGTAATCCTGCCTCCTCAGTTTAAATCCCCTCACTGACCAGGATGTATATAGACTTAGCTGCATAACAGCATGATCATAAAATAAAGCCTTTATCAGCACCTCAGACTGCAGCCTAACATGAAATGTTATCTGAGCCGCACAGAAATCACTGATCTGCTCAGCTGGGTTTTCTCACTTCTGAACAGATGTTTGCTGTGAAGCGTTTTGTTGTTTCCTGCCAACTGAAAAAGGCTGGAAAAGAAGTCATTCTGCTGTTTTATGCTGTTTGTGTTTTCAGTGTGGACAAGAGTGGATAAAACACCACAGGAACTCCATCTTAAGATGCAGCTTCTTTTCTACACAGAGACAAAGAGACAAAGAGGGTTTCTATCAGACTCAGCCTGAAGACACCAGTCAGCATACAGAGCTCGATAGATAGATTATGATCAAACATGTCTGATGCAGTCAGTTTGCAGGTTAGGGGTCAGCTCTGCAGGTTTTTACCTCTTCTGAAGTCCAACAGCCGTATGAGAGCTCATGTTTCATGTCACGCACTTGAATGCATCAGTCTGAAGATTCAGGTGAGCATTTCAGCAGAAGATCACGATTTATGAATTTCAAGCTGCTGCAGAGCAGGGCTGATTATATAAATATAAATGAAAAGCATGAAAATACTAAGAAACAGCAACATTTACATTTCCTGTACAGCTGCCTGCTAAAAGTATCGGACAATGTTGATCTGATAGAAACCAATTTTCTTCATGTTGAGCTTTAAGTGGAAGGTTAATGAATTTATCTTTCCCTTCAACAGAGAACAAATAAGAATTCAACAACCCCTTGAACAATCCTGCCTGGATTGAGGTGAAACCAGCACTGTTCCCTTGTTCCCTCCCCAAACTGATCTGAAGCTGGGAGGATGTGTGAAACCATTGTGTGATAGTAGAGGAGCTCTTAAGTGAAGATCAGCTGATCAGCTGCATCAAAAGGAGGTGGAATTAGTTTTGTATCACAGCACAGACGGTGTTTCTGCTCTGAGAGTCACACACTGCTCTGCCAAATGGAGGAAATGGCTCAGAAAAGGGTTAAACTGGACCTGGAAACCTTCTTTTGTTCGATCTGTCTGGATCTACTGAAGGATCCGGTGACTATTCCCTGTGGACACAGCTACTGCATGAACTTTATTAAAGGCTACTGGAATGGAAAGAATAAGAAGGGAATTCACAGATGCCCTCATTGCAGGAAAACTTTCACACCGAGGCCTGTCCTGGAGAAAAGCACCATGTTAGCTGATTTAGTGAAGCAGCTGAAGAAGACTCCAAGCTGCTCCTGCTGTTCTCTGCCATGCTGGACCTGAAGATGTGGCCTGTGATTTCTGCTCTGGAAGAAAACTGAAAGCCATCAAGTCCTGTTTATTCTGTCTGGCCTCTTACTGTGAGAAACACCTTCAGCCTCATTATGATGTGACTCCATTCAAGAAACACAAGCTGGTGGATCCCTCCAAGAGCCTCCAGGAGAACATCTGCTGTCGTCATGATGAGGTGATGAAGATGTTCTGCCGTACTGATCAGAAGTCTATCTGTTATCTCTGCCCTGTGGATGATCATAAAGGCCACGACACAGTGTCAGCTGCAGCAGAAAGGACTGAGAGGCAGAGAGAGCTGGAGGGGAGTCGACAACAAATCCAGCAGAGAATCCAGGACAGAGAGAAAGATGTGAAGCTGCTTCAACAGGAGGTGGAGGCCATCAATCAGTCTGCTGATAAAACAGTGGAGGACAGTGAGAACATCTTCACCGAGCTGATCCGTCTCATCCACAAAAGAAGCTCTGATGTGAAGCAGCAGCTCAGATCCCAGCAGCAAACTGAAGTGAGTCGAGTCAAAGAGCTTCAGGAGAAGCTGGAGCAGGAGATCACTGAGCTGAAGAGGAAAGATGCTGAGCTGAAGCAGCTCTCACACACAGAGGATCACAACCAGTTTCTACACAACTACCCCTCAGTGTCAGCACTCAGTGAGTCCACACACTCATCCAGCATCAATACCCGTCCTCTGAGGTACTTTGAGGATGTGACAGCAGCTGCGTCAGAGCTCAGAGAGAAACTACAGGACATTCTGAGAGAGAAATGGACAAACAGCTCACTGACAGTCACTGAAGTGGATGTTTTACTGCCAGAACCAGAACCAGAGCCAAAGAGCAGAGCTGCCTTCTTAAGATATTCATGTGACATCACACTGGATCCAAACACAGCAAACACATATCTGTTAGTGTCAGAGGGGAACAGAAAAGTGACAGTAATGAGACAACCTCAGTCTTATTCTGCTCATCCAGACAGATTCACGGAATGGTGTCAGGTCCTGAGCAGAGAGAGTCTGACTGGACGCTGTTACTGGGAGGTGGAGAGGAGAGGGGGAGGAGCTGATGTAGCAGTCGCATACAAGAACATCAGCAGAACAGGGAATGAATGTGGATTTGGACGTAATGACAAATCTTGGGCATTAAAATGTTCCCAAAACAGTTTTGAATTTTGGTCCAACAAGATGAAAGCCTCCATCTCAGGTCCTCAGTCCTCCAGAGTAGGAGTGTACCTGGATCACAGAGCAGGTATTCTGTCCTTCTACAGCGTCTCTGAAGCCATGACTCTCCTCCACAGAGTCCAGACCACATTCACTCAGCCGCTCTATGCTGGAGTTAGGATTGGATGGACTGGAGCCACAGCTGAGCTGTGTGAAGTGAAATAAAGGTATTCAGTCAGTTTGTTGCTGAGAGTTCATTGCTGTGATGTCTCTGCGCTGCTGTTCTGTTGTTTATTTGCTACTTTTTCCTGTTTGTGCAGCCATGGAGGATATCGCTGCTAATGCTGAGTTTTATTCACAGAAAGATTTCTCCACATGAAAATCTAAACTTCTCTGAGCTCTGAATGTTAGTTGAATCCTTGTGTTGATGTGTTTGTATGTTGTTGTTTCTCTTCCACTTCATGGAGCCAAACAGAGAAATCAGCAGACCTTCCTTTATCACAGATTCTTTTCACATCTCATCACTTTGTAAATGTGAAAATAATTCTGCAGTTAAACTTACTTTGATCTGTTTCAGAGATCAAATGTTGCTGCTGCTTTGAAAACTCTCAGTAATGATCTACTTGGTAACCCAGAAACTAAATGTTCTGATTCTGGATGTTTTTCTGGAAATAATAAATTGTGGATTCATCCTGATCATGAATTGTGTTTCTGTGAAAATGGGAGTGAGGCTGTCACACCACCAGCATCCCTCATGGTGGCAACACACGGCTGCAACCAGTAACTGCTTTGTTTCAGAGCTATTTGTTGAAAGCCATCTGTGGCTGGAAGAGTTGCTTTGGTTCAGGATCATATTCTGGGTTTCACCTGTTTGCTCACAAACGCTTCAAACTTGTTTCTGAACGTGTTCTGAGATGTTGGAAGAAACTCAGAAAACAAAAAGAACGACATGAAACCTCAAAGTGATTCAAATCAAAGCTAAATGTAACAATATTATATGATGTAAGTCATTACAGGAGATGTAATTTGTTCTCAGAGACAAGAAGTGGAAGAAGAATTCTTGGACAAAAGTTACAGAATCAGAACCACAGAGATTTTGTTTCAGGTAAAAACTGTAGATTTACTTTTGATTTTACTCAAACTACAAAAAAAAAATCATATGAAAACATATTTGAATGTAAAAAATAGAATAAATGAGGCAGAATGGCACACTTTGGAATAACGTGTTATGGAATGATTAAAGGTGATGTGTGTGATCTTACATCATATTCTATGATCTGATTCTGTTCTTTCTAATATTTTTTAGTATTAGTCTGAATGTGCTGAAGTTATCAGATGAATGTAGTGGACTAAAAGGTACAACAGAGTCTCTGAATGAGGTGGAGTACAAATAGAAAGTAGCACAAGCTAAAAATACTGAAAACATTGTAATTATGTTCAGTATATTTAGTCACTTTCTGCTGCTGTCAGCGATGGACTTTTCAAAGAAATCTGACTCAGCTCTGATCATTAATGAGAATATGATGAAGAAAGGATCATGTCATCCAAATGAATGAAAAGGTTTTGTGGTGGGGCTGAGAACTGTTTAACTCTCATTGTTCTGTTCCACGTATTGTTTTTGGATCGTCACAGGTACGAGTTTGGGTGGAGCGGGTAAGAGTAAAGTGGAGTTTCCAGCAGACTCCTCAGTTTCAGTCGGGTTTGGAGACCACAGATGGAGAGGTGACTGCGCTGTTTGGTCTGCCACTTATTGATAAAGTTAAAGTTCACAAAAAAAGAAACAATAACAGGAAGAAGTTCCCTGAAAGCAGCATCAGTGTTACATGTTGTGAGTCCTGTGAACAAACTGACACAGTGTGATATTACAGATGTTTAAATCTCTCTTTTCTCATGTCGTCCTGCAGGTTCACAGCTGAAATCTGAAAACTAACACAAGAGGACGCCTTCATCCTGCTCACAGGGATGTAGAGGAGGTTTAAGCTCCTGTTCTGTTCATTCAGACTGAACTCGGCCTGTGTGCGGTCTCTCTTGACTCGCTAACAGTAAACGTGTCGTTAGCCAGTTAGCTAAGCATGTGTGCAACAGGAATGATTTAAGTTAAATAAAACAACTGAAAGGACGGTGATGTTACCATCCATCCCCCATGATTTCAGACGTTAACTCAACCCCAAACTTGGACAAACTCCTTCACCACAGTAATGCCTCTACATCCTGATGAGGGACATTAAAAACAAACGTTTCTAACAATTTCTATCTAAACTATAAATAATTGGAGGGATTTTTCAACAGTGACAGTTAAGGAGTGTCATCAGGTGAATGAGATCAGCTCAGGAATGAAAACACAGTTTACACTAAATACAGTCTGTGGTTTACACAAGCCTCAGTGAAAATAAATACAATTATTATTCAGAATATCTTGGTGGTTTACATTGTTGCACATATTTTCAACACAGTCATCATGTGCTATGAAAAGCTGAATGTCAGAAATAAACTGAAATGATGGAGAGTATTCATAAGAGCAACTGGACTTCTTTTTTGATCTTGAAGACGTTGAATTTTGATGGGACAGCAGCTTCCTCTTTGGTTTTTGTAGAGAAGTACAGTAGAACAACCGGATTTAACCGAGTACTAAGCAGGCCCGACCCTGCTTAACTTCACAGGGTGATCAGAAATTGCAACAAAAGACAGGTGGTGCAGATAAGAGAAAAAGCTTACAGCACCTGGTATTCCCAAGCCGTCTGCCATCCAAGTACTAACCAGGCCCAACCCTGCTTGGCTTCCGAGATCAGACGAGGTCGGGCATGTTCAGGGTGGTGTGGCCGTAAGCGACAATGTCTGTGACAAATGTGAATTATATAGGTACTGGAATCATACAGTTCCTCTATGTAACCAGATAATTGCAGAGAAAGGCTGACTTGTAGTGGGCACATCTTCTTCCCTGATGTGATTATTCTCTCGAGCTGAAACTGAGACTCTCAGATCACTTGGTGTCTGCCAACAAAGCAGCAGCAGCTGAAGATGACCAACTTCCTCATGTGTCACAGAGTGATCAGACGTTGCAACAAAAGATATGTAGGTGGTAGAGAGAAGAGAAAAAGCTTACAGCACCTGGTATTCCGAAGCAGTCTCCCATTCAAGTACTAACCAGGGCCAACCCTGCTTGGCTTACCGAGATCAGACGAGGTCGGGTATATTAAGGGTGGTGTTGCCGTAAGCAACAATACCTGTGAACAATGTGCATTATATCGGTACTGGAATCATACGGTTACTCTATGTAACCAGATAATTGCCGAGAAAGGCTGATATGTAGTGGGAACATCTTCTTCCCTGTCGTGATTATTCTTTCCAGCGGAAACTGAGACTCTCAGATCACTTCGTGTCTGCCAACAAAGCAGCAGCAGCTGAAGATGACCAACTTCCTCGTGTGTCACAGGGTGATCAGACTTGCAACAAAAGACATGCAGGTGCTAGAGTGAAGAGAAAAAGCTTACAGCACCTGATATTCCCAAGCGGTCTCCCATCCAAGTACTAAACAGGCCCAAACCTGCTTGGGTTCCGAGATCAGACGAGGTCGGGCATATTCAGGGTGGTGTGGCCGTAAGCAACAACGTCTGTGACAAATGTGCATTATATAGGTACTTGAATCATACGGTTCCTCTATGTAACCAGATAATTGGCGAGAAAGGCTGATATGTAGTGGGAACATCTTCTTCCCTGTCGTGATTACTCTCTCCAGCGGAAACTGAGACTCTCAGATCACTTCGTGTCTGCCAACAAAGCAGCAGCAGCTGAAGATGACCAACTTCCTCATGTGTCACAGGGTGATCAGACGTTGCAACAAAAGACATGCAGGTGCTAGAGTGAAGAGAAAAAGCTTACAGCACCTGATATTCCCAAGCGGTCTCCCATCCAAGTACAAACCAGGCCCAACCCTGCTTGGCTTCCGAGATCAGACGAGGTCGGGCATATTTTTTTTTTTTTTTTTTTTTTTTATTTATTAGAAAAATACAAAAAGGTAGTTTTACAACACTGTCACACGATATTCAAAAATTCAAACTTAGATCTCCATTGTCAACTACAACAAAACTGTTATTCGGGAGAAACGACTCCATGAATACCTCCCTTTTAACCATAAAGAGAGATCTTAAATACCATTCTACCAGACCAACAAAAAGGGACCAAGAATTGTTTTTCTTTTTTTCAAACAATAGATCGCACCTGCAAATGTACAAGGCGTGTTTAGCAACTGAAAGTAAGAAATTTACCAAGACTGAATTAACATTGCTGGGTGTTTGGGTGAAGAGCCCGAAGAGCTGCATTTGGTCCCTTAATGTTCCCACTGGTCGGAGGTTACATTTCTCAGTGATTAGTGCCCACAGGTGGTCGCGAAAGCTCCTCGAAGCTGGACACTCCAGGAAGATGTGCTGTATCGTCTCCGGATGGGATTCACACGCCGGACAGTCCCTGGACCACCTGTTTTTGTTGATTTGATGGAGAATAATTGCTGTATACATTATCCTGTGCCTCATTTTGAAATCGGTGTTAAAGACCGAGGGTGGAATTAACGGGCTAGCTATTCTCTTCCAGATTGTCTTTGTCGTTATATGCTCAAAAATCATCCTCCACTGTCTAGTAGCAGCTGGTGCTTTTACAATTTTGCGCAGAAACAAGTTATATATTTGTTTCGTGTTCAATTCCCCAAAATTTAAAACTCTATCCCCATAATTACAGACAAAGGTTGGCCCACTTACCAGTCTTGATGACCGCACCACAGAGCCGAGGACGAGCAGCCAGTCTGGAGGTACATTCTCTGCCAGCTGGGCGCACACCCTCCTCACCACCTCTTTCCTATGTATGATGTTTTCTTTTCTTAGAGTATTCTCAACACGAACCAGATCCAACCTGCCGTGCCGATCCAAGACAGTCCCAAAGGTGTCGACTCCTCCTCTCTCCAGAGCCGCGCACCTAAATGGCCGCCCTGCCTGCTGCAGATCTGGGTTGTGGAAGAGCGGCTGCCGCAAAAGCTGTCCGAGATGTTGAATCTTACCGTCCAGACCTGGTCGGAATGCCTGCCAAGCCTCCATCACCTCAGCCCAGAAAGGATCAAGGTGACAGAGGCTCGTTGATGGGAGAACTTGACATAGGTTAAACATGCCATGCCGCCCGCAGGAGTTTATTGACCGCCCTAAAGCTTCATGCCAAAGATGCAGGTCCGGATTATTGAAGAGTTTTGTTAGCAGTCGCAATCTAAAAGCCAGTCGTTTTGTGTCTATGTCCACGAGGTTGAGACCGCCGTTTTTCTTACCACCAATGAGAGTGTTATGCGACACCATGATTCTCTTACCTTTCCAGATGAAATTATTGAATGACCGGTTCAGGGCGGTCAACACACTCCGCGGCACGGCATGGACATGCAGGGTATGGTAAAGCTTAGTAACCGCCAGCGCGTTGGCGACAACCACTCTTCCCCTATGCCCGAGGGCCCTCATCCTCCAGAGGCTTAAGGTGTTCTCTATCCTCCCTGTGACCGCAGACCATGATCTCTCCGCCGCAAGCTGCTCGTCCACCCCCAGGTACACTCCCAAAAACTTGAAGGGGCCATCTATCAAACATACCTGGGAGAGCTGCGGCGGAGCGGCCGCGGCTCCGCAGCACAGCAAGCCAGATTTGGACAGATTCAGCTTGCCTCCAGTCGCTTTGCAGAAGAAATCCACCAACCCCAGAGCCAGAGTTAGGCTCTTGGGGTCGGCTGCTACCAATGTAGTGTCGTCAGCGAACTGGAGGAGCTTTATCTGTCCTCCTCCGGAGGAGAGAACCCCCCGGACATCAGGGTCCCCATCTATTAAACAGGCTAGCGGCTCCACAGCCAAGGTGAACAGCAGAGAGGAGAGCGGACACCCCTGTCTCACCGATCGCCACAGCCGGACGGGGTCCGTCAGGTTTCCATTCAGACTTACCCTACTCGTTGCCGAATTGTAGAGGGTCCGCACCCAGCCGACGAATCTGTTCCCGAACCCAAAGGCCTTCAAGACCCCCCAAAGGTACTCATGCTCGACTCTATCGAATGCCTTCTCGAAGTCCAGGTTCAGGAAATACCCGCCACTCTCCTGCAGGAGCCTTAGCGTCTCCTTTGCGGTCAGTATGGTGTCATATATTGTCCGACTCGGTACACTGTAGGCCTGGTTTTTATTTATTATATGTGGCATTATGGGTTTGATTCTATTAGCCAGTATTTTCATAAATATTTTATAATCCGTATTTAACAAGCTTATCGGTCTATAATTATTCAAGTTATTTCTATCTCCGTTATTTTTATATATTAATTTAATTATTCCCTCATTAAATGTTCTAGGTATAACTATGTTTTTATTTTCCGTTATTTCTGTATAGATTTTCGTCAGAATCGGTACCAATTTATCACTGAAAGTTTTATAGAATTCAGTTGTCATCCCATCCCGTCCCGGACTCTTGTTGTTCTCTAATGACATTATTGCCCCCTCAACTTCTAATTTGAATATTTTATTGTCAGTTATCTGGGCTTCTTCCTTAGTTAATTTGTTTTTAATTAGTGAGAACAGATGATCCGCGTGAGTTCTATCTAGTGTGTCAGAGTTAAAGAGTCTTTGATAAAACAGCCGACTGACCTCCATCATGTCTCCCTCCTCGCACACCTCCACCTCTTGGTCATTCAGTAAGGAAGTTATTATGGACCTATTTTTGTTTCTCTTCTCCAATCCCAAGAAGAATGCTGTCGATTTTTCCCCCTCCACCCAATGCTGCACCCTTGCCCTTACGCAAGCCCCTTGACATTTCCTCCTGCCCAAATCGTCCAGGTGCTTCATCAAGAGAGACAGTTTGTATGTATCCCGGCTGGGATCATCATCCAACCTTACCTGTTCTTTATTTATGTCCTTCTTCAGTTGCCTCTCTACCCTATTTTCTTCCCACTTCTTATTGATACAGTAATGAATCGTTTTTGTTTTCAATCTTGTTTTAACGTGTTCCCACCATTCTAAAGGTTCCTGTATTATGTCCACTTCTTCATTTATATAATCTAGTTGTTTATTAATGATATTTATATATTTACTATCTTCAAGTAAACTATTATTTAAGCACCATAGATTAAACTTATTTGTGACTTGGCGGTCCTTCAACGTTAAAATGATCGGACCATGGTCACTAATATGGCTGCTTCTATAATCAATTGTATTTATCCATTGAACAATATTTCTACTTATTAAGCATAGATCTATTCTAGTTTGCTTCAATATTCCTTTGATTACGCTCTTCCTTGAAAAAGCTACCTTGTCTTTATTTAATAATCTCCAGATATCAATTAGATCATTTTCATTCATTATATTCAATAAAGCTCTTCTGCTGCTGTCATTTTTAAAAACATTTGCCGCCGAGACATCTAGTCGTGAGAGTGCCACATTCAAATCTCCTATTAGGATCGTGTTGGTGCTTATGAATCCCTTTAGATTTTCAAAATACCTCTTTCTCTCAGTTTCAATGTTGGGGGCATAGCTATTTATCAGTCTAATAATATTATTTTTATAATTTAGGTCTAATATTAATTGCCTACCCTGGTCATCTCTATGTATTTCTTTTATATCTTTAAATAACTTGCTATTTTTTATTAATACAGCTACCCCACAACATTTATTTACTCCATTTGAGATATAAATGCTGCCTACCCATAATTTCTCTATTTTTGCTAGTATATCACCATCCCAGTTAGTTTCTTGCAACACAACTATATCACAATCTACACTCAGGAAGAACTCCTCCATCCTCTTTTCGTTCCTCAGCCCCGCCACATTTTGTGAAAAGATAGTGAGCATAAGGAAAAGGGAGATGTACAGTCTACTTATCTGGCCAAACCCTTCATTTTAGTTTTTTCCGCACTTTTTGACCGACTCTCTCCAAAGGTGCCCTTTTTCTTGCCGTCAGTAGCTGGCGATCTATCTCCAAGCTTGAGCTGGGGGGGGTTTCGCTTGGGCCCATAGGCGATAAACATGTATCTGGGAGGGGCTCACTCCCCAGCTCGGGCGTTTGCTGCCTCCGTTCACTTCTTTTCGAAGTAGCCACTGAGTCGGTTGCATATTCTTCACTTGTTTTTTCGCCTCTATATTTAGTATGTGAGCTTACCTGAGCCCCTCCCTGTGCCAGCTCCACAGCCTGGTCCTTGGTGTCCAGGGTAGAGCCCATTTTTCAGGCTCCCCCCGCCAGATCGCAGGCAGGACCCATTTTTCGAGTCCCCCCAACTTCTGGAGCCTGCCCAGCGGAATATATCAGGGAGTCTGGGGTAATTTTCACTCCCGGAGGCTCACTAACCTCCAGATCCACCTCCCCCAGCCCATCAGATTCTTCATCTCCCGTTGAGTCTTGTCCATCCTCCTCACTTGCACTAGCACACACACAGTTTGTTAACGGGTTGCAGCAGACTATACATCGCTCTCCTCCCTCAACACACTCCCTGGCATAGTGCCCTTGACCACCACATTTGTGGCACACAAATTCTGGGCATTCTCGGACAATATGTCCCGGCTGCAAACATAATCGGCATACCTTTACCTGTCTATCGTGTATGACCCTGAAGAAGTGGTGTCCGTTGGCCGTGTTGAATTTTGCAGAGTATGGCAGCGACTGTACTGCATCTGTGAATCTCACCCTGACAAACCTTGTGCCATCCACAATCGATGTTCCAGGCCACATTCTCCTCTTTATTTTGGATACTGCTTCCACTCCCCATCCTCGCAATTTCTCCAAGATCTCCTGATCCGAAACATATGCTGGTAAATTTAGAAAAGAGACGATCAGTTCATCATTTACCAGTTTCCTCCCCGTTACCACCATTGCTCCCATCTTGAAGCCATCCATTAATTTGTCTCTTGCTATTTCGTTGCTTAGAGTGATTTCATAGGATGTTGGCCCCAAGGGCCTACACCCCAGAATTCCTCCGCACAGCATGCGTATCGTCCTCAGAAGGTTAATAATTGTCACCTTCTCTGGCCCCTCAATATCTATGACCATTGTCAGCTCTTTTTTATAGGAAGCCTCTCCTACATCCTTCTCTGTCACCATTTTCCCAGTTAACTTGTCCATTGTCTCGTCTCGCCGGTCCACTGCCCCCACCAAATCATCCATCTGAAAAACAAAACAGAACAAAAAGCGCCTCCCCACCGCCTGCGCTGATGGGGAGGGATAATCCCCACACAGAAAAAGAATCAAGATCTATATCAATATTGCTGGAAAAACACACAAAAGAAAGGAAGGAAAGACAAAAACACTCAGCAAACAATTGGAGCGAGAGCTCCTCAGACCTGCTGCTGCACTCTGTGGCTCCCACACCTGTTGCTCATCAGAAAAATGGGCGTGTTCAGGGTGGTGTGGCCGTAAGCAACAATATCTGTGAACAATGTGCATTATATCGGTACTGGAATCATACAGTTCCTCTATGTAACCAGATAATTGCCGAGAAAGAATGATATGTAGTGGGCACATCTTCATCCCTGATGTGATTATTACCTGCAGTTGAAACTGAGACTCTCAGATCACTTCGTGTCTGCCAACAAAGCAGCAGCACCTGAAGATGACCAACTTCCTCATGTGTCACAAGGTGATCAGACGTTGCAACAAAAGACATGCAGGTGGTAGAGAGAAGAGAAAAAGCTTACAGCACCTGGTATTCCCAAGCGGTCTCCCATCCAAGTACTAACCAGGCACAACCCTGCTTGGCTTCCGAGATCAGACGAGGTCGGGCATGTTCAGGGTGGTGTGGCCGTAAGCAACAATGTCTGTGAACAATGTGCATTATATAGGTACTGGAATCATACAGTTCCTCTATGTAACCAGATAATTGCCGAGAAAGGCTAACTTGTAGTGGGCACATCTTATTCCCTGACGTGATTATTATCTGCAGTTGAAACTGAGAATCTCAGATCACTTCGTGTCTGCCTACAAAGCAACAGCAGCTGAAGATGACCAACTTCCTCATGTGTCACAGGGTGATCAGACGTTGCAACAAAAGACATGCAGGTGGTCGAGAGAAGAGAAAAAGCTTAAAGCACCTGGTATTCCCAAGTGGTCTCCCATCCAAGTACTAACCAGGCCCAACCCTGCTTGGCTTCCGAGATCAGACGAGGTTGGGCATGTTCAGGGTGGTGTGGCCGTAAGCAACAATATCTGTGAACAATGTGCATTATATAGGTACTGGAATCATACGGTTACACTATGTAACCAGATAATTGCAGAGAAAGGCTGATATGTAGTGGGCACATCTTCATCCCTGATGTGATTATTACCTGCAGTTGAAACTGAGACTCTCAGATCACTTCGTGTCTGCCAACAAAGCAGCAGCAGCTGAAGATGAGCAACTTCCTCATGTGTCACAGGGTGATCAGACGTTGCAACAAAAGACATGCAGGTGGTAGAGAGAAGAGAAAAAGCTTACAGCCCCTGGTATTCCCAAGCGGTCTCCCATCCAAGTACTAACCAGGCCCAACCCTGCTTGGCTTCCGAGATCAGATGAGGTCGGGCATATTCAGGGTGGTGTGGCCGTAAGCAACAATGTCTGTCACAAATGTGCATTATATAGGTACTGGAATCATACGGTTACACTATGTAACCAGATAATTGCCGAGAAAGGCTAACTTGTAGTGGGCACATCTTCTTCCCTGACGTGATTATTATCTGTAGTTGAAACTTAGAATCTCAGATCACTTCGTGTCTGCCAACAAAGCAGCAGCAGCTGAAGATGATCAACTTCCTCATGTGTCACAGAGTGATCAGACGTTGCAACAAAAGACATGCAGGTGGTAGAGAGTAGAGAAAGAGCCTACAGCACCTGGTATTCCCAAGCAGTCTCCCATCCAAGTACTAACCAGGCCCAACCCTGCTTGGCTTCCGAGATCAGATGAGGTCGGGCATATTCAGGGTGGTGTGGCCGTAAGCAACAATGTCTGTCACAAATGTGCATTATATAGGTACTGGAATCATACGGTTACACTATGTAACCAGATAATTGCCGAGAAAGGCTGATATGTAGTGGGCACATCTTCATCCCTGATGTGATTATTACCTGCAGTTGAAACTGAGACTCTCAGATCACTTCGTGTCTGCCAACAAAGCAGCAGCAGCTGAAGATGACCAACTTCCTGATGTGTCACAGGTTGATCAGACGTTGCAACAAAAGACATGCAGGTGGTAGAGAGAAGAGAAAAAGCTTACAGCCCCTGGTATTCCCAAGCGGTCTCCCATCCAAGTACTAACCAGGCCCAACCCCGCTTAGCTTCCGAGATCAGATGAGGTCGGGCATATTCAGGGTGGTGTGGCCGTAAGCAACAATGTCTGTCACAAATGTGCATTATATAGGTACTAGAATCATACAGTTCCTCTATGTAACCAGATAATTGCCGAGAAAGGCTGATGCGTATTGGGCACATCTTCTTCCCTGTCGTGATTATTCTCTCCAGCGGAAACTGAGACTCTCAGATCACTTCGTGTCTGCCAACAAAGCAGCAGCAGCTGAAGATGACCAACTTCCTCATGTGTCACAGGGTGATCAGACGTTGCAACAAAAGACATGCAGGTGCTAGAGAGAAGAGAAAAAGCTTACAGCACCTGGTATTCCCAAATAGTCTCCCATCCAAGTACTAACCAGGCCCAACCCTGCTTGGCTTCCGAGATCAGACGAGGTCGGGCATATTCAGGGTGGTGTGGCCGTAAGCAACAATATCTGTGAACAATGTGCATTATATAGGTACTGGAATCATACAGTTCCTCTATGTAACCAGATGATTGCAGAGACAGGCTAACTTGTAGTGGGCACATCTTCTTCCCTGTCGTGATTATTATCTGCAGTTGAAACTGAGAATCTCAGATCACTTTGTGTCTGCCAACAAAGCAGCAGCAGCTGAAGATGACCAACTTCCTCATGTGTCACAGGGTGATCAGACGTTGCAACAAAAGACATGCAGGTGGTCGAGAGAAGAGAAAAAAGTTACAGCACCTGGTATTCCCAAGCAGTCTCCCATTCAAGTACTAACCAGGCCCAACCCTGCTTGACTTCCTAGATCAGATGAGGTCGGGTATGTTCAGGGTGGTGTGGCCGCAAGCAACAATGTCTGTGAACAATGTGCATTATATAGGTACTGGAATCATACAGTTCCTCTATGTAACCAGATGATTGCAGAGACAGGCTAACTTGTAGTGGGCACATCTTCTTCCCTGTCGTGATTATTATCTGCAGTTGAAACTGAGAATCTCAGATCACTTTGTGTCTGCCAACAAAGCAGCAGCAGCTGAAGATGACCAACTTCCTCATGTGTCACAGGGTGATCAGACGTTGCAACAAAAGACATGCAGGTGCTAGAGAGAAGAGAAAAAGCTTACAGCACCTGGTATTCCCAAGTAGTCTCCCATCCAAGTACTAACCAGGCCCAACCCTGCTTGGCTTCCGAGATCAGACGAGGTCGGGCATGTTCAGGGTGGTTTGGCCGTAAGCGACAATGTCTGTGACAAATGTGAATTATATAGGTACTGGAATCATACAGTTCCTCTATGTAACCAGATAATTGCCAAGAAAGGCTGATATGTAGTGGGCATATCTTCATCCTTGATGTGATTACTACCTGTAGTTGAAACTGAGACTTTCAGATCACTTCGTGTCTGCCAACAAAGCAGCAGCAGCTGAAGATGACCAACTTCCTCATGTGTCACAGGGTGATCAGACGTTGCAACAAAAGACATGTAGGTGGTAGAGAGAAGAGAAAAAGCTTACAGCACCTGGTATTCCCAAGCAGTCTCCCATCCAAGTACTAACCAGGCCCAACCCTGCTTGGCTTCCGAGATCAGACGAGGTCGGGAATATTCAGGGTGGTGTGGCCGTAAGCAAAACTAGCTGTGAACAATGTGCATTATATAGGTACTGGAATCATACAGTTCCTCTATGTAACCAGATAATTGCCAAGAAAGGCTGATATGTAGTGGGCATATCTTCATCCTTGATGTGATTACTACCTGCAGTTGAAACTGAGACTCTCAGATCACTTCGTGTCTGCCAACAAAGCAGCAGCAGCTGAAGATGACCAACTTCCTCATGTGTCACAGGGTCATCAGACGTTGCAACAAAAGACATGCAGGTGGTAGAGAGAAGAGAAAAAGCTTACAGCACCTGGTATTCCCAAGTAGTCTCCCATCCAAGTACTAACCAGGCCCAACCCTGCTTGGCTTCCGAGATCAGACGAGGTCGGGCATGTTCAGGGTGGTTTGGCCGTAAGCGACAATGTCTGTGACAAATGTGAATTATATAGGTACTGGAATCATACAGTTCCTCTATGTAACCAGATAATTGCCAAGAAAGGCTGATATGTAGTGGGCATATCTTCATCCTTGATGTGATTACTACCTGCAGTTGAAACTGAGACTCTCAGATCACTTCGTGTCTGCAAACAAAGCAGCAGCAGCTGAAGATGACCAACTTCCTCATGTGTCACAGGGTGATCAGGCGTTGCAACAAAAGACATGCAGGTGGTAGAGAGAAGAGAAAAAGCTTACAGCACCTGGTATTCCCAAGCAGTCTCCCATCCAAGTACTAACCAGGCCCAACCCTGCTTGGCTTCCGAGATCAGACGAGGTCGGGCATGTTCAGGGTGGTGTGGCCGTAAGCAACAATGTCTGTGACAAATGTGCATTATATCGGTACTGGAATCATACAGTTCCTCTATGTAACCAGATAATTGCCGAGAAAGGCTAACTTGTAGTCGGCACATCTTCATCCCTGATGTGATTATTACCTGCAGTTGAAACTGAGACTCTCAGATCACTTCGTGTCTGCCAACAAAGCAGCAGCAGCTGAAGATGACCAACTTCCTCATGTGTCACAGGGTGATCAGACGTTGCAACAAAAGATATGCAGGTGGTAGAGAGAAGAGAAAAAGCTTACAGCACCTGGTTTTCCCAAGCAGTCTCCCATCCAAGTACTAACCAGGCCCAACCCTGCTTGGCTTCTTAGATCAGATGAGTTCGGGCATGTTCAGGGTAGTGTGGCTGTAAGCAAATACGTCTGTCACAAATGTGCATTATATAGGTACTGGAATCATACGGCTACTCTATGTAACCAGATAATTGCAGAAAAAGAATGATATGTAGTGGGCACATCTTAATCCCTGATGTGATTATTACCTGCAGTTGAAACTGAGACTCTCAGATGACTTCGTGTCTGCCAACAAAGCAGCAGCAGCTGAAGATGACCAACTTCCTCATGTGTCACAGGGTGATCAGACGTTGCAACAAAAGACATGCATGTGGTAGAGAGAAGAGAAAAAGCTTACAGCACCTGGTATTCCCAAGCGGTCTCCCATCCAAGTACTAACCAGGCCCAACCTTGCTTGGCTTCCGAGATCAGACGAGGTCGGGCATATTCAGGGTGGTGTGGCCGTAAGCAACAATATCTGTCACAAATGTGCAATATATAGGTACTGGAATCATACGGTTACTCTCTGTAACCAGATAATTGCCGAGAAAGGCTGATATGTAGTGGGCACATCTTCATCCCTGATGTGATTATTACCTGCAGTTGAAACTGAGAATCTCAGATCACTTCGTGTCTGCCAACAAAGCAGCAGCAGCTGAAGATGACCAACTTCCTCATGTGTCACAGGGTGATCAGACGTTGCAACAAAAGACATGCAGGTGCTAGAGAGAAGAGAAAAAGCTTACAGCACCTGGTATTCCCAAGCGGTCTCCCATCCAAGTACTAACCAGGCCCAACCCTGCTTGGCTTCCGAGATCAGACGAGTTCGGGCATGTTCAGGGTGGTGTGGCCGTAAGCAACACTGTCTGTGACAAATGTGCATTATATCGGTACTGGAATCATACAGTTCCTCTATGTAACCAGATAATTGCCGAGAAAGGCTAACTTGTAGTGGGCACATCTTCATACCTGATGTGATTATTACCTGCAGTTGAAACTGAGACTCTCAGATCACTTCGTGTCTGGCAACAAAGCAGCAGCAGCTGAAGATGACCAACTTCCTCATGTGTCACAGGGTGATCAGACGTTGCAACAATAGACATGGAGGTGGTAGAGAGAAGAGAAAAAGCTTCCAGCACCTGGTATTCCCAAGCAGTCTCCCATCCAAGTACTAACCAGGCCCAACCCTGCTTGGCTTCCGAGATCAGACGAGTTCGGGCATGTTCAGGGTGGTGTGGCCGTAAGCAACAACGTCTGTGACAAATGTGCATTATATCGGTACTGGAATCATACAGTTCCTCTATGTAACCAGATAATTGCCGAGAAAGGCTAACTTGTAGTGGGCACATCTTCATACCTGATGTGATTATTACCTGCAGTTGAAACTGCGACTCTCAGATCACTTTGTGGCTGCCAACAAAGCAGCAGCAGCTGAAGATGACCAACTTCCTCATGTGTCACAGGGTGATCAGACGTTGCAACAAAAGACATGCAGGTGGTAGAGAGAAGAGAAAAAGCTTACAGCACCTGGTATTCCCAAGCGGTCTCCCATCCAAGTACTAACCAGGCCCAACCCTGCTTGGCTTCTTAGATCAGATGAGTTCGGGTATGTTCAGGGTGGTGTGGCTGTAAGCAACAATGTCTGTCACAAATGTGCATTATATCGGTACTGGAATCATATGGTTACTCTATGTAACCAGATAATTGCAGAGAAAGAATGATATGTAGTGGGCACATCTTAATCCCTGATATGATTATTATCTGCAGTTGAAACTGAGACTCTCAGATCACTTCGTGTCTGCCAACAAAGCAGCAGCAGCTGAAGATGGCCAACTTCCTCATGTGTCACAGGGTGATCAGACGTTGCAACAAAAGACATGCAGGTGGTAGAGAGAAGAGAAAAAGCTTACAGCACCTGGTATTCCCAAGCAGTCTCCCATCCAAATACTAACCAGGCCCCCTGCTTAGCTTTCGAGATCAGGCGTGTTCAGGGTGGTGTGGCCGTAAGCAAAAGTCACCGTAACAAATATCTATTATATAGCTGCTTGAACCATATGTTTCTTTTAGTTTTTCACCTAATTGGCTTGAGGGGCTGATGTTGATCCTGCACATGTTCTTCTCTCGTGTTGGTTCTCTGCAGCTGAAAGTGAGACTCTCAGATAACTTTGTGTCTGTCGACCTCTTCTGTTCCCTGTGTGTAGTTTTGTGTTCAGCGTCACACAGAGAGACTGAGGCTGCTTAGTTAGATGTTTCAGCATCTATAAAAAGCTGATTTGTGACTGATTCTCTCGCTTACGGCCATACCACCCTGAACACGCCCGATCTCCTCAGATCTAGGAAGCTAAGCAGGGTCGGGCCTGGTTAGTACTTGGATGGTAGAAAAAGTGCACGTGCAGCCACTTTAAACTGTCAAACAGGCAACTTTATATCTAACAGCAAACGCTGAGAGCTGCTCTGCAGAATAAATACTTTTACTGGTGGAAGTGTTAGTAAATGTTGCTTTTGACACTTTGATTCTTTTACCTGAGTGAGGTTTTAGGTGCAGAGGCCCAAAAAATACTGAGGTCATGAGTCAGAACTTCTAGTCGGGTTCGGGGCTCCCCTGGAAATTTATTTAATTCCATTATTTAAATCTGGCCATTTTCAGAGTCTTAAAAGAACAAAAACAACATCATAATGACTTTTAGGTTTATTTGTTTAGTTTGTTATCAGAGAACATCAGCCTCATCCTAAATGATTTGCAAATGAGTTACAATGTAAAACTGGAGAATGAATTTCATCAAGTCATGGATTAGGAATAAAAAGGAATGAACTGTCCCGGGACAGAGGGATAATATATACAAATTAAACTTTGATTCATGTTTCCTTGCTATCTGAGTAGGACGCTGGGCTGCAATACAAATATCTCCACATTAAAATGCATTTTTTCTCACAGTCATCTACCACTTAAACTGCTCTCCACCTACATGTTTAGCTTGATGTGCTCCTCTTTCAGTGACTGGTGTGACTGACTGACTCACTAACGGTAACAACATCAAAGTCCGACTTGTGTGGTAGTTACCATAGCGACAGTGCATGTTGTCGATGACGCGCAGCACGTCTGCCCAAACTGAGCCACTGTTTTATTAAACAGCGCTACTCTTGGCTCTTCAAATATAAAATCACCACAATTTCAGCAACAAAATAAAAATTAAAAATACCGAGGACACGACCTCGGTGTCCTCTATGGTAGTTACTGCCTTGCTCCTATGATTAGATGGAGAGGACAGCTGATTTTCCTTTGCCTGCCTTTTGTGTTGAAGGACTGAGTCACACAGTTTTATCAACCACATATTTTATTTTTTGGACGTTTTTGAAAGAGTATCCATACCAAGGAGTAAAATTGTACAATCCTCTTTTTCCTAAATCAGTACCAACTTGTGCGCACCGCATGGAGTTGGCGCTCAGATCCCGGCCGGCAGAAATTGCTGCTCCTTGATTGGATGATTGGTTGGCCCATGGGTGGGCACCGGGTTAATTGTGCAGGCTTTTGAGTAGTTCTCCTTGTTGCTGATTGTTGCCATGGGATTGTTTTTCCTGTTTCCTTCTCCTTTGGCTTCTGTGTCCAAATTCCAAATGGAGAGCATGGAAAAATATATGCATTGCAAATGAATATGCAAGAAGAAACCAAATAGATTCAATTAGTGACACCCAGAGGTGAGAAGGCAAATAGCACAGAAACTCTCAGCTGAATGTTCCACTTTTTCAACATTAACCAATTTAAGCCCTCTCTTTGGAATTGGTCAATCACTCTGGTGTGACTGGATAACTGACTAACCTCATCCACTCATCTTCTTTCCAGAACACAAACATGACAGCACACCTGAAGGTTCCACCGAGATTTGAACTCGGATCACTGGATTCAAAGTCCAGAGTGCTGACCTTTACACCATGGAACCCCTTCCACAGGCAAACTATGCTCTTAGTCATGCAAATGCTTGACAACATAAAGGTTAAATTTTTCAGCGGTGCTCTTACAGCTTGTATTCTTAATATGGGCACGACAGTTAAGCAACACATTCTGTATCTTCGCTGGTCAAAGGTTAGAATCCGCCTGTCACGCGGAGGAATGGGGTTCGATTCCTTGACAGGGAGGGTGCCATTTTCGCTGAGCAGCTGGTGGTTCACCAAAGTCCGTTTCACACCTCAGCATTGGAGAATCTCTTGAAAACGTCCAAAAAATGACTTTACGACAGAGATTATCTGCTGGAAATGCATTCTCACAGAGCTCCAGAGTGGTGCCTGGGGACAGCTCATAGGACGCAGGGCGGGATCCGCTTTTGTACGATGCAGAACATTTGCTGTTTTCTTTCCAGCATGTCAAGAATAGCAGATGAGGCTCCCTCCTATCCATAATTATGAATATGTTGATGTTGCCATCAGTAACGTGCAGTCATACATCTACACACAAGAATGAAATAAACAGAGTTGGAGCAAGCAAAGACCTTCCGCGTGTGAGGCGAACGTGATAACCGCTACACTACGGAAACTGTTGCCGTGCCTACTGTTGAGAATTCCAACAGACAAATAATAGATAGATTTATCCATTATCATTTTTTAGTTGATGTTAATCATCAAAAAGTCCATTTTAATCATTCTTTTGGAAAGTAGTGTTTCTACCATGTTTGAGAGAAAATGGCCTGGGTGTGCAGGCTTTTGAGTAGTCAAACCCCAGCTGGTCGAGGCGGGTGGCCACCCTTCCTGAGTCTGGTCCTGACAGAGGTTTCTTCCTGTTAAAAGGGAGTCGTTCCTTTCCACAGTCGCTCAGGCTCGCACAGGACGGGAGATTGGACTGAAGACAAGTTTAGAGAGAGAGAGAGAAAGAGAAAAACAATAACAATAAAAAAAGATCTGTCAGTCTATCAGACCATTCCACAGCTGTACTTTCTTACCGCCCGTAACCAAGCGAGAGGAAGAATGCGCGCTAATTACTGCACCCGTCCCGCTCATAGACGTCACTTTTTTCTTGACGCATTTGGCGCGATCCAGATTCCAACGACACTGGAGCGGGACTGCGGAGCGGGAGTCTGACTCTGAGGTAAGTGCAACTTCTTTTTTGGGCAATAGTCCCATGCAGAGAGTAAGCCATCAAGTTGGATAATGGAGCAGTGGGCTATGTTGTTGATCTCATCAAACCAAGTCGAACTTTCTGCCCTCCATGGTGCTGATTTCCTGCTATTTCTCCCCATTTATCTCATCCCTCTACCCAGTGCTGTCAGCTCCTTTTGATCCAGACCCACTGACTGATTTCCTAACTTATGACATGAGGTTACCGTGGCTTGTGTGTCACCAACTCAGCAGTTTTCGAGAGTTTCCGAGTCGGGAATTAAAACACAGGGACTGTACCGTATTTTCACGACCATAAGGCGCACATAAAAGTTTTAGATTTTCTTCAAAATGTGCAGCGCGCCTTATAGTGCAGTGCGCCCTGTCAGACAGTGTCTCACTCCTGCGCAGGAGTGTTGTTGTAAGGCGGACATAGTAGAGAACACCATTAGAACGTTAAAGGGTGAAGTGGGAGCATTGATTGTACCGGTATATAAAAGTACAGGGGTGTGTGTTTAAACTGAAGGCCATCAACTACGCGGAGGAACATGGGAATCGAGCAGCCGCGAGAGAATTTAAGATCAACGGATCGATGGTTCGCAAGTGGAGGAAGCTGGAAAACGAGCTCCGACAGGTGAAGAAGACGCAGCTGAGTTTCCGTGGAAATAAGGAGAGGTGGCCCAAGTTGGAGGAAAGACTCGAGCAGTGGATCATTGAGCAAAGAACGAGTGGGAGAAGCGTTTCGACGGTCACCATTCGACTTAAAGCGGCAACGCTAGCAGAAGAAATGAAAATCGAACATTTCCAAGGAGGTCCGTCTTGGTGCTTTCGTTTCATGAAACGGTGCCATTTTTCCATCCGGACCAGGACTACAGTAGCGCAGAAACTTCCAGCGGATTATAATGAAAAGCTGGCCAGCTTCCGCTCCTACTGCTTTAAACATATCACCGATAAACACATCCAGCCCAGCCACATCACTAATATGGATGATGGATATGGACTTTCGACATCACGGTGAGTCACACTGTGGAGAAGACTGGGACCAGCGCGGTAGCGATACGCACAACGGGGTACGAGAAGTCTTCTTTTACTGTTGTGCTAGGCTGCCATGCTAATGGACAGAAACTGCCGCCTATGGTGATTTTTAAGAGAAAGGCTTTGCCTAAAGAGAAGTTTCCAGCTGGAGTTATCAGTAAGGCAAATGAAAAGGGCTGGATGGATGAGGAAATGATGAAAGAGTGGCTGCGGGAGGTGTATGTAAGAAGACCAGGTGGTTTTTTCCACGCATCGCCATCGCTGTTGATCTGTGACTCTATGCGTGCCCATCTCACAGCCGATGTGAAAACACAAGTTAAGCAAACGAACTCTGAGCTTGCTATCATTCCGGGAGGCCTGACAAAGGAACTCCAACCGCTGGACATCGGTGTGAATCGGCCGTTCAAAGTCAGACTGCGAGCGGCGTGGGAGCAATGGATGACTGATGGAGACCATAGTTTCACTAAGGGTGGAAGGCAACGCCGGGCAAGTTACGCCACAGCTTGTGAGTGGATTGTAGATGCTTGGGCTAACGTGTCTGCTAGCACTGTTGTTCGAGCTTTCGCAAAAGCCGGCATCATTTCCGAGGAGCCACACGGCTTTTACAGTGAAGACAGTGAACCTGGCATGTTTGATGGAGATTTAGCACAGCTGTTCAATGCAGAAACAGAAGATGAAGACTTCGATGGGTTTGAGTTATGACGCACACTTGCTTGTTCAACCGTGTTTTAAATAAAGCACAAACAAACTCAGTTTTGCTCCCGATCTATTTTTAAATACAAAAACTTGTATGCTTGTGTGGATTGTATATAAAACTCACGCCCTATAATTAGGTGCGCCTTATGTGTGTTAAAAACACAGTAACGGCACACATAACTGAGACTGCGCCTTTTAGTACGGTGCGCCGTATGGTTGTGAAAAAACGGTATATTTCTACGGGCTCCACCCACGCTGTGGAATGGCTTCTCCACGGCCTGCGGCGTCGGTCGCTTTCCACCGGGTGCACCGGCTTTTTAATGTATGTTCTCCCCTCCTGATTTAAATAAACACTTTTTTGATGTATCTCCAACTTTAAATAACTTAATTATTCAATTCAAGATCAAGGCAAAACTTGTGCAATATAAATAATCAACATCTCTCTAAAATATTTTTTTCTAGGACAAGAACCAATCTGAAGTTGTGACTCTCCTGGCAAGTGAGTGTGATGAATGGGGACAAATCTACCCCCTGCTGAGCCACTTGGCAGCAGTTGCGCTGGTCAACCCAGTTTCCAGGGTAAACTGTGAGAGAGACTTCTCCACAATGAATCGAGTAAGGCAAAATGGCATGACCAGAGTTTCTGAGAGGTGTGCCTAATATTTAATCCATTTACAGGGAACTGGATACATAACCAGACTAGGGTACAAAATGTGTGTTCCAAAGGCACCTCCTGCTTTCATTCCTTTTGATTAATTGCAGTTATCTTCATTTTTAGGTGAAATCAGACCTCCCTAATAAACTTCAGCAACTGAGTTAGTTTTTGGTATTGTTTTATTCTGAATTAAATTTAAAATACTTCTGATATGCCTTTGTAAGTTCTTATTTATCAACGTATGTTCATATACAGCAATTTATATCCATGGTCTCAAAATGCACTTAAGTGTGATCCATCAGGCTTAAAAACGTACACACACATTAAAACCCCCGAGGGTCGGAGACTCTCCCACCACAGTCTCCTAAAATCCTGGGAAACACTTGATCAAACAACTGCAGAGCAGTGCAATCAAACAACACTGACTCAGTGGCGCAATAAGAGGCTGAAGAGGCAGGACAGTAGCATTCTGCTGCAAGGGGTCAACCTGCCTGACTCCCCAGAGTACAGCTGGACAGGCAGTGGATAAGCAGAAGTCAGCAGCTCAGAGGCAGGTGTTCAGTCAGCCACCACCTCCAGCTCCTGTACTTTTAAGCCCCTTCATTGTGCCAGTTGTGTTTGTCATCCCAACTGGAAACAAACAGATTGTGCCGTCTGGTCCCCTGCCCTCACCTCCGCCAACCCGGAGAGCGTAAGTGGGAATATATACTGTCCCAAAAAGAACAGAATGTCTCTGGAAGAATGGATGCAGGAGATGAGGAGAAAGAGGGAGGAAGAAAAAAAATGGTTTCAGATCATTCTTTACATGTCAATATGCATGTAAATAGTTTTAAAAGAAAAAAAATGTCTTAATTTACTGTTCTAATTAGTTTCTTTTGTTAATTTATTGTATTTATTTTGTTTTGTTTTAGTTATCTTTTTAGCTAAGTTAGCTTAGATTTCTCAAATGAATACACCAGACTGTGTGCTTTTACTTGAAATGGACAGCAGAAACACAAATAACTACAAGTTCCTTCCATTTTTTCCACTCATTTTCTCAAAATGTCTTCTTTTCCTTCATTTTTCTCCTTCCCCCTTTTCCCTCTTCTTCCGCCTCAAATACAGACTATTGCTCCCCTGCTTCAGCTCAGTCGGCAGAGCATCAGACGTCTAATTTGAGGATCCAGGGTTCAAGTCCCTGTTCAGGTGTATAAATTTAATCTGCCATTTAACCTGTGCTTCCCTCTATGCCTGCACTCCATTTCTACACTGTCACCTCTGACAGAGCCTGGCTAATGGTGTTCCTTCTATGTAGCTTATTGTTAGCTTTGCTGTTAGCTGCATCGTTATATCCTCATTTGTAAGTTGCTTTGGATAAAAGCTAAATGCATAAACATAAAGTCATAAAGCCGGCTGTCGACAGTTGAACACATTTTAAAAACATACGTGAAGAACTAATTCGCACAATAGTCTCATCTTTCAACTCCACTTTCCTCTGGTTCAGCTTGTATATGGACAGTTCTGCAGTTAAAAGCTAAAATCCCAAAGCAGAGTGGAGCTTCTGTGTTACCCGAGGACGGACTGATCTCCGCAGTGAATTCATCTCTTCCCAGGATGCTGTTTCCACTGGAGCTTTTCCCTGCTCCAGTCTCCCCAACAATTAATATCTGTTGTGAACAAAATAAAACAAGTAAAGAATCAAGATTGAACCGATGTAAACTGATGTGAAAAACTGTTCCATGTAACTGTTTCAACCTTAAGCTCTCAGAATTTATATTTTTCTTGGAACAAGTTTATCAGGGGAGAGCGCGAACGCAGTCCCCCACTACCAGAAATTAAGCAGTTGACATTCCCACATTTGGGGAATTCACAAAGGTCAGAACAGCCTCAGTGCAATGGCTGAGCCTCACCTTGGGAGAACCATCTTCTTGATCATGGTATCTCCCCTGCCAAGTAAGTATGAGTTGTTTAGCTCACTGAAGGGGGACTCACTCACACACATACTGAGCACACTGACGGTGCTAACAGTCTATAAGCTAACTACACCAGAGGTTACAGAGGCTGGGATTCTATCTTTATAATTTTTTTTACAATAAGCTTTTTGAAAGATACATTCACCAGATTAAATGTTGGCGAAGTTCAAACGAAAGGAACTCAACATTTGCCGAAAGCTTGACTGGACTCTTGTGCATAGTTACGGTTGCTAACGTAGGATTGGACAGAAGCCGTTTGTGGGAGGGAAACTTTCGCGCCGATGGGTAGCAGACGAGCGGAGGCAATAACAACATGGATAAATTTGTGACACGGACCACAAAAGTTGTCGAACCAGCGCCAGCAGAGAGACACAAACCAGACGGGCCTCATCAACCAAAAAGCCAACCAAAAAGGAAATATGATGAAGGGTATCTTGCTCTTGGATTCACGGCAACGGCGGTGGGGGCAGAGGAGAGACCCATGTGTGTTCTGTGTCTTAAACCGCTAGCAGCAGACAGCATGAGACCCAACAAATTAAAAAGACACCTAGAGACAACACACCCCAGTCACGTCAATAAGTCCATTGATTTATTTCAAAGAAAACTGGCAGAATACCGTCAACAGGAGAATCGCATGATAAAAGCTGCATCAGTAAACGGTAAAGCACAGATGGCTTCATATAGAGTTGCATACAGAATTGCACAATGCAAAAAACCACACACAATTGCTGAGCAGCTCATTCTCCCCGCTGCTTTAGACATGGTGTCAGTTATGCTTGACGAGACAAGCGCAGCTAAATTAAAAGCTGTCCCACTGTCAAACGACACAATTGCGAGACGTATAGGGGACATTTCAAGTGATCTTGAGGAACAACTCATAGAAAAATTAAAAGAAAGTCGTTTTGCATTACAAGTGGACAAAGCTACTGACAGCAATAAAGACTGCCTGTTCATCTCGTACGTGCGCTTTGTGAATTGCGAGTCACTGTGCGAGGAGTTGCTCTTTTGCAAATACATAAAAAAATAGAGCCACAGCTGATGAGCTGTTTAAGATCATGGACAGTTACCTCAAAGAACACCATCTTAAATGGGAAAACTGTGTGGGCTTTTGCTCTGATGGCGCACAGACCATGGCAGGGTCAAGAAACGGGCTGCAGGCGCTAATAAAGAGGGTTGCGCCAGATGCGCACTGGACGCACTGTGTTATTCACAGGGAAGCGCTCGCGTCAAGACAGCTCAGCCCTGAACTAAATGAGGTTTTGACAGAAGTTGTGAGCGTGGTGAATTTTATCAAAATCCGACCCCTGAAAGCGCGACTGTTCTCCGCACTTTGTGAGGAAATGGGAGCTGATCACACATCTGTGCTGTTTCACAGTGAAGCAAGGTGGCTCTCCCGGGGTAAAGTGCTGTCGCGTGTCTTTGAGCTCAGGGCAGAGATTCGGATGTTCTTGGAGGAGGAGCACATGTATGAGGCTGCAAGCAAGTTCAGTGATGAACAATTTCTGCTTAAACTGGCCTACCTCAGCGATGTGTTTGGCAAGCTGAATGAATTAAATCTTCAGCTTCAAGGCAAAGACAAGCACCTACCTCACCTGGCAGACAAGATCACAGCATTCGCCCGAAAGCTCGAGGTATGGGGCAGGCGCCTCGATCAGCCAAACATAGATGTCTTTGAGAACCTGAGTGAAGTTGCTGAAACCACTGATTCTGGAGCCACCACAGTGATCCCATGTATTAAGCAGCACATCTCTTCCCTGAGAGGATTGTTTCAAAAATACTTCCCAAACAACAGTGCTCAGTATGCCTGGGTTATGGATCCATTCAATGCAGCAGGTTGGTATTTTGACATTTTATTTATGATGTTTGCTACCAACTAACTGGAATGGATTGTTGGCAAACAGATTTGTGTTTATTATGCAATGACAAGTAAGCTCATTTATTTATATTCTGCCTGCAGCACCTGCTGATTTTAGCTCTGCTGAGGAGGACCAGTTTATTGAGATGACATCTGACTCCACCCTGAGACTGAGGTTTAAGGCTCAGACTGAGTGAATTCTGGTTTGGAGTGGAGAGGGAGTATCCACTCATCGGGCAGAGAGCTGCGTGCATTCTGCTTCCCTTTGCATATCTCTGTGAGATGGGCTGTTCAGCTGTTGCTTCACTGAAGACAAAATACAGATCTCAGCTGAACATTGAGCATGACTTGAGAGTGGCGGTATCAAGCCTGCAACCCCGCTTTGAAAAGATGTGCAATGCAAAACAGGCTCACTGCAGCCACTAATGCAGGGATAACAATCATATGTTCACCTGTTCACCAAATGTATTTCTCTTCTTTTTTTTAACAGATTGCAAAGTGGCACTTTTATTTTCTCTATTTTTTAACTTGATGCCACTTATGACACAGCTGCACTTTTTTTCTTTATTTTTGAACTTGCGGTTATTTGATGTTGTTAGAATTTAGATACAACAGGATGTTACTTGATGTTACTTTAATAAATTGAAACATTTTAAGCTTGTAGCTTTGCTGTGTTCACTTGCTCACCTGTCTTGTCAATCTTGTCTTGATGTTATTGAGTTAGAATTTAGATACAGCATGATGTTACTTGAAAATGTTAAGCTTGGCGTATTTCACTGGCATTGTGTTGGGACGATGGGGCCAGGTGGGGCTTGAAAAGTCCCGCTTGTCCAAAGTGGGGAATGAAGGAAAAAGTTTGAGAACCACTGAAGGAAATCCCTTATTTCATCCATCTGTCCCCCTGCAGCCACCAACGGTCCAACATGGAGTTCAAGTGAACCAAATCTCACTTAAACAGCATCCGGAAACTGTTTAATACACACCTGACATCCAGAAAAAAGAATAAAAACACACAGATCACAGGTTCTTTTCTGCTAACAGAGTTAGCGCTTCCTCTTTCTTTGTTTGTTTGTGGCGCCATGAAACTGACTCAGTATGGAGCGTGATAATGTTCACACTGCCACCTATTGTTCTGGGGTGGGAACTGCACTGGGTGACTTATGGGATTTTTGGTTTTATTTGCTGAAAAGTACACAACACACTTAAGAACCACTACAAGGTGTTCCTAATAACCTTTAAAGTGAATGTTTATCTTCACATGTGTAAAGCATCAATAAATAAGTCATTTATCTGTTTGTCAGGCTGGAATTCAAAGTAAACAAGAAACTCGTGCTACAAATAAATAAATAAATAAATCAGCTCAGTCCATTTCTAGTGGAGAACAGAAATACCTGCAGGATTCAACCGTGTAACAAACATCTGAGCCATAACAGTTATAACTCTGCACAGAAATCACAGCTAAGTGCTGTACCTTCTAAACTGTTTACTGCCTGTATGTTTATATATTCAGCATGGAGAGAGACTGGAGGGACATAAAGGGACGTTACAAAGTCAGAATCTAATTTTTAATGGGCTGCACTGCTGTCTGACTCCAGAAACATGAAATTATGGGATTTGACTCCTACATCTATGTGTACAGTTATATTTATCTTTACATTACACATCATTACATAATAACCTGCTTGTGATTTTTTTGTCTCACTCACATTTGTGTCCTTGTCAGCTGCTCCTTGTTCTCTTGGTTACTCACTGGAGAAGCTGCAGTAAAGTCAGCTGTAACATCTGCCGGTAAAAGAGCAGGAAAAGAAGATGTTCAAAAAATCATGTTGGTATTGTGAATAGGTTGCCTAATATATTTGGGAAACACAGGTATATGTGAGCAGGAAAAGTAACAGAAAAGCAAACAGATGTAAGGTGGGCTGGCACACAGCTGGATACAACATCATGACATCACTAATATTCTAAATGCTAATCACAGACTTTACTAAAAGCTTCAGCACTTTTCCATTGGGAACAGTTATAATTAACAGTTGACAAACTTAGCTTCCAAATATCAACCAAATGGCAGTTTGCCGGTTTGTAGAGTAAACTTTGTTGTTTGTTAACACTGGTAACCTCTTTCACCCACAACTACGTTACCAGCCAGCTAATAGGAGGCTCAAACAGACTTGATGCCGAGTGAAAGCTGGGGCTTAAAACCATGTTTTACTTATAATCTGTGAACTGATTAGACATGAAAATGATCAAGTGAAAGTCACTGAGCTGTTTGTTAGGTTGTAAAACAACTTATAGAGCTCTATCGGCCCCTGGTGGAGAACATAGGTAACTGCAGGATTCAACCAATAGACAATGAGCCATAAAACAGGGTCCTAAAATAAACACTAAATACACAATGTTGTGATTAAGTCATAGTAAGTGTAGCTAAAGTATTTACAAATCATTAACTGAAGGGTACTCAATTCTAGTTCAGACAAATACAAATATATATTTTTTATATTATGTCTATAAAAAGTGAAATTGCCCCTTTTCTCAACAACCGAGCTGGATGTGAAATTCAGCGTAGTACAATATTTAATAATTTAGTAAAAATAAAAGATAACAGACGTAAGACTCCAACGTCACCACTCACAACAACCGTTACATAAATTAAGACATGCGCAGTTAGCCAATAAAGTCAGAAAGAGTTTAACGTTAGCATGCTAGCTTGCTAACTGGGCGATATACAATCTGCAACTGCATTAAACACAAAAAATATATCTTGGCAATTGTTATGCGAGTTGTACGATTGATAGTATTTCTAGATACTGAGAACATGGATTCAAGTAGTAAAAAAAATAACTCACGAAAGGAATTTTCCATGCCAGTTGTTAATTCTTTGCTCCCGTGTCAAACCACAGCAAGCTAATAGCAATTAAACCTGCGTTTGACCGCGCATGCTCAATTTTCTTAACCTTTGACCCAATATTTAGTCAAAGGAAAAACAGAGTTTTAAACTTTTGACAAGTTCACATTGCCTGTAGTCGTTGGCATTTATTAAAACTAGTTTATGATATTTCAGAGTGTAATTTGAAGAAATAAATTACATGGTAACTTAATTAGCTTATTATGTCCACCTGCTGACTGAAGGGTTAATTAGGGTTTTATCTTAAACAAATCTTAGGTATCAAGTTCTGCGACACATAACAGTATTTTGTCTATGACAAGAAATAAATTGTATTTTTAGAAAAGTCAACAAGTTAACTGAAAATACAATAAGTAATATCCCCTTATTCTAATCATATAAATATAAAGAAAGTAGGATGTTGTGTGCAACATCGATAAAAGCAATGCATTCTCTTTTCCCTCAGACACTTAAAATCCATATTAAATTAAAATAATACAAGAAAAAAATATGTGTCTGGTTAAGGGTCCAGCAGGTCAGTTCTGGATCATTTGTTTGACTGATTTCAAGAGGATATATAGATGAAAATGTTTGTGTCTGCATTACAAATATCAGGTATGAACTAAACAATCGTGGCTACAAGTATTCATGACAACAAAATTGAAAAATTAATAGAAAACAAAAATAGATAAATCCAGGCATTATAAAGAAAGTATTTACCTCTTCTTTTGGCAGATGAATTTCACTTGAAAAAAGGAGGTGGAGAGTTTGTGATCCTAAGTAAAATACCACAAAACAAGTCCAGTTTGAAATCAAAGTGATTTTAATCAAGATAACATCATGACACCATGTGCATTTTTAACACATTAACCAATAGCCAAAGATCATTCTTTGATAGATATCACAAAAAAAACAATCAAAATAAACTATAGAAATCACCTTAAATACACCAATTGCAGAGTGTTGATCACATTCATTGAAACTACAACAGGTTGGCATGATATAGGCTGTGTCAAAAGCAGTCCCTGTTTCCCTTTTTGGAACTCATCCTTTCTAAGGACAAAGCTAAATGTATGAGGATCAAACACAACAAGTACCTGGGACATCTCAGCAGATCCAGGATCAGCAACATGGAGACTGAGAGCCAAAAATAAACAGAGAACAACATAACAAACTGTTTAACAATGACAATGATGTAGAAGATATACAGAAAAATGCATGTGTATATATGAATCTACTGTGAATTTACACCCTCTTTTCTATTATAAACAGGAGGGAAATGTCATGAAGTTATACTATGACAAAAAGCAAGTACCGTGTGTGAGATGCTGCAGGGTCAAGAGACACTGTGTGCTGAGAGTCCTCTTATCTATCTTATTTCAACTTCTGTCTAATCCTTGTTTGACTGAATGTCCCATAACCTTGTGTGGCCAGTGATCTCGTAGGATGGATGGATGGATGACTTTATTAATCCCCTTGGGAGGTTGCTTCTGGGAAATTGAAATCTCCATCTCACTCAGGCTCAGCACTGTTATATACAGAAATGTACAGAATAAATAAAAAAAATGGAAACTAAATAGCGATAGCATAGTTTTTTTTTTTTTTTTTTAACTCAGAGACAAATCTGTGTCAGCTTCTTGATATGTCATGCAGACTCCGTGCTGTGAGAATAAATGTTTCGTATTAATTGTCTCAAGCGACTCTGAGCCTCATTTTGAGAGAATTTTCTTGACACTAACACAAGAGACATTTGACATAGTTTCACAGCTTGAAGTTGAGCCTCGTGCCCTTTTAGTGTTGGAACAGCCTTAACTTTCAGCTTTAGTCATGACAATCAAACAGCTGTCTGGAAAGTACAGGGAACAACTCCAAACCTTTTTCAGACTGCGTTAAAAATTTCTGTCTTTGGGAAAGATTAGCACAAAGATTAGCACAAAGATTAGAACCAAACACACATTTTTTTAAAATATCTCTGGAGCAAGAACATGAAACGCATGAGAAATGTTGACATCTGACCTTTAATAAAATGCAGAACAATGAAATACAAACAAGTGTAAAGCTAGACTGTACATCAAACTGAAATGATATATTGCTTCTAAAGATGTTGTATGTTTACAAACATACCCACAACTGGTGCACAGCTACTTTGTGAATTTGAACTTTAAACAAAACATATATGTTCAGTATAATAGAATAAAACATGTATCTACTTTCAAACAGATTGCTAATTCAATTCAATTCAATTCAGTTTTATTCATATAGCGCCGAATTAAAACAATGTCATCTCATGGCACTTATATTGTTCTATCAACTCACAACTGATGCTATATTTATCTTGAACGGTGGGAGGTCTGTCCACAGTTAAAACAATCCCAACAAATTATAAAGCACTTTCAATGATTCTTCAAACATGTGCTACCCACAGAACATTCAGAACAAAAGTCCTGACAAGAGAAGGTGGTAATCCAGAAAGATGATTTTTAATCTGAACAGGGGAAATTCTTCTGATTGGTAGTTCCTGATGCTGCTCCCATGTGAATGTTTTTTTATCTGCCGTAAAATATATTGTTGATTTAAACCAATAATTTATCCGCAGTGTGAGTACGTTGGTGTGTCTTTAAACTAGATAATCGAGCAAAAGCTGCTCCACACTGACCACAGCTGTATGGTTTCTCTCCTGTATGAATACGTTGGTGTGTCTTTAGATTAGCTAAATGAGTGAAACCTGCTCCACACTGACTACAGCTGTAAGGTTTCTCTCATGTGTGAATACGTTGGTGTCTCTTTAGATTAGATGATTGTGTGAAAGCTGCTCCACACTGACGACAGCTGTATGGTTTCTCTCCTGCGTGAATATGCTGGTGTGTTTTTAAACTAGATGATTGAGTGAAAGCTGCTCCACACTGACCACAGCTGTATGGTTTCTCTCCTGTGTGAATACGTTGGTGTGTCTTTAGATTAGCTAAATTAGTGAAACCTGCTCCACACTGACTACAACGGTATGGTTTCTCTTCTGTGTGAATATGTTGGTGTGTCTTAAGACTGGAAGATGTAGTGAAACATGCTCCACACTGACTACAACTGTATGGTTTCTCTCCTGTGTGACTACGTTGGTGTGTATTTAGATGAGATGACGTAGTGAAGGCTGCCCCACACTGACCACATCTGTAAGGTTTCTCTCCTGTGTGAATACGTTGGTGTGTCTTAAGACCGGAAGATGTAGTGAAAGCTGCTCCACACTGACTACAACTGTATGGTTTCTCTCCTGTGTGAATACGTTGGTGTGTTTTTAGATGAGATAATTCAGAGAACGCTGCCCCACACTGACTACAGCTGTACGGTTTCTCTCCTGTGTGAATACGTTGGTGTGTCTTAAGATAGAAAGAAGATGTGAATGCTGCCCCACACTGACCACAGCTGTATGGTTTCTCTTCTGTGTGAATACGTTGGTGTGTCTTTAGACTAACCAATGTAGTGAAAGCTGTCCCACACTGACGACAGCTGTATAGTTTCTCTCCTGTGTGAATACGTTGGTGTCTCTTGAGATTTGAAGATGTAGTGAAAGCTGCCCAGCACTGACTACAGCTGTATGGTTTCTCTCCTGTGTGATTACGTTGGTGTGTCTTTAGATTAAACAATGCAGTGAAAGCTGTCCCACACTGACCACAACTGTATGGTTTCTCTCCTGTGTGAATACGTTGGTGTCTCTTAAGATGGGAAGGTGTAGTGAAAGTTGCCTCACACTGACCACAGCTGTATGGTTTCTCTCCTGTGTGAATACGTTGGTGTGTCTTTAGACTAACCAATGTAGTGAAAGCTGTCCCACACTGACTACAGCTGTATGGTTTCTCTCCTGTGTGAATACGTTGGTGTCTCTTAAGATTGGAAGATGTAGTGAAAGCTGCTCCACACTGACCACAGCTGTATGGTCTCTCTCCTGTGTGAATAAGTTGGTGTTTCTTAAAATGGGAAGATGTAGTGAAAGCTGCCCCACACTGACCACAGCTATATGGTTTCTTTCCAGTGTGAAGCCTCTGATGATTCCTCAGATGTGATGATCTTTTGAAAACTTTCCCACAGTGTTTACAGGAATGACATCTTGATTCCTCTTGGGCTATATGTTTCTGCAATGACAGAAAGGAAGAAGGATTAGATCCTTCTGAAGTTCACACAAAAGACTTCTCTAAGCTAACCAACATATTCTAACTGGACGTGTATAGACCGAGCCACAGGTCTCAATATCTCAGATCAAACATGAATGCTGAGAGTGTGTTTAGAAGTGCCCTCAGCTGTCAGCACTGTGCTCTGATGTGTTCTGCACACGTTCAGGTTTTTAAACAGTAAACTCTTGCTTTTTCACTAATTATTTTTTGTCATGATGAAATTCTGAAAAGGAACTCTTGCTACAATATTTCTAAATTAAATTAAACACCATGTAGAGGTTGGACATAAAAGGTTGATGACCACCGGTTTAAATGAATAAAAGTAACAGTGGTGGTAATACATGACATTCTTGACACTAACCCTTTGTTCCAGCTTACAACCCAAAGGTCTGCAGCCATTCAGCTCAACAGCTGTAAGAGAAACAGTTTTAACTCAACCTTAGTTTCTCTCTAAAACAACTCTTTACCCTGAGGTAGAGAGAGCTACAAACCTGTCATCTAACCATTAAAGACCCAGAAGGATTAGCACCACCAGGTTTAATTCATGTAAACCAGAGACTTTAAACACAAATAATGAAGATTAGCTCCTGAAGCTCTCAAATCTGAAGACTGAGAGCCAGAAAATATCCCACAACAACAATCTGGCCACTGAGTTTCTTCCAGATCTTTCAGTCTAAGCACATCTGTATCAGAGAGAGGAGATGAAACCAAGAAACACCATTTCCACATTTGAAGTGGAACTAGCTATTCAAATAATATAATTTTACAGTGGGAGAAAGTTGAGCAGAATCAAGTTCAAGTTATTGTTGGTGTGGCCTTCTGACACAATTTCTCATGTGGCCCCTTGTAAAAATGAATTTTCTAAGCACATTTGTATCAGTGAGAGGAGATGAAACCAGGAAACACTTTGCTAATGTGGTATACAGAGCCATCAGTGGTAGACCAACATTGTTATTATTTATAGGTTTAATATTGTTTGCATTAAGATAAGGTCTTGAATGTGTTGAAAATTGTCTGTGTGTTGTCTGATCGGGAAAGGTTTGTTTATTGTTTGTCAAATGGGGTGATGCAGTATCTAAATCTCACCAGCAGAGGGCGCGTTCGCTACTATGAACAGCAAGGGAAATCTCGCGAGAATACGCTGTGAGAACGGGAACACACACCTGAGTGTGAAGATGTGTGTGGCGTAACGCGAGAAATAATATATATTTTTGGCTTTTTGCAGGTAAGAGAGGAGAGTGGTAACTGTGTGGCTGATGGGTGAATGTGTTAAGTGTGAGTTTATGGTCTGTTAGATTTTAGATCATATTGTTCAGAAACTTTACGTGTTTATAAAACCTAACGGTCTATCAGTTGATAGTACTCGTTGCCTAGCAACCGCGAGCAAGCGTAAGGCTGGAGAAAGCTATGAGCGGGTGTAAAGAGCCCGGACTGTTCGCGTAGTGTTAATAGATAAATAAATAAGTTAAGATAGAGACATAATTGATTTTGTTAATGTGATCATTTTGGTAGATATGAATGGCTGATTGTGTATTGGTGAAACAAATTGATATTGAATGTACAAAATAAGACAACTGGTCTGGAATAGAAATGTAACGGTCAGGATTATTGTTTGGATGTTTTGTGCTGATGTCCATAATTTTTCTGTGTTATGTAAATACACTGAGAGAACGGGAACACACACCTGAGTGTGAAGATGTGTATGGCGTAACGCGAAAAATAATATATATTTTTGGCTTTTTGCAGAACAAAAATAAAAGACTTTCAAATTAAATGTGTAGTGGAGGACATCTTCCATTTGTACCACGCTACACTAACACCTTTTCAACATTTCATGGAAAAGCAGAACAAGCGGAGGACACACGGAGCCTCGACACTCGTCCTCGTGTCTTTAATGTCCTCCACACTGACCTGAAGCCCGGTGGAACCAGAGGATGAACCGGCTCTGTTCTTGGTGGAGGAGTTTGGATCCTGGTTCTGCTGCTCCATTCTGGTCCTGGTCCTCCGACTGATGGACTCTGTCTGCAACTGTCAGTACATACAATAAGATCCAGCTGTGGCGTGCAGAATGTTAAACCACACCCACTTTTCTTCTCCTGAAAACCTTTCTGAACAGTTTCTAACCATCTAGTCACATTTCATTAAACTTATTAATGTGGTTTTTATTTAAATCCCTGAGAACTTTAAAATGGTTCTTTAAAGACTCACTAAGGTCACAGTTCAAAATATTTGGAGCTTTTTGATCAAATTCAGAAAAAATTTAATAATATACTCTGTAGAACGACACCCACTGTGTGCAATATCCCATGAATCTCATCTGAGTCAGTGTAACACGATCAACTTAAATCTTTTTACTACATTAAGACAATGATACTGTTTGAGGAAAGGGTCCCAATATCATCCCAAAGCCTGAAGTGCAGATTTTCTCTATTTCTAAATTTGTTCTCTTTTCCAGAAGCTGTCAGGGATCCAGAAAAGTAACAGAGTAATCTGAGATTTGTCACAGGTTACACTATGAAGCCCACAGTTCAGCTCTCGGGGAGCTTCAGTCTGGACTGAGGCTTGAAACTGAGAAGATGTGATGTTTCAGTGGGGGAATGATCTAGTTCTGTGTGGCTAACAGCACGTCAGCAGGAGCTGTCTGACTGATCTGAGACAGTCTGAAGAACAACAAGAAGTGGACCATTCTGAGGCCGTCATTTAAATATAAAAGAGTGTTTTTCTGGCATCAGAAGTGCTCGTCCAGTGACTCATTCCAGAAAGTTACTTTAGTGAAACCTAAAGTTTGACATGAAGGAAACTCTGAAATGTTTTTCAACCCAAATAACCTACAGTCTCCTTTATTTGATTATGAAATGATCTTACCTGGTAAACATATGTGTCCAGTTGAAGAGTAAAAAGTGATCTTGTGTTGTGGTCAGATCAGACTATCAGCTCCTAAAAGTTGCACAGATCCTCCTAATAAAGATAATTTTAGCTCCATTTTAACTCCAGATGTGGGCAGGTGGACTTTATGAGTAAAGACATGTACAACCTTTTTATCATGCGGTCAGTCCTTTTTGATACGCGGATAAAAGAAAATATTGGATATGTAAAGGAAACTGAAAAATGAAGCTTTCATGAGACACTTCTGAAGAGGACAGTCAGACTGTCTTTTAATGGGCTTCCGAGTGTAAATCTGAGAAATCAGACAATGATACTGAACTGTATATTTCTACTGTTCCTGTGATACTTTCCTGGATCACTGACAAATCTATATTATAATGCTATAACTCCTCTTCAAACAACATAAACTCTTAATGTAATTGAAGAATTTATATTGACCATAATTAAGTCCCATTTTAAGATCTAATCATGAAATATGGCATAGTGTGTACATTAAACACATCATATCACATGTTTTTGCTCCACATATCAAAAAGCCAAATGATACCCAGATAAGCCTGGAAAGAACTATTCTAAATTTTACATTGATCATCAAGTTTTAAATGACAAAGGATTTAAGCAAAACTACAGAAAGAAGTTTAGAAAACTGCAGCTTTAGTGGAAAATGTGACAAGATGGTCAAAAACTGTCCAACAAAGTGAGAAAATCGGAAGAAAAGGGTCCAGAAGTATGTTTAACACACAGGTAGAAGGATAAAGCTCCATTTTAGTTGTCCATCTGGCCGGCTTATTGAAATCTATAGTTGAGGTTGTGTTTCTGCTTTCTGCTTTGAGTACAACGGTTAGCAGAGCATTAGCATTAGCAGGACATGCTAACTGTGAAGAGCAGCCAGGTTATTTGAACTTTTTTACTCTTTAGTACATGTTCTGACTGCCCGTGTCCAGGTGCAGGAATCAAACCCATGACACAAAGCACTTTGAAGACATTTCTGCAAATGTTTGACCGCTACATGTATTCTTTTCTGGACTCACCTGCATGCAGCTTCCTGTAGTGATGTTCTGAAATGTGCTGAAGCTTCGAAGCGTGTTTGGAGTAATGGAGGAGACTGTTTACTTAATTTAGGGGAGGAGCCATTAATTATGACGTCCGCAACCTCACTACCCGTCCCAACCACGTGACTGCTTCCGTAAACGCTTCAGATTTTGTCAGATTTATATGCCCGAATATTGACAAGCATAGAAACCCCTCAGTCTCCATTTAAGATGTGTTTTTTTTTTATGGAGAGTTGCGGTCAGTTCAGGTTCAGGATACTAGAGTTTTGATAGCGTCAATATAATTTGAAGATAGTTTGGGGAGTTAAGTGAGAGAGAGATAGTTTTGAGATTAGGGAGAGTGAGGAGAGAAGGATAGGTAAGAGGATGGAGCCACCTAGGAAGAGGAAGATTTCCCCCGTGTGAGAATATTTTGATTTGATATGTCCTGTTAAGGTAAAGCTTAATCTAACATATTTCAGATGCATTAGGTTTTCTGATCAAGAACTATGTTTTCACTGTTTCTTAATGTATTCATAGGTGAGGTGTTTACTGTGTTCCAAGGAGTTGGGGTATAATAACAACACCTCCTGCATGCTAAGGCATTAACTTTCTTTGAGTAAAGTGACAGAAAAACACACACAACCTTCCATATCATATGATGCTACCTTTCTGGGAGAATTTACACACAGAACACATTAAAAAATATTTCATCATACACATATGTGATAAGGGGATGAGAAATGGGTGGCGGTGAGCTCTCAGTGCCTGTGAGCGAGAGAGAGAGAGAGAGAGGGGGGGGGGGGGGGGGGTTGGAGACAATGGAGCAGCAGGGGGTCTCTCAAACCTGGTGTAGAAGGTGTTGAGATCGTCAGCTAGTCTGGGGGAGGGGGCGACCCCAGGGCTTCTACCAACCAGGGTCGTTGGTGCCTGAATCACTCTCCAGTCTGGCTCTATAGTCCTCTTTAGCATTTTTGATGCCCTTCTTGAGGCCCTGTCTGGCCAGTCTGAATGTGTCCATGTCACCCTCTCTGTACGCCTGCTCTTTCCGGCGCCTGAGCTCTCTGAGCTGCTTGGAGAACCAGGGCTTTTGGTTATTGTGCCTTGTGATGGTTTTGGTTGGGAGGCAGACCTGCTCACAGAAGCTGATGCAGGAACATACAGTGTCAGAAAAGCTGCCGTTGTCATCCTCAGGGCCCCTCAGTGACTCCCAGTCAGTAGACTCCATGCAGTCCTGAAGCATGTCCCTTGCCTCTGGAGTCCACCTCCTTACTGTAGTCCTGGATGGTTTGGCCCTTCTCAGTTGCTGCCTGTATGTGGGGACCATCTGTATGATGCAGTGGTCGGAGTGTCCAAGGGCAGCGTGGGGGATGGAGCGGTATGAGGGTTTTATGGTGGAGTAGAAGTGGTCCAGTGTGTTGCTGTCCTGCATGGCGCATGTCACCAGCTGTTTGGAGCTCGTCAGTTCCTGGGAGAGGTTACACGAGTTGAAATCTCTCAACACAATAACTACTGAGTTTGGTCGAGAGGTTTCCACAGTGGAGAAAAGAGCAGCTGGATCTTTGGTGAACGTGTTCACAGATGTACTTTGTTAGCCCGGTTTTTTCATTGGAAGCTCAAGAACAAGCTGGAGAAATCGTTTATTAAAAAAGTATTTATTAGTGGTCACAAGTAGAGTATATTGCAGCGCTGGACTCGGAGTGCCAGAGCTCCCGCAGGAAATCCGTCAGGCCGAGCCCCGATATCCGGAAACATGTTATATTTATATTCAGCTTTATCTCACAGAAGTTGTTTTCACACTTGTCAGAGTATAATTGGCCAGTTTTGGGTGACATGATCAGGCCAGCTGCTGTCCTTGTTGTGTTCTTTGGATGTGATAAACAATGTGTGTGTATGTGTGAGTGCTGTTTTAGGCGTGGATCTAATGTACCAGACCTATCTACTCTACTAGAGATGTTTTGTCTGACCCAGTTGTTTATGTCCTTCTAAGGTCTTGGACCATTTAAGGTCATCTGTTGTGCAGTATGAGCAAAGTGGAAAAGTACCAGCTAGGAACAGAGGTTATTTAGTAAAATACATAATATGAATTTATAATGTCTAAGAATAAAGCCAATTATAACAACTCCCCCCTTTGACATGATTTAATCATGTCAACTAAATGAGGTAGGACTGTTATATTCTGTATTGTGTAACACCTGTTAGCGGCAGCCAACTTAGCAGGTCCCCAAACTGCAAGTGGCCACCGACCTTGAGGTGCAGCACAAGCAGACAGGAGATTCTTGTTATCCCCCTTTTGATGTAACTTCATTATATGAGCTGTTATGTGTAAGCTGTTCTTCTTTGCGATTATCAGCAGCAAGCAAGTTTTCATTGCATATGCATGTGTAAAACAATTGTAATGCGTTAGCTAAACCTTTCTGTATCAGGAGTGTTTATCATGATGCTGGGAACAGAACCTCTTTCCCAGAATAGTTCAATCTTCATTACTCAACTGATCATAACTCTGCAATGAGCACATTTCTTAAAAGCTATAAGTATCACACCTGTACGTGTATGCAAGGAATAAATCAATAAATGTTTCAATATGTCTTAAAATTAGTGTGTGTATGTGGCCCCAAACCCAATCTCTGTGTAGAATCTTAGTTCATTTTGGCCCAAAACTATATGTGGTTTAAGCAGTGGCAATACCCTGCTCACCCATAAGTACCATTACAACACATAACAATAATTAACTAAGCTACAACAATTCATAAAATATTGAAACCCAAAAAGTGCTTAAGGCAATTAACATTACCATCAGGTAACTGTTCAACTGTTCGCAGCGAATAGGAGCGAAAAACCCGATGGCTGATATCCGGGAAAATTCTCCTATGGCCCCTTGGCGACCGACCACTTAATTACCTTTCAGTGCCTAAGGTCCCGCTCCGAACAGCCGATTCACACCAATGGCAATGGACACATGTGTGATTGGCTATGATTAGTAATTGGTCTAGTTAAAATCATTAAACTAAAGAGGAACATCACAAAACAATACAGACATTTAAACATGATGTGAATATGAAGATATGACCCTGTTGAGAACAGATGAGTAATGATAGATGTAGTGTAAAAACTGACAATTTCTTTTGAGTGAAAATTTTATGATAACATTGTGCAGAGTGGTGCAGTGCAGCTCAGTCTCTTCTGGTCCAATCCTGTCACTGCTTGGTGTTTGGTTGTCCTTCTGGCTGAACCTCAGTTCAGCAGTCTGAGCTAACTAGGAAGGAGAGGTTACCAGCACTTCACTTCCACAAAGGGGTCTTTACCACCCGTTTTCCCTAACTAATCTTTTTCTCTGGGACAATTCAGGAGATAATTCAGATTATTTTGTTGACAGTGGTTGAAGGTTGTGTTGTTGTTCAACCATTATCTTGGCATGATGATCGTGCCTCCCAGAATTTCAGACTGACGTCTTGTCAGTCACTTGGCTGTGAGTCCTGTAGAGGTTCTGCTGCCGATGCAGTTAATTTAAGCTGTGGATGAATGTTAGCAGGAGAGAGAACCGAGCAGCACAACATTTCATTTTCACAATGTTCTATATTCAGGAATTCCCTTTTAACAGATTCAATCCCAGTATTCATTGGTCGACCAATTAAGTTTTCATATGAACCCCAAACAAAAACAAATAAATAAACCGAAAAAAAAAAAAAAATAAAATAAAATAAAATAAAAAAAATAAATTAAATGAAAAACAAAACAACTGGCCAGTTGATAGAAACCATGTTTTAGGACAGTACCGTAATACTCACCAACCTGCTGTACAGCATTAATGAGAAATCCAGTACCATCAACCTTTTCTGTGGAAAAACTTGAAACCATTTAGAGAAAACAGCAAGACAAAGACAAAACACAAGACAACATAGAACAAAAGACAAAAGGAAGACAACGACTCACAGAATTTTGGGAAAAACTTGAGAAGTGTTAGTAAACTATGATTAATTGTTGTATCTCCACCCCCCCGATGAGACTTAGTCTCCTCCGTATGTTAGTTCTGCTGAACTCTTCCACTGCAGTTTCTGCTCCTGTCCATATAGGAGAGGACCAGTTAAGTTTGTTCACTTTCCTGGTCCTCTTCCTTGGTGAGTATTTATGTAACCTGTTGAGATATCCTCATCACCGTGTTATTCTGTTGTTTCACATTCATTTTCACATTCACACAAGTTTCCATACTGTAGTACAACAGGGGGTGAGCCTGTTGGTGCAGTTGTAAATGGACAGGGTGTTTCCTCCCTGTCATGACCTCATGTGGGACAACATGACAACATTCATGGTGGCATTTGGAGTAAATCTTAGGCTAACACAATACGTAGAGCTTCAGCCCAGGTTAACTGTGTGTCTGCACAGACTTCTGTTCGGCCTTTTTGATGGTTCTATTTGCTCTTTTCACTAGTCCTTGTAAAGCTGGGTGAGAGACTGCACCGAGCTTATGTGTAATTCCAAACATCTTTTCTACTTCTCTTAGTTCTTCATTAGAAAAGTGAGTGAGTACCATTGTCTGATCTTATCACTTCTGGTACCCCAAATCTTGGAATAATTTCTCTTGTAAGCCATTTAATGACTTCTTTTCCTTTTTCGGTTTTAGTAGGTGTGGCTTCTACCCATCTAAAAAAGGGATCCACACCCACTAGAAGATATCGTTTACCTTCAGTCCTGTTTGCTGCTCCCATGTCAGTACAATCAATTACTATCTGCTTCCAAGGGGCATCAGGTACTGGGAAACTACCTAGTCCTGCTTTGAGATTGAACAGCTTGCAAATTTCACAAGATTGCACAAGATATTTTATTGTGTCTTTTAGGTGGGGGTGCCACCAGTGTTGTGAAATGAGCGCTGTTACTTTTGAGCCAGCACAGTGTGCTCTACTGTGTGCTTCTTGACATAGCAAATTTAGTAGTCCAGTTGGAGCTACTATTTTGCCTTCATGATTCCTCCAGAGTCTTGTGGAATCCTTTTTTATTTTTTTTTTCGTTCCATGCTTGCTTTTCAGATGGTGCCGCTGCTTCATGAAGTTCTTTAATGTTTTCTAAACATAATTCTCGTTGTGATTTTTCCTCCAATGTTTTCTGTTAAATGCAGTATACCCTGCTTTTGTTTTTGCTGCCTTATCTGCCGCACTGTTGCCTCTCACTACTCTCCCATCTCCCTTTTGATGTCCTCTGCACTTGACTATAGCAACTTGTTTTGGTTCAAGTATGGCATAATATAGTTCGAGTAATTGATTCAAGTGTTTAACCGGGGTGCCTGCTGAGGTCACAAAGCCTTTCCTTTTCCAGTGACACATGTCTGGTATAGAGGCATGTCTTTAACTGTAAACACTGTTTTTGTTTTCATTTCACTAATTTATTCAATGTTTATTGTTAGATTAATTAATATTTATCTGCAGGGTTAGAATTTGCTAATAGTATTAATATATTGTTCAGCTGTACAGCTCTCTAGTTGCTGTGGCTGTTTTTAAATGTGCCATGAAAACAAACCTTGACTTGACTTGTTATGACTCAGACTTACTGCAGCGCAGCTGTCTTTAAATTTCTTTTAGAGTTTTCTTCTTTAAGAAACTCATTGGTGATATCTGACTCTCGTTGTGCCTTTTATTGCCGTGTTTTTGTTAATTTCCTAATAATCTAACTCACTTTAAACCTTTCTGTAAAGCACTTTGCTGCTCTGTTAAGAGAACAGATAAATTGATTCATAGATCTGCTGCAGTTAAATAGTTAAATGGTTTAATGAGATCAAATATAAATACTGATGATAAATATTAACTCAGAATTGGTGAAAATAAGCAGAGGAGAAGTATTTAGATCAGCTAAATTTTAAGTCATGTTACTGTGATCTCTAACACAATAAAGGCTAACCTTTAATGCTTTAAGATGGTAAGAAACTGTCTGACACCTATCTGTCTGACCTTGCTGTTAAATCCTGATATTTTCTAATATGTCATATGGTCTGTGGTCTGACTGTCCGGTCTCAGACCTGCTTCAGGTGGAAATCATAAAGTCTCAATTTGTAGAACATCTTTTGTTCAGGCAGTTTTTCAATTAAAGGATCAAAGATTTAAATGCTGTGTTTGTTTGTTTGACTTTAACTTTTTAAGAGAGCAGTTAAATCTTAATTCAACAACAAACTGGTTCTAATGTTTAGTTTTAAACAGTCTGTTCTTCCTGGATTTATTTTGGATTTTTTATTTTGTTATCTCTTCACTGTGATACGTGCATTGAAAAGCGGATTTCAGATTGTCCATTCAATTTGGTATTTCTCCCATTCATCCATCCATCCATTTTCTATACCGTTAGTCCGTTAATCGGGTAGCGGGGGGGGGGGGGGGGGGGGGGGGGGGGGGGAGGCTGGAGCCTATCCCAGCAGTCATTGAGCGAAAGGCGGGGTACACCCTGGACAGGTCGCCAGTCCATCACAGGGCCACACATAGAAACAAACGAGACAAACAACCATGCACACTCACACTCACTCCTAAGGACCATTTAGAGTCACCAATTAACCTAACATGCATGGTTTTGGACGGTGGGAGGAAGCTGGAGAACCCGGAGAGAACCCATGCATACACGGGGAGAACATGCAAACTCCACACAGAAAGGCCCCAGGCGGGGATTAAACCTGGAACCCTCTTGCTGTGAGGCTATGGTGCTAATCACCACACCACCGTGCAGCACCTTCTCCCATTCAAATTTATTTTAAAATAAATTAATTGTTGAATTGATGATAAATGCTCTAGTAAAAACTTCCATTATCATTGTAAATTTTTCGACTAAATAACTATATGTAACTCTGGTACTCTTTAAGTACAGGCCAATGATCAATCAGAATCTGTCCTCACTCTCAGGGCTGAATGGGGGAAGAAGGAAGCAGGGTTGGGATGAGATAATCTTAGGGTGAGAGCATTTATGACAAAGCTAAGGATATCTAACCTTGTCTTTTCCAATTACACATGTCCACATGTACAGCCTAAGCTGTTTATGCTGAATCTGTATAAATGGTCAGTTTTTTCTTTTGCTAAATGGCATGCTTCTGTTATTGAGCATGCGTGATGTTAGGAAGAGGTGTCTTATCTTCTAGTGTAGTAGGATGTGTCCCTGGAAAAGATGACGTTGTGTCTGGCATGTGCTGTGGTAGAGGTGCAGAGGACTGCGTCTGAATAGAGAATTTAACTTCTCCTAAAAATGCTGACAGTCTGCAAGAAATGTTTTGGTTTTTTTCCGTCTTTATCTGCCCTTGCTTTCTGGAATAAACCTGCCTCCTTTAGTTTTGCTGTTGCTTGATTCTTACTGCCTGTAGCTTGTTTTACAAACATGGAGAAATCCCTCAGTAGCGGTGGAGCACTTTCACACCCCCCAAACATTCCTCTCTCTTGCATTTCTCTCGTCCAGTTCACAACTCTCTCAGTCCCTCCTTTTTCATCTTCTCTTCGAACCTTTTTTATCCATCTAGTCAAGGTGTTAAACAATACCGACCCCAATGAGCCGGGTTTACCTGTTTTCCACTTCTCAACTATGATTTGTGACATGTTTAAATGTTTTACACGTGTTAATCAGAATGGGTGAATGGCGCAATGCCCGAGTGTTGGACCCGACCAAGAAGCTTCTACACAGAATCTTTTACTCTGTGCGCTTGATCGCTGGGGGTTCTCCCAGTCTCTTCACTCGTTTTAATTCACCAATCTCTGTAACACCCTAACTAAATTCCCCTTTAATTTGTAGTCCAATGCCCCCCTTTTACAGAACCACTTGAGATCTGTGTCAGTGTAGGAATTCTCGATCAGTCTCGACTGCTCGATACACTTCCACTAACACAGTAAAATATCAACCAAGTAGCAAACCACCCCACATTTTCATGAAAAATAATAAAACTTAGCCCTGTGTCCTTATGCAGAGATAAACCCTTAGTATATCGTCTGTTCACAACAACTGCAGAACCACCGCCGATTGCGGAGAGAAAAAAACAAAAACAGACACACCGCCAATTGCGGATTTTACAGTCCAACCACCAAACGTGAAGTAATACAGACCCACCGCCAATTGCAGATAGAGGTCCAAGCACCCTCGTGCGCAGAAATTACTCACATCCGGTCATGCAGTAATACCGAGATTACTCACACCTCGATAGCAGAATAATAGACCCCCGCCCATTGGCATCTAATTCCTATTCAATTTAGAAGACAGGATGAATTTATGTTATCTTAATTTATTTTTATTTGGCCAAATTGTACTAAACTAGGACACATATGACTCTCCCTATGTGAGACTATGTGTTTATACTTTACATGTGACCACCCAGTAAACCTGCAGACACAAATTTTGTACTTTTGATTTAGTGATCGGAGGACATCCTAATTCAGACAATTTAGTTTAGAATGACCCAATGTGCAGAAATTTCACATATCCTGATACAAGAGGTTTTCTGCTCACCTTGTGTTTTAGGCGCCTTGAATTGTCTGAAGAAGGGTCCCCTCCAACCAGCTCCGGAAGTCCTCGATCGGACACGGTCTCAGAGTCAGCCAATCCGGGTCACGGCACCAATTGTTAGCCCGATTTTTTCATTGGAAGCTCAAGAACAAGCTGGAGAAATCGTTTATTAAAAAAGTATTTATCAGTGGTCACATGTAAAGTATATTGCAGCGCTGGACTCGGAGTGCCAGAGCTCCCGCAGGAAATCCGTCAGGCCGAGCCCCGTTATCCAGAAACATGTTATATTTATATTCAGCTTTATCTCACAGAAGTTGTTTTCACACTTGTCAGAGTATAATTGGCCAGTTTTGGGTGACATGCTCAGGCCAGCTGCTGTCCTTGTTGTGTTCTTTGGATGTGATAAACAATGTGTGTGTGTGTGAGTGCTGTTTTAGGCGTGGATCTAATGTACCAGACCTATCTACTCTACTAGAGATATTTTGTCTGACCCAGTTGTTTATGTCATTCTAAGGTCTTGGACCATTTAAGGTCATCTGTTGTGCAGTATGAACAGAGTGGAAAAGTACCAGCTAGGAACATAGGTTATTTAGGAAAATACAGAATATGAATTTATAATGTCTAAGATCAAAGCCAATTATAACATTGTGCTTTGCTGATAACTGGTTGATAGTTATTCCCTGCTTCTTTACAGCAGAGCCAAAATACAAACAGTTGGTACAGATAACAAGCTGAGAAAAAGAGCGTCTTTTAGACGCTCACTGGAATATTTGTCTCAGATTGTTGTTGTTTCTTAATGATATTGTTTGCCTGTTGTTTGATGGTAAACGACTTTGGTTGTTGAGGAAAGTGAGGAACATACAGGAATAATGAGATTTCTTTCTTTAGTCAGGAGCTCATACCCTTTATGATACGCTGGCAGACTCAGACAGAAGTTTGGATCTGGCATCCTGAAATGGACAAAATTAGTATCAGAACACTGTGGGACAAGCAAGAACTGGCTTCCCAAACAATTTGTAACGGATCATTTTAATTCTTCACTACTTCATCAAATGAGATAAAGACACATTACTTTACATGTAACTGATACACCAATATTCACCGGATTACAGATCCTGTATTAATAACTTAGGGAGTGGAAGAGGAAGAATTTTCCAAGGAATCATTCAGAACTAATCCAGATATAAATAAACTGACTGAAGATATCAAGGGCAAAACCTTTCTTTTACTGTAAAGGAAAAATATAGGTTAATACTGTTATCAATTATATTCTCTAACAGGAATATATTTTTTACACTCAACTGAGTTTAGTGAGACTGAAGAACCCGGCCAGAACCTAAATCCAGGATGCAAAGGTTCTTCAGTGAATGTGGTGCTGAAGGTGTGGAGGTGGATCAGTGTGTCAGAGGAGACTCTGTAGAAGGACAGAGTGCCAGCAGGACGGTCCACATACACTGCTGCTCTGTGAGAGACAGAGGAGGAGGAGGAGGAGGAGGAGGAGGAGGAGATGGGTGTTGTTTTTTTGTTGTGCCTGATAGAGTAACGGCCATCATCAGAGCACCTCAAACTCCAGGACTGATCATTCCATCCAAACACACAGTTATCTCTGTCTTCTCTCCTGCTGATTCCACTGTAACTCACTGATATATTAACTCTTCCTCTCCACTCGACCTCCCAGTAACAACGACCAGTCAGAACATTTCTACACAGCAGCTGAGGACACCAGTCATCAAATCTGTCTGGATGATCAGGATATGACTGAACCTCCTCCACATGTGTCACCTTCCTGCTGTTGTCAGACAGTTTCAGTTTTCTGTTCATTGTGTTTGTGTCGATTGTGAGTTGACAGGAATCTGATGGAGAGAACAAACACAATCCAGCTGCAGTTATTGATCTATCATCTGTTCACTTTGATCAGTGAGTGATGTGACAGTGTGAAGATGGTTGGATGTCATGAATCAGATGAAGAACACACTTACACTTCCTCAGACCTGGTGTCAACCATCGTTCTCCAGCAGGCTCCACCCTGAAAGGAGGAGGGGGGTCAGAGGTCAGAAAATGAGGAAAGAAAAGAAAGTGAAGAAAGAGAAGAACGATGGATGGAAGGAAATCTGTCTGAGCTCATTCTGAAGTTTAAAAGCACCAAATGTTTTCTGCAGTCAGATTATGGAGATGAAGTTTCTGTCTCTGAATTCAATTCTTCAAGTTTGGAAGAATTTTCACTTTGATTGCTTGGACTGATTCTTTTTACTTTATACATGCTTCCATTAGGTAACATTATCAGACAGCATGGCATAAATTTCCATTGTTATGCTGATGATACTCAGCTGTACTTATCTATGAAACCAGATGAAACCTACAGGTTGGTCAGGCTACAAGCCTGTCTTAAAGACATAAAGACCTGGATGACTCAGAACTGTCTGCTTTTAAATTCAGACAAAACTGAAGTTGTTCTCTTTGGACCTGAGCGCTTCAGGGAGAAATTGTCTAGTTATATAGTTACTCTAGATGGTTTTTGTTACTCTAGATGGTTTTTCCTTGGCTTCTAGTTCTACAGTGAGGAAACTTGAAACCTGGAAGAACCTGAAAAGTGTTTTTTCAACGCACGTGAAATAGGTTTCTAGGACTGCCTTCTTTCACCTTCGTAATATTGCTAAAATCAGGAACATCCTGTCTCAGGGTGATGCAGAGAAACTAGTTCATGCATTTGTTACTTCAAGATTGGACTACTGTAATTCCTTATTATTGGGCTGTCCCACATATTCTCTGAAAAGCCTCCAGCTGATCCAAAATGCTGCAGCCAGAGTTCTGATGAGAACTAACAGGAGAGATCATGTTTCTCCAGTTTTAGCTTCTCTTCATTGGCTCCCTGTTAAATTCAGAATAGAATTTAAGATTCTTCTTCTCACATATAAAGCTCTTAATGACCGAGCTCCATCATATCTTAAAGATCTCATTGTAAGGTATTTTCCTAACAGAGCACTTCGCTCCCAAACTGCAGGTTTACTTGTTGTTCGCAGAGTTTCTAAAAGTAGAATGGGAGGTAGAGCCTTCAGTTATCAGGCCCCTCTCTTGTGGAATAAGCTGCCAGTAAATGTCCGGGAAACAGACACCCTTTCCACTTTTAAGATTAGGCTTAAAACTGTCCTTTTTGATAAAGCTTATAGTTAGGGATGGCTCAGGTAATCCTGAAACATCCCATAGTTAAGCTGCTATAGGCTTAGACTGCTGGGGGACCTCATCTGTCACACCTTTCCTCACTTTGCTCTCTTTTTCCCCCTGTTTAATTTCAAAATTGATATTATGTACATGTGACATTATTGTGGTTATTAACTTGTGTTTCCCTGTTCCAACAGATATCCTTGTAATGGCGTTATGGTGTTTTTCCCCCCTCTTTTCCCTCTTTTCTGTCTTCTCAAACCCCAGCTGGTCGAGGCGGATGGCCACCCTTCCTGAGTCTGGTTCTGCCAGAGGTTTCTTCCTGTTAAAAGGGAGTCGTTCCTTTCCACAGTCGCCTCAGGCACACTCAGGATGGGAGATTGGACTGAAGACAAGTTTCAGTGCAATCTGTTGCTTTCCTTAGCTAGGATATTGTTTTTGAATTGGCTCTTTGTGAATGAATTGCATTCATTTTTAAATCAATTAATTGGATTTCATTGGATTATGATTACAATGAATTGAATTCCAATTGGCTTGAATTGGACTATATTATCTAAGTGCCTTGAGATGACATTTGTTGTAATTTGGTGCGATATAAATTAAATGAAATTGAATTTAATTTAATTTAATTGAATAATCTGGCATTTATCAAATGGCTGTGTGCAGAAAGCAGGGAGGGCTGCCATCAAGGGGCGGGGCGAACTGTTTGATAAAATCAATCAAATGGGAACGCGGACACAGGTTAAGGGCGCACCCACCAACAAAAAACAATGCAAATCAGGTCAGAACGGCACCGGCATGCAGATATGGAAAGTCTGTCATGCGCTACTGAATCAACCAGATGGCAAAGCATAGTGATGTTACAAACTCAGGGGCAGAATAGAGAGGTTTATTTTTTTAAAGTTATTTTAGATAATACCTCGATGCATTGGTGTCCCGCATTGTCCCACACAAACATAGTCTTTGTCCCACATCTGGTGAATTGGAATCTGGTCACCCTAGCTGTGGGTGGCTTCAGAGAGCTGTGTAGAGAATCTGGATCTGATTCTGTGCTTTTATAAGGGCCACATCTGTCAGCAGGAACATTCAAACACTGTGAAAAGTCTTCCAGAGCCACGGCAGGATCAGTAACAGAGAATAAATGATCAGAGTCATTTCAAACATCCTGAAGACTCAAATGCTTCTCATTTCCTGTGCTGATCATTAGAGACTGAGTGATTTTAGTGTCTCTGACACAGGTGATGGAGCAGTGATCACTAAAATCACAAACTCCAGAGGCAGGGATCTGCGTGCTCTGTCAGTAAGTCTGATATCAAGTCATGTGGAGCTCAGAGGATTGTTGAAGTTTGCTCTGGTGGCTTTATCTCTGAGCTGAAACACATCCAGTTCCACACACTGTTCTTTGAATGTGTTGGAGCTGTCAGAGAGCCGGTCCAGCTGAAGATCCCCCATGTGGGCGTATGGAGGGAGGGACACAGGTCTAATCCACATGTGCACATTTCCAGATGTACGATGAACATGGTTTTATAAATCTTTGTGCTAAGCTAGGCTAACATGTCCTGGACCCATCTCTGTATCTGATCCAGGGTCAGAGGACCAACAGACACTTCTCACTGTTGTTCCTGCAGATGTTCTCCTTGGAGACCTCCTCCACAAATATCTGCTGTTTCTGTTCAACCAGTGTTTCTGCTGTGAGCAAAGGAAAAAGGCTCCTACATGTGTGATTGTTCATGTAACACCTTACTCGATCAGACATACCTGAGAGTTTCCAGTTTGCAGTTTAGATCTTCCAGTCGAGCAGTGAGCAGCTTCACTCCTGAGTCTCCTGGATTGTTGTAGCTCAGGTCCATATCTGTCAGATGGGAGGGGTTGGAGGTCACAGCTTCAGCCAGAGAAGCACAGCCTTCCTCTGTGATCAGACAGCCTGACAGGCTGCAGACACACAAAACAACACAGAAACTCTGAGAGAACTGCTCTGAAACTGAAGCTGAATGTCATCAAATGTTCAGAGAAACTGGAACTGTCTCACAGTACAGACTTTGTGTCTTCATAAATCTGAGTCAGAATCAAACTACACACACGTGCATGAACCTGATTTCCCATTTTAGCCACAAATACATGCAGACACTCCCCTACTGAGTCCTTTTCAGATTAAGCGAGAGCAGCAGGAAAGAAGAAGCTGATTTAACAAATGTGAAACTGAGACGCTCATCAGTGAAGGAGAGAAAATTAAATCTGTTTTATTTGCTGATCTTAGTTCTGGAATCACCAACAGAGGAAAGGCTGCTGGATGGAAAAAAGAAACAGAAGAATCAACTCTGTAAAGTCTGAACAAAGGACCCTGCAGAGATAAAAAAGAAATGGTGGCATTAGAAACGAGTCAACACATCAGGTGGCAGAAGGACAGCATCGGGGCGATGGGCTGAGGACCGGTGTTGTTCCAAAAAGTGATGGTCCACCAGAAACTGGTCTGATTCTGTGGGAGCGTGTGCTGGCTGTTGGAGCTGTATCACTCCATGTATTTACCTCTGCTGCTTCAGTGCTTTGGATCAAACTGTTACAGCGTTCAAACACACATCACTTTATGTCTGGGCTTATAATAAAGAGACGTCTTTGTGAAACTTTGAACTTTGCTTCCAAATAAGCAGATTTTTGGTGGTGTTTCAGAGTTGATCAGAACCAGGTCTACATTTAAGCTTAACGTGATTGGAGCTGTATTAAGACATTGTTTCCAATGTTCTGGCTGTGTGTATGTCTTATCCTTAATGTTTACAACGTGTCCTGTAACTGAATTATACTGTGTTGAATAGAATTAACAGATCGAATGTACATGAAATTAAACATGTATGTTGAGTCGATTCACTCGGTACAACACATGTAGGATAGGATCTAACGCCCTGCCGTATCCTGGCAGAAGACACCTCTAATCACGCCTTCATACAGTGATGACACAGTCATCATTCCAGTCATTCCTCAGTTCTTCACTTCAATAAGAACGCCTCTGTTGATCCCGAGGCTCCCTAGTTTAGTCCTGGACATTGACCTTGACATTTATGATTTGTCAGACGACGACCACGACATATTGGTCTCAGGTCAATGTACCGCTACCACTGCTGCACTGTTTAGCCAGGATGACAATTGTCATCTTGCTGTAATGTTGTGCAGCTGACAAAATTGAGGTGGAATGACCCTCCCCTCCTCCTGCTCAAAAAGAATTTAGCTTTGCAGGTTTTTATCTCCTGGTAAACAATAATAAATAACTTTGTATGAATCTTCACATTATTTATTTGATGAAAACGCAGCCCAAAGGAAACTGACTAAATTACCCGAAAAACGCTATCCAGGTTCTTCCAGGTTCAGGTAAGTTCCTGTGTTGTCATAGGCCTAAAGCTGCTGTAACAATCATACAAAGACCACCCACAGGTGTTCTGTTAGCTGGTCATAGAAACAGTTTGATGAATCCTGACCTGAGTGTTTCCAGTCTGCAGTTTGGATTCTTCAGTCCAGCAGACACCTGCTTCACCCCTGAATCCTGCAGGTTGTTGTTACTCAGGTCCAGTTCTGTCAAACTAGAGGACTGGGAGCTGAGAGCTGAGGACACAGCTGCACATCCTTCATCTGAGAGGTTACAGACACTCAGCCTGAAGAGACAATTACAGAGAAAAAGAACAGCTGGGATCAGAATTAATCACCTCTAATGCTTAATGTGGACTGAAAGACCACTTATAGGGAACATCAGGTTTATAAGCCTGTGATCATGTCCGTGCTGTGCTTTTTTATGCTCAAAGACACATCATGAGTGAAACAAGGAGTCCACATGGTGGCTGAGCCTTTCCACCTTGGAACTGCAGATTATCAGAGACAGTCTCAGAATCTGATTCAAACAGCAGAGGGTTTCATGGGGAACAAATCTTAGGAACTAATCCCATCAGATTGATGGTGGGGCTGACTTCAGAGCTGCCAACCAGGAACAAAGTCTAACATTTATCAGCACATCATTCCCTTTGTGATAATGCAATCATCTCAGTGATGTAATCTCATAATGTCATTATTTCACAGTTATCTGAGAGGAGAGACAGGTGAAGTGGAGATCAGTTCATCTCAGCTCATGTTATTATCTGGACAATGACATGAGCTGTTCTCAGTGTGAAGTGTTGGGTGACTCTAAACTGAGCTCCTCTCAGGTCCTGTCCTGTTCACCATGTATATAACTGACAGAGTTTCACACTGACCTGATGGCCGTGTCCATCATTATAATGATGACACAGTCCTCTGTTATAGAGCTCAAACTATAAACATGGACACTGAAAAACTGCAGCTTGTTGTCACTTTTTTAAAATGTGGAACTTGTTTCAAATGCAGATAATCCTGTTCTACAATCTACAACTGTGACTGTGGATGGAACTTTTTCTGACTTTATAAATAAATGGGTTTTTTTTAATATTTGGACAGATAACAGACTCACTGTTAAAACTCATGAATCAGATTTAAGTGACGTGTAAAACTGAGTTTTTGTACAGGAATTAGGCAGTTTTTCTACATTGTGTGGATACAGAGTGGAGGAGGAAATGTTGATCTATATGCATCCATCATTCATCAGCCATCTATCACTCTGCAGTTGGATCTGTGACAGGTTAACCTTCAGCTTCATCACTGCACTCTTCATCAGACTGTAGAGTGTCCTCTCTGTGGAAACTGGGGAACTTATCATGTGGAACTTATCAAATATGTTCTGCAGACTGACTTCAGTTACAGGATCCATCAGTAAATACTGAGCTTCATTTTCATGGAATAAGGAACAGATACTGAATTTAAATACTTTGGTGTCCCTAAACAAGAAGAAGATGGAGAGCAGTGACAACTGTGTCCATCAGTGCTGTTAACACTTTCATCTATTTTATTATGTGTTTGGATAATTATTCTCACACTGTGTTGTCACCTGATGCTGCCCCCCCCCCCCCAAATAAAAAAAACACAAAAGGAGCAAATCCTCTTGTGCAAAAAAAATTTAAAACAAAAACTTTAACTGAACAAAAACATCAAACTATTAAATGTGGTTTGCTGAATATTAGATCTCTCCTTTTGAAGTCTCTGTTAGTGAATGATTTGATTTGTGATCATCATATTGATATATTTTGTTTTACAGAAACCTGGCAGCAGCAGGAGGATCATGTTAGCATTAATGAATCAACTCCCTCTGACTATTTAAATGTTCATGTTCCTCGAACCACAGGCAGAGGAGGAGGAGTGGCAGCTATCTTCAGATCAGGGTTACTAATCAGTCCTAGACCCAAGATTAGTTTGAGCTCTTTTGAATCTCTGATTCTCAGTTTTTCCCACCCAAAGTGGAAATCACAAAAACCTCTTGTGTTTGTTGTTGTGTATCGTCCACCTGGCCCTTATTCTGAGTTTCTCTCTGAATTCTCAGAGTTTTTATCCCAGTTAGTGCTGAGTACAGATAAAGTCATTGTAGTGGGTGACTTTAATATTCATGTAGATGTTGAAAATGACAGCCTAAATATTAACTTTAATTCTATATTAGACTCTATTGGATTTTCTCAAAGTGTTCACAGACCTACTCACTGCCTTGGTCATACCCTTGACCTTGTGCTGACTTATGGCATTGAGAGTGAACAGTTAACAGTGTTCCCTCATAACCCTGTCTTGTCTGACCATTTTTTAATAACTTTTGAATTTACATTACTTGACTACACGGTTTCTGAGAAGAATTCTACATATAGAAGGTGTCTGTCAGAGAATGCTGTAACCAGATTTAAAGAGTTGATTTCATCATCCTTTTCTTCACTGCCATGTGCTGATATGACAGAGGACGGCTACCTAAATTTTACTCCAGTAGAACTAGACTCTCTTGTTGACAGCACTACAGCTTCAATGCGTACAACACTGGACAATGTTGCCCCTCTGAAAAGGAAGGTAATCAGTCAGAAGAGGTTGGCTCCTTGGTATAATTCACAGCTGCGTGCGTTAAAGCAGACTGCAAGAAAGCTGGAGAGACAGTGGCGTTCCTCTAATTTAGAAGAGTCTCAATTAGTCTGGAAAGATAGTTTAATAACGTATAAGAAAGCACTTCGTAAAGCTATAACTGCTTATTATTCATTATTGATAGAAGAGAATAAGAATAATCCCAGGTTTCTTTTCAGCACTGTTGCCAGGCTGACAAAGAGTCCGAGCTCTGTTGAGCCACGTATTCCTTTAACTCTCAGCAGTGATGATTTCAAGAGATTCTTCATCAATAAAATTGTTTCTATCAGAGAGAAGATTAATGGAATCCTTCCCATTAGTATCACTGATGTATCATCAAGTAGAGCAGCTTTAGAAGTATCTTTCGAACCTGAATTGTATTTAGACAGCTTCTGTCCAGTTGATCTTTCTGAGCTAACAACAGCAATAGTCTCTTCTAAACCATCAACTTGTATGTTAGACTCAATCCCAACCAGACTGTTCAAGGAGGTTTTCCCCTTAATTGACACTTCCATATTGGATTTGATCAATCGGTCTTTGTTGATAGGATATGTACCTCAGACTTTTAAGGTTGCTGTAATTAAACCTTTACTTAAAAAACCTACTCTTGATTCAGAAGTGTTGGCTAATTATCGACCTATATCCAATCTCCCTTTTTTGTCCAAAGTTCTTGAAAAAATAGTTGCAGTTCAACTTTGTGATCATTTACATAGAAATAATCTGTTTGAAGAGTTTCAGTCAGGATTCAGAGTGCATCATAGCACAGAAACGGCACTGGTGAAAGTTACCAATGATCTCCTGTTAGCTTCTGATAGCGGACTTGTTTCTGTGCTTGTCCTGTTGGATCTCAGTGCTGCATTTGATACGATCGATCACAGCATTCTGTTACAGAGACTTGAACATGTTATTGGGATTAAAGGAACTGCATTAGGCTGGTTTAAGTCATATTTATCTGATAGATTCCAGTTTGTTCTTGTAAATGAAGAATCTTCCTCACATGTTGGAGTAAGTCATGGAGTTCCTCAGGGTTCTGTGCTTGGACCGATTCTTTTTACTTTATACATGCTTCCATTAGGTAACATTATCAGACAGCATGGCATAAATTTCCATTGTTATGCTGATGATACTCAGCTGTACTTATCTATGAAACCAGATGAAACCTACAGGTTGGTCAGGCTACAAGCCTGTCTTAAAGACATAAAGACCTGGATGACTCAGAACTGTCTGCTTTTAAATTCAGACAAAACTGAAGTTGTTCTCTTTGGACCTGAGCGCTTCAGGGAGAAATTGTCTAGTTATATAGTTACTCTAGATGGTATATCCTTGGCTTCTAGTTCTACAGTGAGGAACCTTGGAGTTATTTTTGACCAGAATTTATCATTTGACGCACATATAAAACTGGTTTCTAGGACTGCCTTCTTTCACCTTCGTAATATTGCTAAAATCAGGAACATCCTGTCTCAGGGTGATGCAGAGAAACTAGTTCATGCATTTGTTACTTCAAGATTGGACTACTGTAATTCCTTATTATTGGGCTGTCCCACATATTCTCTGAAAAGCCTCCAGCTGATCCAAAATGCTGCAGCCAGAGTTCTGATGAGAACTAACAGGAGAGATCATGTTTCTCCAGTTTTAGCTTCTCTTCATTGGCTCCCTGTTAAATTCAGAATAGAATTTAAGATTCTTCTTCTCACATATAAAGTTCTTAATGACCGAGCTCCATCATATCTTAAAGATTTAATTGTAAGATATTTTCCTAACAGAGCACTTCGCTCCCAAACTGCAGGTTTACTTGTTGTTCCAAGAGTTTCTAAAAGTAGAATGGGAGGTAGAGCCTTCAGTTATCAGGTCCCTCTCTTGTGGAATAAGCTGCCAGTAAATGTCCGAGAAGCAGACACCCTTTCCACTTTTAAGATTAGGCTTAAAACTTTTCTTTTCGATAAAGCTTATAGTTAGGGATGGCTCAGGTAATCCTGAAACATCCCATAGTTAAGCTATAGGCTTAGACTGCTGGGGGACCTCATCTGTCACACCTTTCCTCACTTTGCTCTCTTTTTCCCCCTGTTTAATTTCAAAATTGATTTTATGTACATGTGACATTATTGTGATTATTAACCTATGTTTCCCTGTTCCAACAGATATCCTTTGAATGGCGTTATGGTGTTTTTCCCCCCTCTTTTCCCTCTTTTCTGTCTTCTCAAACCCCAGCTGGTCGAGGCGGATGGCCACCCTTCCTGAGTCTGGTTCTGCCAGAGGTTTCTTCCTGTTAAAAGGGAGTCGTTCCTTTCCACAGTCGCCACAGGCACGCTCAGGACGGGAGATTGGACTGAAGACACATTTCGGTGCAATCTGTTGGTTTCCTTAGCTAGGATATTAATTTTTTGAATTGGCTCTATATGAATAAATTGGATTATGATTACAATGAATTGAATTCCAATTGGCTTGAATTGGACTATATTACTTAAGTGCCTTGAGATGACAATTGTTGTAATCTGGCGCTATATAAATAAAATTGAATTGAATTGAATTGAACTTAGCCTCGCGCTAACTCACAGAGCAAGCTAACTTCCATGGACCGGCAAAAGTCTAAACATATAAAAACATCACCTCTGTCACCAATGTAACCGAGCTTGCTGGGTTCATTCAACACTTTAAAATAAAAATATTAATGGATATTAAATACAGAGTTTAACTTTCAGAACCCGTCGCCCCCGTTTTATTACTTCTACTCCCAGAATCCTCTGTACTTACTGCCTACAATACGACAACTCTAGCAGGACATTTGACATGAGAATACAATACAATACAATACAATACTGTCTGTTACACTTTATTATTAAGGTTAGTCATTTTAAATCAAAGAAAGGGGGATAAAAGTGAAAGATATTGGTACGACTGGATTAATATAACCAAGTGTCGCTTTGAAGATACTTTGCCTCTTCACATAACGTGTCCATGGGGTGTTCATGACAGGCAGAGACACAGATGCAGCTCATACTGAGGTTAAAAAATGTGCGACATCTAGTTGTTGTTAGAATAACTGCACGCGAAAGAAAAATGCTGGCCATGACATAACTATTTATTCTTGTTTTATCCTTAACCACGCTTGTATTTTTTTGTATTACTAATCATTTAACCAAGTGAAGCTCTTTTCTAAAACCAACCGGAAAGGGACAATGTTTGAAGTGAACTTGTTTGTTTACGTGTAACCATGGCAACCAACAAAATGCCGTCCGTGTGGGGAGTGTTGCGTTATCTAAACATGCGTTTTAGACTATTCTACCATTGTTTTGTGACTCTGACCAGGTGATGTTATTGCCTAAATCAAAGTATGAATTGATAAAAAGGTGTTAAAGGAAAGTGTTGATATGTTCTTAAAGAATTTTGAAGCACTGTCGGTCTCACTTGACACAAAGTCAGTTGGTTAACAGATGAGTTCAAAGGCATTCAAAGGGGCGCTACAGATGCCCACAAAAGCACAGGTGTGTCTGCTTGTATGAACATTGGACATCACATCAGTGATATAAGTTGCTGTACTGTAGAGATCTTTGTGGAGCCCAGGAGGAACACCTGCTCAAAGTTAATGCACCCCGAGCCTCGGGGCTGTTGTAAGATTAAAAAAAGATGGAGTCCCAAAGCTGTAAGCTCTGGACTCCAGGTGGTGGCTTAATGTCTTCCCCATCTGTCAGGGCATCCTACCGGCCACTTCACCCAGAGGAGAGGAGCGAGACACCGGCCAGCCGCCTCGATCCAGGACCGACGGAAGCCGCCCAGGGAGGCTTCGGCGTCGGTCCTGGACCGAAGAGCCGGCCGATGTCCCACCCAGCACGCTCCAGGCCAGGACAGTCTATCAGACTCCATAACTACCACCTGTATCACTGCAGGAGGGGCAAAGCCCACTGCAGAGACCCTGGAAGGAGTCTGATAGAGAGGCGACCCTTCACGGCTCCTCGAGGGAACGTGTAGGATTAAACTTTCAGTGGTCCTACTGGCCCTATTTATATGATTTCTGCGTTCGAAATTTGATCACATGACCAGTAGACACCGTCACTGTTGCCCCGGTTTTTATCATATATGGAAAAAAAGAACTCACAGAACCTTCCATAAATGGAAATCTGCAAACGTCAAACGAATATCCCCAAAATAGGGGTCTATCAGTGACATGATTGGTCACGTGTGCAGGTGAGGTTGGACGTGCATACGTCACCCCAGCACCTCCATGCTCCATGGAAACATGGTAGGGATCAACATCAGCCTCTCTAGGCAATTCTGTGGTAAAATAGAGGAAACATGTGGTTCCAGCACATATAGAATTGGGAGATATGTGAGAAGTAAGTGAAACACTGATGCTAGATCATGTTTAACAGCTTTAACCCATTAAATACACATCTCTTTTAAAGGTTAACTGTTCTGGCCAACTGCTTAATAATACTTTATTTGTTTTATTCCATAGGATAATGTTTTGTCCTTCTTGTGGATTCAGCCTTGAATCAGTTCATGTGGCAAGGACATCAGATTATTGAGTCCTGATAAGACAACTGAAGGCAGTGTTTAAAAGACATTTTAAATTGGACTTCACAGTATAACTACACATTCATCTGAATACATGATCTCTGAACAACAAGATTATCATTGATCCACTGACTCTCTTAATGAAATCTGATTACATTGTGAATCAGGAAGCACAGTAAGATGTGCAGTGGAGTCATTACACAACTCTGGGAGTTTGAAAGAGAAGCAGAGGCAATCACACTTCCAAAAGAATAAAACACCACTGAAAATGTTCCACTTTGGCAAAGGTGAAAGGTTGGGAAAGCCAGCAATTTGGTCCACTTCAAACTTTGTGTCATGACAGCTTTCTGATACCATTTCTATTTAGAATTCCAGAGGTCCCATTTTTAGATTGAGAATGCTTCGTCATTGGAGAGCCTGCAGGACCTGATCGTACACAGCAGCACCATGCTGCAGACTGCAGGGTGTTTTAAACGTGTTGGGTCAATGGAGGAAAAGCATTCAGTTATCAATGATTCCCTTCGGTGGTATTTAATTGATAAGAACTACACAGCAGTTGAAAGGTAGTTTATTTTATTGCTCTTGCCCAGAAAGAGTTAAACATGTGATTGACTGTTAGTTAAAATCCTCTGTATTATTGCATTATAGCTTCAAAGATGGACTTGGCAGCTTGCAGTTTGTCACAGCACTGCAGCAGTATCCTACAGTCCTGACCCCTGTTCTGTCACTCAAGTGAAAAGTTATCTGCCACAGACACGGAAAACTTATTCCAACCCCAGCTTAGTCCTGCCTGAAGTAACAAGAGGAAAACAAGAAGTTTGTGGGCAGACTGCCTTCTGACTGCGAAGGTTAGTCAGTTTAATCTTTATCAACGTAAAATATCATCCCAAGTCTTGTTTTAGATTGACATTTTCAGTAAATTAGTCCAAATGCTTTCTACTTTTAGAAAGAGACACTTCAGTGACCCTGGAGGAGATCTTCATGCTTGCCACAGGTGTAGCAGGCAAACCTCCTGCTGGCACGGATCCTGGAGCGTCCCTTCAGCTCCTCACCAGTTCAAACTACCCCATGGCAAATACATGTGCCAACACATTAAAGCCGCCTGTCTCTGATAACTACAACAGCTTTAAAGCCAACATGAACTTTGGAATGAAGAATTCCCACTTTTAAACACACTGAACTATGAACACCTGAAATGTCCCAAAAGAAAAAGGTTTTGTTCAGGTTGGAGATGTTAAACACTCAGCTTTAAACTCCTGTTTAAACCTCTGTTCTGTCTTCTCTTTTTAAAATCTACAAGGTGCCGGTGTTCCTCTGTGCCGGAGGGTAATGCATAAGAATAAAATGTTTTGCCATCCCAGTTTATTTGTCTAAATGTGACATGAAGATAAAGTTCAGCCATGTTGTTCAGAGTGATGTAGTTCTCTACAGCAGACTGCCACTGAAGAGATGGTGTCAGACCACTTTGTCTCTGTGGTTCTTCAAAGGGATGCAGGTCATCGTCCCCAACAGTAACTGGTGGTGCTGCTCAGGGTCTGTGAAGATGCTGAGAATCCACAGTTCATCCCATTGAATCTGGGAAGAAAATACAGAAAAACAACCAGATTTACTTTGTTTTCTCTCAAAGTTTAAATGTTGTTGGCGTTCCCTGCCAGTGATTGGCCAGATTTAGTGAACAAGACTCGTATGCAGAGACACCACAAGACGACATGATAAAAGCTCAAATACACCATCAAATAATAATTAGAACTAAAGTGATGCCGACTGAAGCATGAGTGTAAATTCTCACATATAATGGCTGATTTTAAAGTGACAGCTTCAAGGAAGAAACTATTTTCTTTTCTTTTTTTTTTATAATAAAAAAGCTCTCTGGTCCATATACTGTTTTCTGAGCTTTTACAGCCTCGGTCCAACCTCAGGTTAAACTCATGTAACCATGATTTTCCTGTGAATGCTTCATGTAGATGTAATAAAAGGTCGCCCTGTTGTTTTTGCTTTAACATGGTTTGCAGTGTTCACCTGTGAGACAAATGATACATCACCTCTGCTCATCCAGATGTTCAGTTAGACTGCCGAACAGCACGGATAACGTGAGCGTTCCAGTGGTGCTTGTGTTCGTTCAGTTCTTTCTGTCGCGCTCCCAGACGGCTGTATCGCAGCAGCCTTGTGTGTTCGTAGCTGCTTTTGAACAGATGCTTCTCCCTCAAGTCACCAAACAGATCCATCCAAAACTGTGTGTGAGTACGCAAACACACATTTTATTCTAAGGAAATATATCACCTTCCTCCTGTAAAATACAGCTGAATTGCTGCCTGTTGTGTTTTAGGTAGTTTATTATGTAGAAGACATTTAAAATCTTAAGCAGGAACTGAATTGATTCAACATAAAAAAAAACACCAAGTAAAAGCGAGCATTGCCTTCATCAGCACAGTCATCTACAGTAAATCCAAAAGTGTGATGTGAAGTAGATAATCAGTGAAGAATGAATACGAGATAAAAACCTTTGTTTGCCAAAGCAGGACCTCCAGCTTTCAGTTCACTGCTCAGATGCTGAAGTGCCATACATGTGACTTCTGGCTCCTGCAAATGCATCTCTGTGCGCTGATCTTAAGGAACGATGAAGTGCTGCCATCAGTCCATTTTCTGCCACAGTCTGTGCGGCGGCGCATTGGAAAAACTCAAAGCTCAGCGACACACTCAATGTCATTTTGAGCACCGACACCAGGATCATTGTTGGACTTTCCACATGTGAGCCACATCATTTTTGTTGAGAAGCCATCGATACGGCCACTTCAGGCAATTCCAAAAGGTTTCAGTTTGTCGTTCCCACCAACATGCCACACTGAACAATACTCTATTCCAGATGTGTCAGGTTCTCTTCTTCTGTTCATCACATCACATCTTCTGACTGTAAAAGAGTACTTTTGTTTCAGAGGCTGCCACATCGCTCTGTAACCTAAAAGCTGCCTGATCCCTGAGGTTCCTCAGAAAAAGCTGCCTGCACAGCAGCAACTAGAGCGTAGGTCTTCCTCTCGGTCAGGTCTGCATTTTGTAGTCTTCTTTTGAAAGTGCTGACACTCACTGAAATGTTGTGCTTGGCTGCCAGTAAGTCCAGCATGATTTCAGAGGCAGGGTCCTCTGTGAAATCCATTGCATTTACACTCTTTGGTGTCAAGTTTTAAACAATTATTGATTAACAAAATAAGAAACTGATTCACTTAGGTTCTCATACATTTAGTGTTCATCCCAGTGACTAAACGCAGTAGAGTTGGAAACCTTGAAAAATGCCACCTTAAGTAGTGGGATTTGACATTTTATTTTGAGGGTGCCTCTCTGTTTTTCTGAATGTATTATTCTGCATTTGCTGCACTTAACATAAGCTGCATGTTTTGAGTTTCAGCCATACCTGGGTGGTAATCTCAGTGATAATTTATAATACAATGAAGACATCCATAATCTTTAAGAAGATGATCAAAATATACCTTCCTCTTGAAGATTTCTGCAGCATGAGCCACAGTGTGACAGGACAGGCTGAAGATTTATTCCACAAAATGGACAAAACATCATCTGGTAAAATACAAAGGGGAAAGGACTCTTAGCTTACACATGATGGTAATTTGCTGTGTAAAGTTGAGAAACTAATACTCATCTCACTGATAAAACAGTGATAACAGCACAGTTAATAAAGATTATCCAGCATCAGTGTCTCACTTCCTTCTCAAACTTTTCCTAATTTCCCTCTCTTTATCCGTTAAAACCTGAAAACTGCCCAATTGAGTTGTGGCTTGTTGTGTTGCTTTTGTATTCCTTGACACTTCAGGGCCACCGTAGAGACCGCCTTGAATACCAGCTGCTGTATTCATGGCACCTCATTTAAGTCAGTCTGTTCTAACAGCTTCCAGCACTGCTCAGCTCACAGACTTCATCTGTCTGAATTCTTCTGGAAAACAAACACAAATTTTATTCTCTCACCTTCTCAATTCTCTGTATTGTTGAGGATGGTAAGAAGGGAAGAGTGAGGGGTTTCCTCTGAAAGTCCACTGTCATCTCCACAGTGTTGAGCGGGTTCAGCTCCGGGTGGTTCTGACTGCCCAGAGGACCAGGCTGGACCCTGCTTGGCTTCCAAGATCAGGTGTGTTCAGGGAGGTGTGGCTGTAAGCAACAGTCACTGTGACAAATATGGATTATATAGGTGCTGGAACCATGTTTCCTCTATTTTAAATCAGAGTTTATTTGAGAGGCTGATGTTGATCCTGCACATGTTCTTCTCTCGTGTTCGTTCTCTTCAGCTGAAAATTAGGCTTTCAGATAACTTAGTGTCTGTCGACCTCTTCTGTTCCCTGTGTGTAGTTTTGTGTTCAGCGTCACACAGAGAGACCGAGGAAGCTTAATTTAATAATATATGTTGTTTCTGCATCTCACTTCCCTCACTTATGGCCATACTGCCCTGAACACACCTGACCTCATCTGAGCTCAGAAGCTAACCAGGATTGAGCCTGGTCACTTAGATGGGAGACTGCCTGGGAACAATAGATGCTGTAAGCTCTTTTGCTTCTCTACAAAAACCAAAGAGGAAGCTGCTGTCCCATTGAACTTCATATGAAGTTGGAAATTATTTCAACAACTTTCCCATTTTTCTCCAAAGACTGTGAATGAGAGCACACACAAATCATGGCATCTCATCTAAGTCAATCTGTTCTAACAGTTTCCAGCAGTGCTCAGCTCACAATGACTTCATCTGTCTGAATTCTGAGAAGTTAAAACATTTATAAAAAGTATTCTATCAAAATAATACCAAGAAAACTGATCTTTCATATCAGTCATAGGAATTCAGGAAGTTTAGTGATATTAAGTAACTTCCCTCAAACAGATCGGTCAACATGTCTGTATTGGAGTTACTGCATAAAGTCTCATATTATATTTAAAGTCTACTTTCATCAACTAAAAAGAGGTTGAGAAACAATCAATTCAAAGACATTATAGATTCACTTGCTGTGTCTTTAAAGTTTGCTGCTCATACACAGGTGGCTTGAAGAAATATTTTAATAGATTAAATGATGGACCCCAGTTTAGTCCCCAGAATGACCGAGATCATACATTTACAAGCACAAGTTGTTCCTTAATATTAGTTTACTTCTTTTATAAATGCTACTTGGATATAGTATATAGCAGAGTGTTAAAGCTGTTTCTCCTGGTTTCTGTGGTGTGTGACTTCCTCTCAGGAACACAGACAGCACGCAGACACATGTGACATCATGAACAGAGAAGGAATATTTCTGTGAAACGTTAAAGCTGTAACGGATCAAATACAGGTGCAGATGAACAGGTTTTCATTGTAATCACACATGATGTTCAATACACACATACAGCAATCTGTTGTATATTTGTACTCTGTTGTGGACTGTGCTGTATCTTTTAAAATGGCTTCATGTTAAATATTCTATAGCAGTGAGCAGTTAATAATGCACAGACATGAGAAATTCAAAGGAGACTCTTTGGAGTCTTCACTCCTGGACCTGTTGCCTAGGCGACCCGACCTCAGGTAATTATCGATTGTTGAAACATGTTCAGTCTTTAATGTCAATAAAATCTCCTTTAACTGTGAAGGAAGTGGAGTCTTTATTGATGGGAATTTGTCGCCCTCTGGCGGTGAAAATATAAATAGCATCATGTCAGTTTGGGAGTGTTTTTGAACGACTGAATACTTTAGTTCTTATAACTGTAATAATGAGCAACTGGACTTTCTGAATATTTCCCTTCTCATCTGAAATATATCTTCACCTTTAACTAGTTGGTGACTGACAGCTGATCTGAGGACTGGATAGTGTAGTGATATGATTGCCACCTTCCATGTGGGAGACCTGAGCTCAAATCCCCTTGCATGACTCCAGTAGGGGTCCTTAGGCAAGACCCCCTTACCCTACATGCCTACCTGTAAGTCGCTTTGGATAAAAGCGTCTGCTAAAATGCATAAACATAAACATGATCAGCAGCTTAAAGACTATTCACACTTGGCAGGTCTGTACGGTCACACTGACACACCTCAGTCCAAACCATTGGTTTTCTTTGTCCAGAATGTGGACGTTACTGTCCTCAAAAGAGTGTCCCTTCACCTTAAGATGGAGGTGAACTGCTGAGCTTACAAACTGCACATCTGTATCTGTCAGATAAAAATATGATGACTCTACAGAAACGGACATTCAGGACCAGAGGGTGAAGAACTTAGAAGATGGGGACCTCACCCAACCAGAAAAGGATGTCGTACCTGATCCTTAACTTTGATGTCTGAATCCAGATTTTACCAGTAAGAAATGTGGATTAGAACACGTAGAAAAACTGAACAAATGTGATGGAAATATTAATATATTCACAAATATATCAGGCGTGAGTGTTGAGATTAAAACAATATGTGATTTGTTCTGAAGGAATCGCCTCATTAACAAGCTTCTGCTCTCAAACTGCACAGATCTGAGCGCAGAATGGGATTTGTTGAATTGCTGGACATTTTCCAGCTGAGACAGGTGGGAGCAGAATATTGAAAATACAGCCCCTAAAAAGACATAAAAAGATCACACCAGCTTCTCAATGAGGAACATACATGTACATGTACCAGTTAAAGTCAGTTTTTGACACTTATTTTGCTTTTGATACATAATTCTTGTTCTGACGATAAAAATATTTCATTCACAGCAAGTTGTGTCCCTCCACACATGTGCAACACTTTTAAAAAAAAACAATTCAACGTGGCATCAGAAAATAAACCGCAAGTGACACGACCAACAGGAAATGACATCATCAAGCCATGTGCTAACTAACACAATGAATAGAGCAAAACTAAGTCAGTAACGATGTGTAAAATGTAATTAATCCCACAGCACTTTACACTATGAAAGTATACGTAGATGTGCACAGAAAAGTGAACATCTGCACAAAGATGTCCCGGTTATCAGATTTCTATGGAACATTTTACTGATCGGATCTGCATGCAGTTCTGTCTTCACCCAGCTGTCTGTTTGACTGATTAAAGGAGAAAAGTGCTGATATGTTGGCGGCCCGTTAGCCATGGTTTGGTGAGGCAGAGTAAAGCTGTTCTCTGTGCAGCATCTACAGTGGAAGTACAGCAGATGTAGGGGTGCACAGTGTAAAACAGTTGTGTTCACAGCTGGTTTACTCCCCTGTTACTCGTGTCCTCTGCAGTGTGTTTGGGATAATGTGGGATGGGAATGTGTGGGCGAGCTGCTTCTGGGTTTTAGCTGTTCAGGAAACGGCTTTAAGGTTGATGGTGTGGTTTTGTAAATTTAACTCTTTATAATCAAATGTTTGTGAGAATGAATGCGTACAGGAAATACTCAGAATATTTTGTATTGAAACTATTTTGTAAAACAGAGACACCTCCTCTGTAAGGATGTGGTTTGGCACCATCAGTGGTCAGTTAGTTCGTTAAGGCCTGCTGATGGTGGAGGATGATCATGTCCCATGATGCCTCCATGCTGTTCTTGACTCTGTGTATCTTTTCTAGATAAATTAAACAAATAGTTTTGCACCATATTCTGCTTCTGCGTTGCTGTAATCAGCTGCTCAGAAGCTGCCTGGTTACAGTCCTCTGATACATTTAGTTTCTCTGATCTTTTCCAAAATGTGTGAGACCCTCCACCCATTGCACCGTCACCTTTATTACAGAAAGAAGACAAAGTCTTTGAAAAGTTTCAGTCCATTATTTAGATGAGTCTCCAGTACAACATAAAATAATAAAAACAATACTATCAAAAGAGAAAAAAGCATAACACTCTGAAGGGTTTCACCTCAAATATCAACATGTTTGACTTAATTTACATTTTACATCATTGATTATTATTGAGGTGATTAAATGTTAGTAATTTTATTTAAAGGACTGGAAGAGGAAGAAGTTTCCAAGGAATCATTTAGAAGAGTTTCAAACAGAAACTGATTGAATCCATGAATCTGAAAAGGTGTTTCTGAGTGAAAGAGACAGACATGTACAGACTGAACGATCTGTTCAACCGTGGTTCTCTGACAGGAGGAAACTCTTTATACTCAACACAGAGACACTGAGGAACCAGGTGGGCAGGACCAGACTGTAAATCCAGGAAGCAGAGGTTCTTCAGTGAATGTGGTGTTGAAGGTGTGGAGGTGGATCAGTGTGTCAGAGGAGACTCTGTAGAAGGACAGAGTGCCAGCAGGATGGTCCACATACACTGCTGCTCTGTTAGAGACAGAGGAGGAGGAGGAGGAGGAGGAGGAGGAGGAGGAGGAGGAGGAGGAGGAGGAGGAGGAGGAGGAGGAGGAGGAGGAGGAGGAGGAGGAGGAGGAGGATATGATGTGTGTTTCTCTCTTATTGTGACAGACAGAGTAACCTTCATCAGAGCACCTCAGACTCCAGGACTGATCATTGTATCCAAACTCACAATCTCTGCCTCCTCTCCTGCTGATTCCTCTGTAACTCACTGATATATAAACTCCTCCTCTCCACTCGACCTCCCAGTAACAGCGACCAGTCAGAACATTTCTACACAGCAGCTGATGACACCAGCCATCAAATCTGTCTGGATGATCAGGATATGACTGAACCTCCTCCACACATGTCACCTTCCTGTTGTTGTCAGACAGTTTCAGTCTCCTGTTTATTGTGTTTGTGTCGATTGTGAGTTGACAGGAATCTGATGGAGAGAACAAACACAATCCAGCTGCAGTTATTGATCTATCATCTGTTCACTTTGATCAATGAGTGATGTGACAGTGTGAAGATGGTTGGATGTCATGAATCAGATGAAGAACACACTTACACTTCCTCAGACCTGGTGTCAACCATCGTTCTCCAGCAGGCTCCACCCTGAAAGGAGGAGGGGGGTCAGAGGTCAGAAAAATGAGGAAAGAAAAGAAAGTGAAGAAAGAGAAGAACGATGGATGGAAGGAAATCTGTCTGAGCTCATTCTGAAGTTTAAAAGCACCAAATGTTTTCTGCAGTCAGATTATGGAGATGAAGTTTCTGTCTCTGAAACTCTTCAAGTTTGGAAGAATTTTCACTTTGATTTTTCACTCATTTCTGAATCCAAATATGAGCTTTAAAAATTCTAATGAAATCACTTCAGTTTCTGACATCATGGTCTCTCCTGGTGTTCACATTGTTTCTGCTGACTCCTCCTCTCAGTATGTTTCAGGGCAGCCAAACATCCAGATCCTTTCTCAGACCCATTGGTCCATCTGAATGCTGCACAGCCAGCCAGGGGAAGACATTCATCTAGAAAAGTTAGACTAGAAACACTCCCCTCATTCCATACTGATCATTAAAGGCTCAGAATAAGATCAGAGGAGATTCTATAGTTTGACGTATATTAGCTGCCAGCTGTTGTGGTTTTATTGATCAGAATCCCTCATTTATTTCAGCCTGATCACTTTTCCCAGCCAGAGATGGGATGAAGAACAACCAAACACAGCTCCAGTTCAACTTTGGTCTACTTGGTTCTCATCTGGAAGGATGGTCAGAACTCTTTGGACCTGGTACTGTGTGATCTCTGAGTCTGACTGACTACACTAACACAATGACACTGGGACACACAAACACAGTCAGATGCAGAGCTGTGTGGAGAACCAGGGACTGGATCCGGTTCTGATTCTGTGCTTTTATATGGGCCACATCTGTCAGCAGGAACGTTCAAACACTGTGAAGAGCCACAGCAGGATCATCCATCCATCCATTAATCGGGTAGTGGGTGAGCTGGAGCCTATCCCAGCAGTCATCAGGCGAAAGGCGGGGTACAGGTCATCACAACCATGCACTCCTAAGAACAATTTGGAGTCACCAATTAACCTGACATGCATGTTTTTGGATGTTGGGAGGAAGGCAAACTCCACACAGAAAGGCCCTAGGCAGGGATCGAACCTGGAACCTTCTTGCTGGTGACGGTGCTAACCACCACACCACGGTGCAGTCCACGGCAGGATCAGTAAGATCCTGCCGTGAAGATTCAAATGCTTCTCATTTCCTGTACTGATCATTAGAGACTGAGTGATTTTAGTGTCTCTGACACAGGTGATGGAGCAGTGATCACTAAAATCACAAACTCCAGAGGCAGGGATCTGCGTGCTCTGTCAGTAAGTCTGATATCAAGTCATGTGGAGCTCAGAGGATTGTTGAAGTTTGCTCTGGTGGTTTTATCTCTGAGCTGAAACACATCCAGTTCCACACACTGTTCTTTGAATGTGTTGGAGCTGTCAGAGAGCCGGTCCAGCTGAAGATCCCCCATCTGGTTAGCTAAGCTAACATGTCCTGGGCCCATCTATGTATCTGATCCAGGGTCAGAGGACCAACAGACACTTCTCACTGTTGTTCCTGCAGATGTTCTCCTTGGAGACCTCCTCCACAAATATCTGCTGTTTCTGTTCAACCAGTGTTTCTGCTGTGAGCAAAGGAAAAAGGCTCCTACATGTGTGATTGTTCATGTAACACTCAGCAGGAAGCAAAAACACAGGGCTGAGTGCAGGACAGAGAACATGTTTCCAGCTCTTCCTCCTCTATCAGACATTGTGTGTGGCTGCAGCAGGCCTCTCCATACCTGAGTTTGTGTGGATCCTTCAGTGCAGCCGTCAGCAGCTTCACTCCTGAGTCTCCTGGATGGTTGTAGCTCAGGTCCAGCTCTCTCAGATGGGAGGGGTTGGAGGTCACAGCTTCAGCCAGAGAAGCACAGCCTTCCTCTGTGATCAGACAGCCTGACAGGCTGAAAACACACAAAACAACACAGAAACTCTGAGAGAACTGCTCTGAAACTGAAGCTGAATATCATTAAATGTTCAGAGAAACTGGAACTCTCTCACATTACTGACTTTGTGTCTTCATAAATCTAAGTCAGAATCAAACTACACACACGTGCATGAACCTGATTTCCCATTTTAGCCACAAATACATGCAGACACTCCCCTACTGAGTCCTTTTAAATATGGTCTGCACCACAGTGAGAGCAGCAGGAAAGAAGAAGCTGATTTAACAAATGTGAAACTGAGACACTCATCAGTGAAGCAGAGAAAATTAAATCTGTTTTATTTACTGATCTTAGTTCTGGAATCACCAACAGAGGAAAGGCTGCTGGATAGAAAAAAGAAACAGAAGAATCAACTCTGTAAAGTCTGAGCAAAGGACCATGAAGAGGTAAAAAAGAAATGGTGGCATCATAAACGAGTCAACACATCAGGTGGCAGAAGGACAGCATCGGGGCGATGGGTTGAGGACCGGTGTTGTTCCAAAAAGTGATGGTCCACCAGAAACTGGTCTGATTCTGTGGGAGCGTGTGCTGGCTGTTGGAGCTGTATCACTCCATGTATTTACCTCTGCTGCTTCAGTTCTTTGGATCAAACTGTTACAGCGTTCAAACACACATCATTTTATGTCTGGGCTTATAATAAAGAGATGTCTTTGTGAAACTTTGAACTTTGCTTCCAAATAATCAGATTTTTGGTGGAAGTGTTTCAGAGTTGATTAGAACCAGGTCTACATTTAAGCTTTACGTGATCAGAGCTGTATTAAGACAAGACATTAAGACATTAAAGTATTTCCAATGTTCTGGCTGTGCGTAGGTCTCATCCTTAATGTTTACAACTTATACTGTCACTGAATTGTAATGTGTTGAATAGAATTTATAGATCAAATGTACATGAAATTAAACATGTATATTGTTAATGGTAGTTTCCTTTCAATTGGTTCACTCGGTACAACAAATGTAGGATGGGATGTCCTGGCAGAAGACACCTCTAATCACGCCTTCAAATTTAGCTTTTTAGCAAATTTTCAGCTTTTAAGTTTCTATGCCACTCCTTTTGAAAAGACCAAACTGCACTAGGGCCACTCTGGCATGGGTGGCGGTGCTGGGCCTTGGTCCTGGTGTCTGGGAGCTGCCTTGCGCCCCGGGGGGTGCCCTGCCTGTGCCTGTGTGGGTGGGCCTGGGTGATAGTGGGTCTCAGGCCCAGGCTGCTGCGACTGGTGTGACAGCATGTGGTGGGTGCCTTCTAGGTGCACAGTAGCTCCCCGAATACGGTTGCTACGGGTCCTGAACCTGGTGGATCTGTGGCCCTGGTGGATCTGTGACCCCCAGGAAACGGGGGTGCCTATTGCAGCCACTCTCTGGCTTCCCTTTCCGGGGGAGCTTCTCTCCGTCGGTCTATATCCCCATACTTCCCCTGCAGTGTTCTGGGTGGATGCATAGTTGTCCCTGCGGTGGGCTTCCCGGATTCTGTGCTCTGTGAGGGCTGCTGGTGGCCTGGGTCTTGTGGCCCTCTCTGCCTGCTTCTGATTGCTGGGGGGGTTGTGGATTGTGGCCCCATACACTTATACACTCATAACTAAGCACAGGGATGTGGGACGTGCCATGTCTATTGCAGGTTCATTCACACACATACACACATTCACTAGCCTAGTTGCATGCTCGCTAAGCAGTTGATGTGTTATCCTGTGGTTTTGAGGTCATCTATATCCGCAGTTGTGTTGAATGTGATTGCTGCTATTCGTGTTTTGTTTTTGTTTGTTTATTTGGTTTTTCTCTGCTTGTCTGCTTTCATGTGCTGCTGGTGGCTCTAAGGCTGGATTCCCCACAGAGGCCGTGGATTGTCTCCTGTTTTGTTTTTACAGGTGTAGCAGCTGGTTTTCTGGTTTTTCATTGTTTGCCTCTTTCTATTTTTGTTCCGTTTCTTTTTCTTTTCTCTTGGTTTTGGTTAATTTTTGGTATGTGTTTTGTGCATAAAGACTTACTTGCGTACTTTTTTTTTCTCCCAAAATTCTCTCTTTATTTTGCTTGCCCTAAAAAACTGTAAACATACCAGTAGCACGGGTGTACTGAATAATATAACACTTTTCTTTCAAGTTAACAGTTACTACTGGTTACACTTTCAAATGGTAAAATTAAAATTCTGATTGAAGCTCAGAAATTCCGACATTCATGTATAACTTCAACGCACCATTAGTGGAAGCATACAAACGCTGCCCTCTCAGTGCAATGTAATATACTCTTACTAAGGAACATTACTCCGCTGTTAGACTCTTGTTAGCCCAGCCGTCCAGGCCAGAGACCAGCCCCCACTAGATGGCCCACCGGCTATCGGCAATCGCTGAGCGGGCCAGTTCGGCGGCTAGGCCACCGGGAAATGTCCTGGTGCTCCCGATGGCTAGTCCACCACTGCTCTCAACTCCTCCTAATGCTGGCCATGCCTCTTTGTTTTCTTTTTGTCCGCTGCTGTGTACGAGCTGCACCTTGAACCCGCCTCCAGTTACAACAGTGTGACTGACAGGGGGTGCGTGGGTGGAGGCATGACAGCATCAGCACAAAAAGAATTGCAAAACCGAAAACCCGCAGTCCATAAGGGTGTATTGTCCCGTGCACAGCAGACCGAACAGTTCAATATTTTACAGAGTACCGAGGCATCGCTAATATGTGTTGTAGCAAGTGAATCGACTGAAAGGGAATGTGATGTCATGCATATAAGTTAAGTTAAGTTAGATGGAACAAGGTACAACACTTGTTGACAACTTGTTTGCCCCGCCCATCAGTTGGGCTCAGGAAGACAACTCACTCAAATAACTTTGTATGAATCTTCACATTAATTATTGGATGGAAATGCAGCCGAAAAGGAAACTGACCAAATGACCCAAAAAATAATTTCCACGTTCTATCAGGATCAGGTTCCAGGTTCAGGTAAGTTCCTGTGCTGTCAGAGGCCTAAAGCTGCTGTAACAATCATACAAAGACCATCCACAGGTGTTCTGTTAAGCTGTTTATAAAAACAGTTTGATGAATCCTGACCTGAGTGTTTCCAGTCTGCAGTTTGGATTCTTCAGTCCAGCAGACACCTGCTTCACCCCTGAATCCTGCAGGTCGTTGTTACTCAGGTCCAGTTCTGTCAGACTGGAGGACTGGGAGCTGAGAGCTGAGGACAGAGCTGCATTCATCTGAGAGGTTACAGTCACTCAGCCTGAAGAGACAATTACAGAGAAGAAGAACAGCTGGGATCAAAATTAATCACCTCTAATGCTGACCACCAGGTTTATAAGCCTGTGATCATGTCCATGCGGTGGTTTTTAATGCTCAAAGACACATCATGAGTGAAACAAGGAGTCCACATGGTGGCTGAGTCTTTCCACCTTGGAACTGCAGCTTATCAGAGACAGTCTCAGAATCTGATTCAAACAGCAGAGGGTTTCATGGGGAACAAACCTTAGGAACTAATCCCATCAGATTGATGGTGGGGCTGACTTCAGAGCTGTCAACCAGGAACAAAGTCTAACATTTATCAGCACATGATTCCCTTTGTGATAATGCAATCATCTCAGTGATGTAATCTCATTATGTCATTATTTCACAGTTGTTTGAGAGGAGAACCAGGTGAAGTGGAGATACAGGTACTGGAGCTGACAGCAGCTCATGTTATTGTCGGGACAATAACAGCTTCACAAATGTGTTCATCTGTCTAAATACTTTGCATATGATGACAACACCTGCTTATGATTTTACAGGTTCTGATAATACAAGCTGATCCATCATTTCTTCAACTCACAGTTTCTTTTATCTCAGACCTCCTGGCATATATCTGTAATGCAACACTTCAGTGGGGATCAGCATGATGCAGTGCTCTTGGTGGATCCCAGAAGCAGCTTGGATCCTCTGACTTGGACCAAACAGCCTGTAGATGGTTCCATAATGTCTCGGATAGATCTCAATGTGAAGTGTTGGGTGACTCTAAACTGAGCCCCTCTCAGGTCCTGTCCTGTTCACCATGTATATAACTGACAGAGTTTCACACTGACCTGATGGTCGTGTCCACCTTTATGCTGATGACACAGTCCTCTGTTATAGAGCTCAAACTATAAGCCTGGACACTTAAAAACTGCATCTTGTTGTCTTCAAAGAGCTTTTTTTAAATGTGGAACTTGTTTCAAATGCAGATAATCTGTAACTGTGGATGGAACTTTTTCTGACTTTATAAATAAATGTTTTTGTAATATTTGGACAGATGACAGACTCACTGTTAAACTCATGAATCTGATTTAAGTGACATGTGTAAAACTGAGTTTTTGTACAGAAATGAGGCAGTTTTTCTACATTGTGTGGATACAGAGTGGAGGAGGAAATGTTGATCTATATGCATCCATCAGTCTCTACTCTGACACTCTGGATGCCATCTATCACTCTGCTGTTAGATCTGTGACAGGTTAACCTTCAGCTTCATCACTTCACTCTTCATCAGACTGTAGAGTGTCCTCTCTGTGGAAACTGGACATGTGGAACTTATCAAATATGTTCTGCAGACAGACTTCAGTTACAGGATCCATCAGTAAATACTGAGCTTCGTTTTAATGGAATAAGGAACGGATCCTGAATTGAAATGTGTTTGGAGAATTATTCTCACACTGTGTTGAATATTTCACCCTCTTATATAATTTCATTTTGGGATAAACTAACTATTTTTAATTTAATTCATTTACACATTTTAACTGTCTTCTTTTGTAACATTAACTTTGACGACATGAACTCATCCCACTCTGCTCCAGCATGAAAACAGCCTCACCTGAGAGTTTCCAGTCCACAGTTTGGACTTTTCAATTGTATGTATTAATAATTATTATTATACTTACATTTAAAGATTACATTAAAAATTATTCTGTAATATGTGACTTTGCTCTGTTTTATGTAATTTTACTGCAGCTGATCTGCAGAGACCAACATCAATGTGATGTGAAGAGCTCTCCACAGAGTGAGGTCAGCACTGCCACCCTGCAGGAGGTCCACACCAGGGGGTCCAGCACCGGAGCCAGGAAGACCCCACTCCTACTCACAGGTTTACTTTGTATATTTTCATTTTTGTCAAATTAATTGTTACTGTTTTATTCTCATTTTGCTGCCTTGCACAGTTGAGCTTGTTGTAATGTACATTTCACTGCTGGTGTTCAGCTGCATGTGACAAATAAAGATTGTTGATTCTTGATCAGTAGTTAATTATCTCATTATGTTAACAAATCAAAGCAGTTTTTCATGATAACTTGTTAATTTATGTCCTAATCTTGGCATCACATGATGTTTTAAAGCAGTGACTTTGAAAAGCTTTATGGAAACAGAAAACAACTTCCTGAATGTCACCAAAAGATTTTTTCTGCTCTCTGAAGGCTTTTTAAGCTTTTTTCTAAAACAAATGAATAGAAGAGGTTAGTCACATGACTGATCACATGACCAATCAGCTTCTGGGTGAAGCAGAGGAGTAGGAGTTGTTCAGCCTCTCATCTTTGCCTCCAAAGTGATTGTGTCTGTTCTGATAACTCCTCCCAACAGTCAAAGCTGAAATCAGCTGGAATCAAATCAACCAAAGACTCATGTTCAACTTCCTCATATTTATCCTTTTATCTGTTTTTTTCTCCAGATAAGTAGTGTTCTGTGATTTTCTCTCCTATAAAAACAACAGCAGTATATTCATACATATCCGTACTTACAGAGCTTTGTTTGAGGCTTTGACCACTGGCAACAGCCTCAGAAGAGCCTCCTCTGAAGCAGAGTATTTCTTCAGGTCAAACACATCCAGATCTTTTCCTGATGACAGTAAGATGAAGACCAGAGCTGACCACTGAGCAGGAGACAGTTTATCTGTGGAGAGACTTCCTGAACTCAGGGACTGTTGGATCTGCTCCACTAGAGAACGATCATTCAGTTCATTCAGACAGTGGAACAGATTGATGCTTCTCTCTGCAGACAGACTCTCACTGATCTTCTTCTTGATGTAATCGACTGTTTCCTGATTGGTCTGTGAGCTACTTCCTGTCTGTGTCAGCAGGCCTCGTAGGAGACTCTGATTGGTCTGCAGTGAAAGACCCAGGAGGAAGCGGAGGAACAGGTCCAGGTGTCCATTTGGACTCTGTAAGGCCTTGTTCACAGCACTCTGGTAGAAGAGAGTCTCTTTTAGTGTTTTAGACTTCTGAGACTTTGATTGTTCTTCCATCAGGTTGACTCCAGAGCTGATGAAGGTCAGATGGACATGAAGAGCAGCCAGAAACTCCTGAACACTCAGATGGATGAAGCAGAACACCTTCTCCTGGTACAGCCCTCTCTCCTCTATAAAGATCTGTGTGAACACTCCTGAGTACACTGAGGCTGCTGAGATATCGATGCCACACTCTGTCAGGTCTGATTCATAGAAGATCAGGTTTCCTTTCTGCAGCTGCTCAAAAGCCAGTTTTCCCAGAGACTCAATCATCTTCCTGCTCTCTGGACTCCAGTGTGGATCTGTCTCAGCTCCTCCATCATACTTGACCTTCTTCACTTTGGCCTGAACCACCAGGAAGTGGATGTACATCTCAGTCAGAGTCTTGGGCAGCTCTCCTCCCTCTCTGGTTTTCAACACATCCTCCAGAACTGTAGCAGTGATCCAGCAGAAGACTGGGATGTGGCACATGATGTGGAGGCTTCGTGATGTCTGGATGTGGGAGATGATGCTGCTGGCCTGCTTCTTATCTCTGAATCTCTTCCTGAAGTACTCCTCCTTCTGTGGGTCAGTGAACCCTCTGACCTCTGTCACCATGCCAACACAGTCAGGGGGGATCTGATTGGCTGCTGCAGGTCGTGTGGTTATCCAGAGGCGAGCAGAGGGAAGCAGTTTCCCCCTGATGAGGTTTGTCAGCAGCACATCCACTGAGGTGGACTCTGTAACATCAGTCAGGGGCTCCTTGTTGTGGAAGTCCAGAGGAAGTCGACACTCATCCAGACCGTCAAAGATGAACACAACCTGGAACTCTTCAAAGCTGCAGATTCCTGCTTCTTTGGTTTCAGTAAAGAAGTGATGAACAAGTTCCACCAAGCTGAACTTTTTCTCTTTCAGCACATTCAGCTCTCTGAAAGTGAATGGAAACATGAACTGGATGTCCTGGTTGGCTTTGCCTTCAGCCCAGTCCAGAGTGAACTTCTGTGTTAAGACTGTTTTCCCAATGCCAGCCACTCCCTTTGTCATCACTGTTCTGATTGGTTCATCTCTTCCAGGTGGGAGTTTAAAGATGTCTTCTTGTCTGATGGTTGTTTCTGCTCTGTCTGCTTTCCTGGATGCTGTTTCAATCTGTCTGATCTCATGTTCATCATTGACCTCTCCAGTCCCTCCCTCTGTCATGTAGAGCTCTGTGTAGATCTGATTCAGAGGGGTTGGGTTTCCTGCTTTAGAAATCCCCTCAAACACACACTGGAACTTCTTCTTCAGAGCAGATTTATGTCGGAAAACTGGGTCAAAAAGTTCTAAATAAACACGACAAATAAGATCAGACAATACAATACACAGAAAATCTTCAAACTTTTGATTTATCTGAGAATTTGAACATGTGTTGTTCTGCATGTTGAGACATCAGTAAATGTGTCATTTATCCATCAGGTTAAATCTTTAGAGAAATCCTCTTACTGCTCTGCAGAAGGTCAGCCAGCTCCTCCTGCTTCATTCTCCTCAGGAAGTGAACTGTGATCTTCACTAAAGCCTCTCTGCTGCTCCTCTGCTCTTCATCCTCATCCTCCCTCTGACTCTCTAAGCATTCTGGGTAATCTGGACTCAGAACTTTCTGGATCTTCTTCAGCTCCTCCTTCACAAAAGTGACCATGTTGTCCTCCAGCAGCTGGAACAGAATACTATATGAATGAGCCAATCAGACTGAAATCATGGAGCCAAACATCAGATCCATGTTGGACACACTGACAATCCACTGGTCTACAAAGTGCAGCATGGAGATGACTGTGAACAGAATAGATGGAAAAGTAGTTGTTGTACATGTACAGACCATAAATATGGAGTCCAGCTGTGTTTGATGCTGCTGGGCAGACTGACCACTGGGAACCTCTGAGCTCTGCTGGTCCACTCTGTGGAGGAATCATGAAGAATGAGCTCACATTCTGTCTGTCCACACAGAGACAAACACAAGGTAAAGCTCCATGAAGTGATGTGTGGATGTGAACAGTGAATCAGAGGACTCCCTGCAGTGGGAAAGCTTTACTAGTCCTGCTGATCCCACTGAGAATCAACAGCTCAGTCTGCAGCTGCTTGGAGCTTTCAGCTCACTTTGGTTGGATCCAACAGCTCTCAGCAACCCCTTCAGAAAGCTTTCCCTCCCTGCTGAAGTGCCCTGGAGCAAGGCAGCCAGAGCCAGTGTGTGCTTGGATCAGACTGGTTGAACTGGTATCTTCCCAGTGTTAGACAGATAGATGTTTAAAACAGACTCGTCACTGAGAGAACTTTATCTGTCAGGCAAGTTGTACTGAAGATGTAAAAAATAAATGAAATACTTTAGTTTCTGTCTGTCATCTCTAAACTATTCCAGTACCTTTGAACATCTGGGTGGTGCCTTTTCCCTGGAGAATGTTTTATAGATCGGTCAGTCTTCTGGGACTCGGAGCTGGATTTAGGTTCAGGTGAGCCTGGTTTTTCCAGCTTCTTCCTAAAGAACACAAAATAATTTACAAAACAAAAAAGGCATTTAATGGCAAAACATTTGAAAGGATATTTTTGAAAATCTTATAAGATATTCAAAACCATGTTTGTTTGTCTATATTTCAACCACCTAAAACAGACCTGACTTTACTTTAGAAGTCAGCTGCTTCACACTTCCTACACTGTATTAGAGCCAAAGCACAAAGTGGCACCTGCTGGACCAGCTGGTGTCCTACAGACACTCAGAAACACCTCCTCCAACATCCATTCTTTCCTCTGTGACTGCTGTGTTTGTGGAAAACATCCAACACACACCGCTTCACATATGAACATAGAAATGGATGTGAAACAGAGCTGAGCTCACATTAAACACATGTTGGAATAAAAACTGATCAAACTGACTCTGCTACATTTTACTCTGTTACAACATTTACACTCAGCTCACCTCTGAACGGATGGATGTTGGTCTGATTTGAAGACAAGAGGAGGATCCATCGACCGGTCACTCTTCATGGACACACAGCTGGGTTCAGATCCAGGTCTGAGTCTCTGCTGGATCCTGACAGAAAAACACTTGTTTTCTTCAAACTAAAGTATTCAGTGATAGTGTTTGAGTCTGCAGTGAGGCGGCCTGTCAGAGAGTCAGTGTGGCTGCTGTGGAACAATGTTACAGCTCCCCTTGTGGCAGCTCTGCCACTCTGCAGGCAGACGTCAGCAGGTGTGTGAAACTGGAAGCTGGATGTAATTTTACCTGAGAGAAAACAGGAAGACTTCAGCTCTGAGCTTTCAGTATGGTACTCTGACCCAGTCTTTACTGTTTGTGTGATCAGATTCATTCTGCTCTTTAAGAGACAAACGACAGCTGCACCATGGCGTCATCAGAGACATCAGGAACTGATCCAAGTCTCAAGTTATTCAGCTGAAAACTGGTTATCATCTGAAACATGATGCAGCCTCCACTGAATACTGACAGATACTCACTGTTGGGCTGATGGAACATCATGTTGGAAATGAGTTAAGAACTCCTTTGACTGGTCGCTCTTAATGGACACACAGCTGGGTTCAGGTTCAGGATCAGGTTCAGGTTCTGGTTCTGGTTCTGGTTCAGGTTGGTTCCTGTGAATAAAGGTGGTTTGGTGATGTGAGTGCTGAGCTCTGACATGGAGAAGAGTCATGGACAGTTAGAGATGGTCATCTCACCTCTGAGCTTTGCTCTGGCTCTCATGTTCCCCACACAGAGTGGTTTTAGTGTCCTCACACTGATCCATGCTGCTGAATTCACATCAGCTCACACACACTTTCTACCTTCATCTGCAGAGGAAACACAAATCATTCATCTGCACATCAACTCAAATCCTCCTCTCCATGTGTCAGTGGATCTTATGCTCTGATAATAAAAACGTGTTTCAGTAATAAACTCATCAGAAATGTGTTGTTTTAACAGTGGACACATATGTTCAGCATTCAGCTTTAAGGATGAGATGTTAGAGGCTGATCTCACAGTCTGAGCGTAGAAACATGATCCACAAGTTAGAATTCAGGGTCTGTTCACACAGAAGAACCTCAGAGGAAGCAGGAATACAACATGGCGTCTAACCAAACCGCTGCATGATGTCAGCTTCACATTCTCAGAGTAAAACTGAAAGTTAAAGTCCTGCTCTGTGAAAACACACATGAGCTCAGTGAGATGAACTTCATCACACTGTGCACGTGAACATGTCAGTCATTGATTTTAATGGTCTGAAGCAGCTGTGGAAAACTGCAGAGCAGTAAGAAATAAGTGAGCTCCTCTGAAATGGAGTCCAAGCATAAAGCAGCTCAACACGGAAATGTTCCAGTAAAGCAGAAGTCCTTCATCTATAAAGTCTGTGGAACTCTTTCAGGGAGTCCTGGCCAAGATAAGCAGCAATAAATACAGAACACAGGTCCAAAAGCACACAGCTGAAGCACAAACAAAAGCAAAAAACAAGTGCATGCAGTGGAGTCGGCCTCAAGAACTCTCAGTTTGGATTTAAAAGCAGTTCAGTTCATTTTCAGTCTTTCTGCAACATATTCCATGTAAAAGGAGCAGAGAGGACAAAAGCCCTTTGACCCGGTTCAGTCTGTACATCTGGAACAGAAAGCCACAAATCTTCTGAACGGCCAGGTTATGCTCATCAATAATATCTGCCAGCTGTGGGGAGATAGTCCAGGAGGACCTGTCAGGACTTTTAAGATGTGGCTGAGTGGGTAAGATGAATGGAATCACAGATCCATTTATTATCATCTCAAGTTGTTTTAAGCCAGTCCCAATTCAAATCAGCAGCTCAGACAAGCCGACTATAATTCAGGACAGGACTGGACAGAAGATGCTTTAAAGACTGTAATGCTTCCTTGGACACCGCCACCATAAACACTTTATCCAGTTCTGATCATATCTTCATCAGGAACAGATTTGGTCAGCCAGGTTTCAGAAATTACAACCATGCCTGCATCTGTTGATTTAACCCAAATCCTGACCTCGTCCATCCTGGAGAACAAGCTGCACACATTAAGATGAACAATTTTAGGAGCAGACGAGGATTTAAAGTCAGATGGTGTCTGGATACACTGCAGCTCAGGACCAGGTTTGGTTGCATGTTACCAGATAAGAGAATAATAAGACCATCAACAATCTCTGTCTTGTAACTACATGTTAAATCTGACATTTGATATGTGGAAACCAAGCAAGATCTCTCACAGAAGGGGAGGTAAATATGCAAAGCTGGCAGGCTTGGAAGTTGGGCTGAGTCTCTGGGCAGATGGGATGATAAGTTCATGTCTTGAGCCAAACAGCTCGTACAGTAACTACAGAGCAAGTGCATCCATCTCCAACAGGCTCCAACAGGCTCAACACATTATAGATGTTCTCACCCAGGAAGCATCGTTTGCCCCCAAGTGCCACACAGTCAGTAAACTAAAGAGAAGCTTTGCAGGCCTCAGATCATCCATGAACAGCCCATCATTTACACCGGACAGTTGGAGTAGAAGAAAAAGACGCTGTGCACAGAGCTGCTGTCTTTAAGGTGTGTTTCATGTCCAACAGACGTCTCCGAGTCAAACTGTGTGGATCAAACATTAAAATAATTTCTGCTGACGTCAGCGACGCCAGAGTTTGCTTCCCATTCACGAATTAAAGGAATGGGCATAAAGGGCCATTTCACTGCTTTTTTTCATGCCGATGGCTCTTCACGAGGTCCTGGATGAAAACTGCTGCAGTTTGGCGGCTCAGATGTCTGATCAATTAATATTGTTCTTAATGTTGTTCCACCCTCATGTTTACTCTAAATTCATGTCTTTTCAGATATCAGCAGGTGCACGGATGATCCACGAGTGCAGCCCAGTTTGAGGACATTTCCGACCACATTAACGGGGGACAGGACACACAGCTTCCAGCCAAGCTGCTATTTAAAGGTTTATTCTGTACAGTATGTGAAGTCTTTCATTTTGTTTGTGCTTCAAATAAATTCACTGAATATCTTTTTTTGTTATGTTCCTCCATGAAAAAACACTGATAAATTTGGTCTGTAACCGCCACTGCTCATGACTCATAGAAACCAAATGCAAGCCTCCGTCTGTTTCACCTATAAAAGCTAACAAATACACATCCCATAGTTCAACCATTAATAAACCCTATTCTGCACTGGTTGTTTTGATGAGATCTGCATTGTTGAGAAATGTATCGCTGTCATATCATTAATCTTTCCACTAACATGCGCCATTATTTCAGTGCTGCCCATCATCCAGGTATTAATGAATCTACAGCCTCTTCAGAACAATTCTGTCCAGATATGAGCAGTCGAACTATTGTAGACAGAAATTTATGTGAAGTTTAAAGTTTAACAGCTTCGTTCAGGACTTACTGACACCAGAAGTGACAACATGACGGACAGGCCGAGCCGCTGCCTCCTTCGTCCCGACTTCTCGGTTCCAGCTGTGAGTCCGGTGCCGTGAAGTTTGGAGCGCAGATTTCTGCTAGAACTAAGCTGCCCACAGCTGATGTTAACGAGTCACACATTAAAAACAGCTGAATTATCTTCAGATGGCGCTTCCCACGGAGAAAATCAGCTGAGCAAAAGGATGGGAAGTGAAACTAAACCGAGAGGAAACACCCAGAGAGGAAGTTCAGATCCAGTAACAGATCAGTGCGTCACAAACGGTTCAGTTGGATTTGAACTTTGTCATTACAGACAACAATGAGACTCTTTATTCAGTGATTTCCACTTTATTATCCCTGTCTGCTCCTCCAGAACAGGAATTATTGAAGTCATTGCCTCTCCCAGATGAAAAATGTGTTTCCATGTCCAACAGTTTCTCTGGTAGATCTGATGCTGATGATCAAAGCTCCGTGATGGCAGATATTTAACAGCACAGCATGTGAAACTGAATAAAAAGAGTGAAGATTCAACACTGAGCAGCACACATGTGGAACTGTGGTCTAAAGACTGCCAACAAGACTAAATAAAGAGGAAACAGAGCTTTTTACTCTCTGACTGTTGGCAGAAAAGTTACTGAACACACAAAAAATTAGGAGGCTCCTTCTTTAAACTGAGAGCTTCACATTTGGGAACATTTCTCCACATTGTGAAGAATCAGAGCTGAATGAGTTCAGGTGTTGATGCTGATCAGTGATGGTCTCACAGTTTCCTCTGCAGGCGAGGCAGCAGCAGCAAGGTCACATGATGGCCATACAGGGTTAAAGATGATGAATGAGCAGGCTGCAGGTGGCACTCTTAAGTTTTAAAAACGGAACAGCAGAAACATGCAACATGAAATTTGATATGAAATACAATTAAAAACATCCAGGTTAACGCAACAGGGGAGGGAAATAGTGTTCATGTGGGTACCAGCTCATTTAGGAATAAAAGGAAATGAAAAAGCAGACAAAGCTGCTGAGGAGGCAGTAAAGAAAGAGGAGGTGGAAATGAAAGTAAAATGATCAAAAACAGAAGGGAAAAGTTTAGTCTGGAAAGAAATAAACAAACAGTGGAATCAATATTGGAAGAATCAGGAAAAAGGAAGACATTTATATAAATGACAAAGTGTAGCAGGAGAGGCAGGGTGTTATGGACAGAACAGAACAAGTAATTATGAGCAGGATAAGAATAGGACATATTAAACTGAATAATACACTTAAGAAAATGGGGAAACATCCAACTGGGCAGTGTAGCTGTGGGCAGAGGGAGACAGTGGAACATGTGATGATAGCATGTCCTTGGTATGGAAGGGAGAGGGAAAGGATGAAGATAGGGCTGCAGAAGGCAGGAATAAGAGAATGTAATTTTTTAGAAACATAGTAGAATCTGGGAAATCTAAAGAAGGGAAGAAAATAATTATGAGATTCCTGGTGTCAACTGGGGTAATTCAAAGAATATAGGAAAGAAGAATTAGAAAGAAGTTAAGTTCAGTAGATGGCGTCATATGCAACGTCAAGGATGCCAGCTGCCAGTAAAAATCACAGAAGAAGAAGAAGAAGCAGTATTCCTAACAATAAGTGATAGGAATTTCGGCTCCTTTTGGTGAGCCAGATCATTTGGCTCAGCTCACCAAGAAGAGCCGACTCTTCCGGCTCCAAAACGACTCCATTTCACCAGTTATACCTTTTAGAATTCAGCTAAAGTTAGCGCTGTTTTGACTTGTGATTTGTATTTGAACACATATATCACTTAAATTTCAATAAATTGCTTTTGCCACACTGTAGCCAATTGCATTTACAGTTATAAAATCCACTCACATATATAATATATATATAAATATAATATATATAGCTTTATTTTGACCATCAAGAGAAAGAAAACACAACAAATGTGGTGTCTTCACCAAAGGTGCTCCCATGCACACATTTAATTAACAAGTTTCATTCCAACAATATATTATAGAGGACTACATCATGATCAAGTAAACAGTTTGAACACAGCATGTATCTGTTCCATGACCACCCAGATTAAATTAAAAAAAGAAACAACACAAAAGAGACAAGTAATGGGAATCTGAAAAACATGAAGACTTCAACTTTAACAGAACAAATTCATGAATGTGGGTTTTTTTTCATATCAAATAATCAATGCCTCTTGTCTAAGTCTCTGTTAAAAATGACTTGATTGGTGATAATCATGGTGGTTAAATGAATCTTACAGAAAGCCAGCTGCTCATCTTTTTACATTCCTTGAACCACAGGCTGAGGGAAAGCAGCAGCTATCCTCCAACCAGGTTTACTAATCAGGTGCTGAAAATGACTAAAGCCTAAATATGACCTTTAACTCTGTGTTAGACCTACTCACTGTCTTCATCATGTCCTTGATCTTGTTCTGACATGTGGCACAGAATCATAGCATTTCTTCACTGCCCTGTTTCATATGACCATCTTTTTTCAACAACCTTTAATTTCCTGATAATTGCCTCTGCAGCATATCAGATGATTTTTAATGATTGTGTACATAATGACATAGAAATGAAGGTTGTACTTTCTTCTTTTCCATCGCTTTACATGAACTCTCCACTGACTCTACAGATCTGCATACATGTGATTAATTTAGTTATACAGAGCAGGATCATCATCATTTCTATCTCCATTTGTCAGGGAAAGATCAAAGTAAGACATGATCTAGACGTCAATTCCATCCAGAATCTGTGGTTGGAACCACAGACCAGAAGAGAGACAGAACAGAAGCCTTCAATCCTGCAGATTATCACAGAATAAGGTCCAATTTTCCAGTGGAGGCATGAAGAAAGCAGTCGTGAGTATCAGAACATACAATTAATGCATATTTTGAGATTTCACAGAAAAAAAGTTTAAAAATGTCATCATGAAACTGAACAAGAGAGCAAAACAGCACACAAGATGGTGACTGAGAACAGAGCGCCGTTGCTCTTTCTTACTCTTATCACAAAGTTGTGATGTCATCACTGATGGTGACATCACAATTGATGTCATCTCTGATTTTGTTTGACATCACAATGCAAATGTGTCAAAGGACCCAAAGTTTCTATAGGCCAGATGTTTTCACCCCTTTTTCACAGTTCGTCAGGAGTTTATCTGAAGAAACACGTTCAGTTTTTGAAGCAGATTTGAAAGTCACAGCAAACGTTTTTCACATCGCCTCAAAGAACAATGCTTAATTACTATTATTATCTTAAATAGTAATTTTGACAAGCACTTAAAAACAACGCTTACTTACTGTCTTAAAAGGTCATTTTGACAAGTGTTTAAAGACAAAGACAAAATGAGTCAAACCAGAACACCATCTACTTGCTCCTGATGGTCGACCACGATTTGCCTGAGGATTTCTACACGTATACCATTACTTTTAGCAGTGACCAAAGTTATGAAGAACCCACCAACCTGTTGGAAAAAGAACAATCCCAGGTCTGTGCTGCAGCTGGGACTCCTCATTCCGAGGATGCTCAGCTTGTGCAGGATCATCTCCAGGCCTCCGTAGTATAAGGAATGTTATTGTGGAAAACTGCACCTGCGGTTCAGATTAGTATGACTGTAATTTTGACCATAAGGAATGACATTGGAGGTATTTATGTGAAGCAGTTCATACAGTAAATGTTAAAGCAGCTTTCCATGGACACACTGTACTGATTCAAAAGAAGTCCTGCAAAGAAAAGTGTCACCTCTGAAGAAAAGGAAGTTCGTGGTGTGTGTATTTAGGAAACAGCACTTTAAGCTTTGAGGTAGTTTTATTAGTAAAGGGTTGAAACAAACTGATAACTTGTTCCAGCGACCTGCTACAAGAATGTCCAGTGGCATCTGCACGTGTCCTGTCAGCCAGACAGGCTCCATCATGAGCTTCAACCTTTCCGGCGGCTGGCGGAAGCCTGTCCCACCAGTCTTGTCCTGTGGCCCTGACTCCGCTGTCGACCTGCCCATACTGCAAGCTGTTCCGGAGCAGCTCAGCGTAACGACTTCACGGCTGCCACAGAAGACATTTTTCCCAGTTGCAGAACAATACTCGCTGGACTAAGCTACTGAGTTCTTCGGCGACGGACAGGAGTCGAAGCGTGTGTCCAATATTGGAGGGGACGGCTCGCTTCATTTAGCAGACAGTGAGGGGGCGGGGCTTGTTCCAGACTCTCAGCTGCTCTCCCATTTGCTATTACAGATGACGTCAGAGACGGACAAAGTTCCTACTGGTTCCTGAAGCCGGTGCAGCGGGTGTGATTCTGGAAGAACGGCAGCAGTGACACTTGTAATGTTCACAGCTTCTGTTTGACACCTCAGAGTTTATAAAACTCAAACAACACTATCAGAACACATTGTCACCATATTAACCTTTATCAGTTTAGGCTTTCTAAAGTAACGGGACACACACACACATCAGTTATATCCAGATCTTTTCATGGTTTCCTGTTTTTGCTTCATAACTCAGATGAAATCAGTCAGTGGAAAACACAGCAGGCTGTGAGAGAAAGTAAACCCAACCCAACCAAGACTGAAGCTGAGGGATGTATCACTGAAATTACTGAGCACATCATCAAACAGTAGAAGAAGAAGCCCATTTTCACTGATATCAGTATCAGATAGCAGACTTGGAGGTGCTCTTCTTTCCACATCTGACCTTCACTCCTCTGTGTCACGCCTGTGGAACAGCCTTCCTGAAGACCTGAGAGCAGCTGCAAGTGTGGACATTTTTAAAAGCAAGCTTAAGACCCACCTTTTTAGCCTGGCTTTTGGTTAATTTATTCATAGTTTTATTATATCCTATCCTTTTAGTCATATGCTTTAATTTTCTGTCTGTTTGTATATTTAGCGTATTTATTGTAGAGTTTTAGTTGTTGATGTCTTTGTGGTAGTGCAAATTTTTTATTCTGGTTTGATTTGATCTTTTTTTAAAAAAAATTATTAACATCTTTTCATTTCTATGTTTATTTATTTATTTCTCATTTTGTTATTTCTTATTTTATTTTTTAAATGTTTTTAGTCTTCTATTTATTTATTTGTGTTACTTATTTTTTAGCTCCTTTGCTTTATCTGGTTTTACTCAGTCTCTGGTGTTTCCTCACTGCTTCAGTTATCTGTGTTCCAGTATATGTGACGTGTGTATGTGTGTGTGTATATATGTGTGTGTGTGTGTGTGTGTGCATATGTATGTTGGTGTATAATATGGCCTTGGGTTTCATTTTGTTTTATTTGCTTTTATCTTGTAAAGCACTTTGTGCTACATTTTTCTTGTATGAAAAGTGCGATATAAATAAAGTCTGATTGAATGATATTGATATTGATATATGATCTTGATATTATTTTGATAGAATAATAAAGCTGGAGGTAAGCACTCATTTTTAATACTAACTGTGCGTTTATACTTTTTTCATTAATTCGAGGAATTGACATTGAGAGCTAAAGATGAAGAGACAGAACAATAAAGAGATGGAAATGTAAAGTGGGTCTAACGGGAAACTTTTTCTAGAAACATGTTTTACAGTTGAACAGTTTCACAGCTGTGTAAAGTCCATCAGTCATCCAGATGTTAACATTTCCCCTCCATAGTTAAACAGAGTTAAACTTTAAACTGAACTGGTTAGGATGTTCATTTCAGACAAAACGCCTCTCTGGGTGTGTCTGTAAGAGTTTAGTTTCACTTTCCACTAAACTTCCAGCTTTTTGTGACGCAGATTATTTGCTCCGTGAAATTCTCTTGAAATTGAAGGTAACGGAAACTATTTTTAATGTTTGACTATAATATCTGCTGTTGGCAGCTTAGTTCAAGTAGAAACAAACACAATCTACCACATGGTCCTTTCTGTTGATTCACTGCTGTCTGTGTAAAACTGTAACTGTGGGACCAGCGACGGGACAAGTACAACAAGTCCACCATTTTGTGTTACTGTGTGAGAACAATATGTGGAATAAGAGCAGCAGCAGACTAGAATGAGGGTCAAGGCTTAAACACGGAGTCGTTGTTACTGTATAGCTCCCATTTCTGACGATCGACGGCATTTCTTCCTGCCTGAATCAGCCTGTTCCTGAGGCGGAGATGAGTCTCTGCTCTCCCGCTGTCTGAGCCTCTGAAAGCGGCCTGAGCTGAGACAGCAGCAGCTCAAATCGAGGTAGTGACAGTTAAAAACAGCCTTTCGGGTGGCAACCTGAACCGCCACAGTGTGCCAGTTAAGAACTATACTGATAACCCGTTTGCGGCTAATCAGCGTTCCACAGACAGCGGCAGCAGGCTGCGGGTGGGGTGAAATTGGTTTTATATTCGACATTCGCCCATTTTCCGGCGCAGTAACTGTAATTGCATCACGAAAACCGCACCAATTACCCTCAGGGTGGTATTATTTTGTACACGAAGCTAATAGTAACATTTCACAGGCTTTACCAACTGTAACGAAGTCTGGCGAAAGTTCAGAGTAACCGCTGAATATCCTTCTCAGTGCCCTAATTCAGCCTGAGCGCTTAGAGACCGTCAAAAAAGTGCAACGTCTTTTTTTTCTCACTAGAGATTCATGCAATGAACACCAAACCACTTCTGATGTGTTTGTGAACTCACTATAAAGCTTTCACAGCCGTTTAGTTTCCAGAAAAAAACCCTTTTAGGTAGAAGATGTACTCAGGGTGCATATTTTATTCTATTTTTAATAACTTACTGGTTTTTCGACATATTAACACCAAACCACTTCTGATTTGTTCTTGATATTAATATGAAATATTAATATTAAATCCCCTTCGAATGGGAAATGTGGCGTTTGGAAGATCGCTTGCCGGTGTCGCTCGGGGGCCTGAAAAAATAAATAATAAAAATAAAGGATGTGGGAACTACGCAATGAGTTCATGAACACATCAGAAGTGGTTTGGTGTTGATATCTATAAAAACAAGAGAGTTATTACAAAATAAAAGCCTTGAATTCGAATTAATTCAAATTCATTAAAACCTTTTTGAAAGAAAATTAAAAGCTTTCCTTGATAATAAAAGGTGTGGAACTACACAGTTATAGTTACAACTTGGGAAAAATAGGCGAATGTCGAATATAAAACCAATTTCACCCCGCTGTCGAAGCAACGGCTGTGGCAGCTCATGTTGCCACCGGAAGTGCCGTTGTTGGTTGGCACGATCTGATCTTGCTTTTTAACAGATTCTTAGGTTGTGGAAAGTCTTTGTGAAGGATTTATCCCCCTGTAACACCCACTGAGCAGAAGTCCAGCTGAATGCATCTGACAGTGCTGTAATAGGTTAACTACAGACCAAAGAGGGTCAGACTTAGCAAAGAATCATATTTCAGAACAACACTGGCTTGTTGATTGGCAGATACAGTCACTGCAGAACTTTATCTGAGCTTTTCTAGGATTTGTAGCTTTTACCTGAGCAAAGAGAATCCACTGTAAGCCCAGCCCACAGTGTGCTGAATTCTGGCTGTTAGCACAGCATCTGGCTCAGTTTCTCAGTGTTTGTCTGGTTCTGTAACTTCATGTGTTGGAAGCAATAAGCTACATTTACTCTACTTAAAGAACTTTAGCTTTCCTCAACAATTTTCATGTTTCAACTTTACATTTCTTCCATTTCAGAGGAGATCAGTGAATCTTTTATTGCTCTGCATCTCTTCACAGAAACGCTTGTTAAGGCATCACAGAAACTTATTGTGACCTTCAGAGACTTGTTGCTGCTGTTCAGCTGAAGGTAAACCTGGATTAGGAACGTTTTCGTAATTCCTCAGTTATTCAAATTTACGGGCTGGAAAAGTTGTTTGAGCTGAGGATGACTTTACACACAGAAATATCATATTTATTGTCTTTTTAGAAATTACTTTTGAATTTAATTGAACCATTTAATAAAATGGCTGCATGTTGTGTGTGAAATATTCAGCTGTGTTTTGTTTCACTCAGTTGTTTTGTGTCTTTCTCACCTGAGTGATCCTGTAAAACCTGTTCTTATTGGGATCCCCTCCCCCTACCTGTGCTCATCCTACCAGGGGTGAAGCTCCTGATAATTCCATAAAGCAGCTCACCTGTGTCAGACTGAAGTCTTTCTATAGTTTGAACAAACTATAAGTATGAAATTTGTCTGAAATAACTTTGTCTGTAACCTGTAAGCTGTTTGTTTCTGCTCTGTAATGTTTGGGGAACATGTTCACTTCTTATTTCAGAACAAACTTTGATCACTTTTGAGTTTTAAGACAAATCTGCATGATTATCAGATTATTGATGAACTCAAACAACACGATGATCAGCTGATGATGTTTTTTTTTCTACATGAAGAACTGATCTTCATAGAATGAAACCGTCAGCTCCTCCATTACAGTCAGACCCAGCAGGTTCCTGCTGCTTCCTGTGTCACCTTTCAGAATAAAATAACATGAATGTCAGTTAAAATGTGTCTGACTGTAGTCAGTTATGAAGCTGTGTGCAGCTCTGATGGAACATATAATCCACTAATATTGTCTAATGATGAAATGAAGTAGATTCAGATGTTCTGTCTACTTTATGGGTCAGTTTGTGATGTTTCATTCAGCTTTTTCCTTTCCCTTATATGTGAGTAATAATCCTTCACCTTTGTTTCTTTTTGTTTGTTGAATTCAACTAAAAGTTAAAACGTTTCATTCAAGTTTTTATCAGAGACTTTTTATTTTTACTTTTAAACATAAGATGGAACCTATAGACAAAGATGGAACCTTCCCAGGGTAGAAGGTTCTGTTATTAACAGCATATTAGTCAGTTTCTGGTTCAGACGTTAAATCAGATGATCTCCCTCCTGTTTCATGTCAGTAATGGTCCATCATCATCATGAGTGTGCTGGGTGGTAGCTCCATGCCTCCATCTAGCGGACTGATGGAGGTACAGCAGCTGATCTTTTTACAGCCAAAATGATGGAGAGGAGGATTTGAGTTGATGTGCAGATGAATGATTTGTGTTTCCTCTGCAGATGAAGGTAGAAAGTGTGTGTGAGCTGATGTGAATTCAGCAGCATGGATCAGTGTGAGGACACTAAAACCACTCTGTGTGGGGAACATGAGAGCCAGAGCAAAGCTCAGAGGTGAGATGACCATCTCTAACTGTCCATGACTCTTCTCCATGTCAGAGCTCAGCACTCACATCACCAAACCACCTTTATTCCCAGGAACCAACCTGAACCTGAACCTGAACCTGAACCAGAACCTGAACCTGAACCTGAACCCAGCTGTGTGTCCTATAAGAGCGACTGGTCAATGGGTCGTTATACTGACTTCAAATCAGACCAACATCCATCCTTTAACAGGTTAGTTGAGTGTAAATGTTGTGACAGAGTCCATGTTGAAGAAGGAAAGAGTCCATGTTGCTCTGGAAGTTCACTGTTCTTTGGTCTGTAGCAGTAAGCAATAATTAATGAATTTCTAAAGGGAAATGTTATTAATGATCGTACCTTCATAGATCAAGTGGGAGGGAACTATGAGAAACACCCAACACACAGGGGAACATAAATCTACATTTATGAGGAGCTAGAAACGTAACTCAGTGTCATGGTATTACTGTGGAAGATCCATTTCAGAAGGGTGGTGTGTGATGAACATCAGAACACTGAAAGCAGGAATGAACCTTAGAAAGAAGGAATAGGTGGGAGATCACCAGGAGGAAAGAGCAAATGAAGTCATCGCCTTCAGAGAAGATGTTTCCTCCTCTGATCTGGTGGTGTAACATCAATGTAGAAAAAGCTATTCTGGGGTTCTGAGCTCCTCAAGAGTTCTTTACGACCCTCCCAGATAATGACTGGGATGCTGCTCCATGATTTAGTTTGAAGCTGACATGTCTTTGGAACACAAACCCTGCATATTAGCTGTTTATTCATCCATTTAGTTCTTCCTGTCTGTCCCTAGTCTCTGGATTTCCTCTGTTGTGGCATTCCTGATGGGAATGAGAGATGCTCCATTAAATACTTGCAGGAGAGCTGCTGATCACTTCCTGTGGTCAGAGATTTAAAGGAGGATCTTTGGAGGATTCTCACATGGAGACTGATCTGGATCTCTTATCAGGGCTGTAAAAGGATTTACCTCATTGGCTGCTCCCCTTATTAAGAGATGAGTCTCCATGGAAACAATATTTATGGGTTGTTACTGGGAGTCTAATATATTGAAAGTATCCTGTTTTTTCAGTCATGTATTTCTGAGTTTGATGAAACGGGGAAAGAGACTTTTCCTGAACATGTCTGTTTTAATAAAAGTATTTTTCTGTCTCGGAGCTGATTACAGCTGTGTGTCCTGGAAGAGTCACTGGTCAAAGGAAGACATTATTGGTTTCAAATGAATTGGTTATAATGCTTCAGATTTTTTTTTTTAATTAATTTTTTTGGGGGGGGGGTTTTTATGACTTTATTGCTAGGATAGTGGAGAGAGACAGGAAACAGGGCAGAGAGAAGGGTAACCGGGGCTGACTGCAGTGAGGACTATAGCCTCTGTATGTGGGGCACCTGCTTAACCCACTACGCCACCGACCACCCAATGGTTCAGATCTTTGATGTTTTAATCCTTAAATTATATTTTTGGTCTGTCTTTATTAAAACAAAGTGTCTTTATTGTGGTTGAATTTCAGGAAATTTGAGAGTTTTAATAGAACAAATGTTTTTCTCTCAGGATCCATCAGAGCTCTGAACCTGAACCCAGCTGTCTGTCCTTTAAGAGCAACGAGTCAAAGGATATTATTCTTGACTTCAAATCAGACCAACATCCATCCTTTAACAGGTGAGCTGAGTGTAAATGTTGTAACAGAGTAAAATGTAGCAGAGTCAGTTTGAACAGTTTTTATTCCAACATGTGTTTAATGTGAGCTCAGCTCTGTTTCACATCCTTTTCTCCATTGTGCTGGAAATGAACTTTTCTTCAGTCCGTAGCAGTAGATGCTGTGATCTTTTATTCACATTTGCTAACAACTTGGTCCACGAGTCTGTAATTATATTTTCATCTCACAGTATTTATTAAAACAACTTTGTTTTGTGGTAGAATTTATTCAAACCTTTTTTTTGTTTCTTTATGTCTATTTTCTGTTTTTGTTGTTCGTATAAAATGTAAGTGAACCATTTCCAAACGTTTCTAATCCAACATATGTTATCTGTAAGCACAGCTCTGTTTTGCATTAATTTCTACATTCCCTGAGAAAAATGATTGAATCACCATTCTTCAAGCTTTTCTTGATTAGCAAAGAAAGAAAATTCTTTGAAGCAAAACCCTTCAAAATATGTATTTTTGATCCCTTTTTACAGCTTTCTCTGTCTGAAAACAGCTCCTCCTATCAGTTAAAGTAAACTTTGATAGCTAACTTTAGCGACAACTGATCTGCTTCTTGGTACCAATTTAACTATGTTCAAACATCATTAGCAGATAAACCTGAAGATACTCGCATCAAGTCAACTTTGCAAAAAAGTGTTAGAAATGTATTTTAGTTCCAACAATTTTTTATTGATTTTTTTCCATTAAAACAACCATGCATTTGTTTGCAACATGTATTGAAAGTGTGAGTATTCATAAGAATAAAACAGCTGCATAAGTCAAATAACTACAATCGTCAAAAGTACGTAATCTACCCCCCTCCCAAACCCTCCCAACCATCCCCGCTTGTCCCCTTAAGAGTCTAGATCTTCGCAAGAGTAACTGTCCATTAGGGTTGTCCAACCCAGGATTACAGACGGAGAGTAATACAGCACAACGATGCTTCATCAAGGATAAGCGAAAAAGAATATGTACGAGAAAAACAAACGGAAAAGGAAAAAATAAAATACAGAACAAACAAAAGAAAAAAGATATATAAATATATTTTAAAAAGAATGAGAAGAAGAATGAGGCGTCTTGCAATCAGAGAAGTGAATGCTGCGACTATGCGAGCTTTGCCTTTAAGGGAGCGAGTTTCAGGGGTAAATCCATTGGGAGCAATATCTTTTTGAAACATCTTACTATAGTCATTAAAACTGTTGGTCCAAAAAGTGCCAAGTTCAGGACAGGACCAGAACAAGACGAATGTATTAACCTAAGCATTGTCTCCCATCGGTCACTGTCATTTTCTGTCCAAGGTCGTTTTCTCATAGTCTCCTAACATCTTGCAATTAGTGAGGAATGATTTCACATATATTGTTGTAAAGAATAGAAATCAGACCTTTGCAATATGGGGATAATGAGAGAATATGATCGATTGCATTGTCCATTGGAAAGTCTGGAAAGGAATTCATGCTTTTCTGGACAAAGTGTCTGAGCTGGAGGTATCTGAAAAAGTGAGACTTTGGTAAGTCAAATAATTGAGAGAGTTGCGCAAATTAACCAAATTTGCCATCCACATATAGCTTAGAGATCGATTTAATGCCCTTTGAACACCAAACTCCAAGGGTAGAGTCAGAGAGAGAGGGTGGGAAGTTAGAATTATTCTTGATAGCAGAATGCACAGATGTCTTCAATTTGAAATGCCAAAGTGACCAAATTCCCATTGAGTGATACACCACAGGGTTAGAGTAAAATTGGTTTGTGGGGGGGGGGCACATAATACAGAACCAAGGTTGAGCGTGTATTTTCCATTTGCACCTCTCTTTCAATCAAGTTTAACATAGCTTTTATATTGCATGCCCTGTAGTAATAAGTAAAGTTGGGTACGGCCAGACCAGCAAGCTTCTTGGGCCTGTGAAGGGCACCTCTTTAAATTCTATGTGGTTTACCATTCCAAATAAAGGATAAAATGTTATTTTGAAAAAACATTTTTTAAAGTTTTTTTTAATCAGAATTGGAATGTTTTGAAAAAAGTAAATGAACTTGGGAAACACGATCTTTTTAATAATATTAATTCGGCCCACTATGGAATCATCATTTTTTGTCTTTTTTACATTTCTCAAATAAAATATCAAGAAAAAAAATCTTGATGAAGGGGGAGGAGAAGGTAGGGTTGATGTCAATTCCAAGATATTTAAAGCCCTTCCTCACAATCCTAAATGGAAATTGTGCTGCAGGAATTAGAGTGGCGGTCTGATCTACTGTCATCGACGCCCGCCGCTGCAGCACAGCTCATTCATTCCAGTAAGGATGTCCATCTTACTCAAAGTTGTCGTCCACGTCATCAAAATCTGATAAATATCCTGCCTTGTTGCACAAAACTATCAGTAGCAAACTACATGTAAAGTTAGCCGACTGTCACAGAACACGGAGTAAATAACCTGTGCTGCAGCGACGGCGTCGATTACGTCATTCCAGAGTGTGTAGAAAGCCCTCTATAAGCCCCCGATAGCCGCCAATAACAACAACACAGCAGCTATGAGCTAACAGTGCAGTCCCGTTCTCTCCCGTTATATGGATATACGCAGATCTCAAGGAATCTAAATATCTTCCGAAGGACGCCGACTTTCGCCAAACTGTTCTCGATGAGTAGATAAACGTATTTCATGCCAGAAATAAGGTCTAGGTCTAAAAATACCAGAGTTCCCCTTTAACAGCAAGTTGCCGTCCAGCCTTTTTGGCAGTTTATCTGACATCACAATGCAATGTGTTAATAGGTAGTGGAGTGGTCATTAGCAAATCGATGACAAGTGTTGGCTGCCTGGCACATGTGGGTACTCGGGAACTCCGTGGGTGCTCCGGGCCCAAGGACCCACTGAATGGCGTCTATGGATGTGAACATGTGTGTTTGATGGATGTAGGACGTAGTTTGTTACAATAGAAATGATCTCTTCTTCTTTCACTTTACAAAAGCAAGATGGAGGGTTTGTGATCTTTGCTTATTGTTTATGTTCATATACTGTCCTAGGTGTTGTTTTAAATTTGTTATTTAGTTTTAGTTCCACATATTTAGTTTAAATGGTTTAGATTAAATTCAGTATGTGGCATTTTGAGTTGATCACCTTCTGAGTTTTAAACAGGATTGGGTGTTTTCTTGTTCAGATATATGAAGTAAACATACCTACTGACTGTTCTGGGTGCAGTGAAGATTATAATCTGTTTTTTAACCAGGAGGAAGCTGGAGAGTGCTGAACCCAGCTGGTTCTCCATGAAGAATCCTCCCATATCTGACAGATATGGATACCAACAGGTAGCACAGAGGTAAGAAAGATTATTTAAATCATAACAAAGTGTTGCATCAGATTGATTTTGAGAATTTTTCTGATAAACCAACTCCAGCTAAACCAAGCTCCACTGAAATACAGACAGAAATTATATTTCACTGTTAATAGCAGTGAGAACAATCTTTGACAGAGTTGTAATCAACAATATAACTGATAGGACCATTACCTTGTGTTTGTCTCTGTGTGGAGAGACAGAATGTGAGCTCATTCTTCATGATTCCTCCACAGAGTGGACCAGCAGAGCTCAGAGGTTCCCAGTGGTCAGTCTGCCCAGCAGCATCAAACACAGCTGGACTCCATATTTATGGTCTGTACATGTACAACAACTACTTTTCCATCTATTCTGTTCACAGTCATCTCCATGCTGCACTTTGTAGACCAGTGGATTGTCAGTGTGTCCAACATGGATCTGATGTTTGGCTCCATGACTTCAGTCTGATTGGCTCATTCATATAGTATTCTGTTCCAGCTGCTGGAGGACAACATGGTCACTTTTGTGAAGGAGGAGCTGAAGAAGATGCAGAAGGTTCTGAGTCCAGATTACCCAGAATGCTTAGAGAGTCAGAGGGAGGATGAAGAGCAGAGGAGCAGCAGAGAGGCATTAGTGAAGATCACAGTTCACTTCCTGAGGAGAATGAAGCAGGAGGAGCTGGCTGACAGTCTGCAGAGCAGTAAGAGGATTTCTCTAAAGATTTAACCTGCTGGATAAATGACACATTTACTGATGTCTCAACACACAGAACAACAGATGTTCAAATACTCATTCTCAGAGAAATTAAAAGTTTGAAGGTTTTCTGTGTATTGTATTGACTGATCTTATTTGTTTATTTAGAACTTTTTGACCCAGTTTTCCGACATAAATCTGCTCTGAAGAAGAAGTTCCAGTGTGTGTTTGAGGGGATTTCTAAAGCAGGAAACCCAACCCTTCTGAATCAGATCTACACAGAGCTCTACATCACAGAGGGAGGGACTGGAGAGGTCAATGATGAACATGAGGTCAGACAGATTGAAACAGCATCCAGGAAAGCAGGCAGAGCAGAAACAACCATCAGACAAGAAGACATCTTTAAACTCCCACCTGGAAGAGATGAACCAATCAGAACAGTGATGACAAAGGGAGTGGCTGGCATTGGGAAAACAGTCTTAACACAGAAGTTCACTCTGGACTGGGCTGAAGGCAAAGCCAACCAGGACATCCAGTTCATGTTTCCATTCACTTTCAGAGAGCTGAATGTGCTGAAAGAGAAAAAGTTCAGCTTGGTGGAACTTGTCCATCACTTCTTTACTGAAACCAAAGAAGCAGGAATCTGCAGCTTTGAAGAGTTCCAGGTTGTGTTCATCTTTGACGGTCTGGATGAGTGTCGACTTCCTCTGGACTTCCACAACAAGGAGCCCCTGACTGATGTTACAGAGTCCACCTCAGTGGATGTGCTGCTGACAAACCTCATCAGGGGGAAACTGCTTCCCTCTGCTCGCCTCTGGATGACCACACGACCTGCAGCAGCCAATCAGATCCCTCCTAACTGTGTTGGCATGGTGACAGAGGTCAGAGGGTTCACTGACCCACAGAAGGAGGAGTACTTCAGGAAGAGATTCAGAGATAAGAAGCAGGCCAGCAGGATCATCTCCCACATCCAGACATCACGAAGCCTCCACATCATGTGCCACATCCCAGTCTTCTGCTGGATCACTGCTACAGTTCTGGAGGATGTGTTGAAAACCAGAGAGGGAGGAGAGCTGCCCAAGACCCTGACTGAGATGTACATCCACTTCCTGGTGGTTCAGGCCAAAGTGAAGAAGGTCAAGTATGATGGAGGAGCTGAGACAGATCCACACTGGAGTCCAGAGAGCAGGAAGATGATTGAGTCTCTGGGAAAACTGGCTTTTGAGCAGCTGCAGAAAGGAAACCTGATCTTCTATGAATCAGACCTGACAGAGTGTGGCATCGATATCTCAACAGCCTCAGTGTACTCAGGAGTGTTCACACAGATCTTTATAGAGGAGAGAGGGCTGTACCAGGAGAAGGTGTTCTGCTTCAGCCATCTGAGTGTTCAGGAGTTTCTGGCTGCTCTTCATGTCCATCTGACCTTCATCAACTCTGGAGTCAACCTGATGGGAGAAGAAGAAGAAACAATCTACAATTGGTTTAGATTAAGCAAAGAGACACAATTGTATGAGAGTGCTGTGAACAGGGCCTTACAGAGTCACAGTGGACACCTGGACCTGTTCCTCCGCTTCCTCCTGGGTCTTTCACTGCAGACCAATCAGTGTCTCCTACAAGGCCTGCTGACACAGACAGGAAGTAGCTCAGAGACTAATCAGGAAACAGTCGAGTACATCAAGGAGAAGATCAGTGAGAATATGTCTGCAGAGAGAAGCATCAATCTGTTCCACTGTCTGAATGAACTGAATGATCGTTCTCTAGTGGAGCAGATCCAACAGTCCCTGACTTCAGGAAGTCTCTCCATAGATGAGCTGTGTCCTGATGAGTGGTCAGCTCTGGTCTTCATCTTACTGTCATCAGGAAAAGATCTGGATGTGTTTGACCTGCACAAATACTCTGCTTCAGAGGAGGGTCTTCTGAGGCTGCTGCCAGTGGTCAAAGCCTCCAGCAAAGCTCTGTAAGTACAGATATAGAGGGACGTGTATGAATATACTGCTGTTGTAGGATAGAAATTCACAGATTACTGCTTATCTCATTATTTCCTCCTCAGACTGAGTAGCTGTAACCTCTCAGATGAAGGATGTGCAGCTCTGTCCTCAGCTCTCAGTTCCCAGTCCTCCAGTCTGACAGAACTGGACCTGAGTATCTACGACTCCGGAGTGAAGGAGCTGTCTGATGGACTGCAGAGTCCACACTGTAACCTGAAAACACTCAGGTCAGCTTTCTCTGCTGTTTCAGCTTCAAACAGTCTATGTACGGTGGCCGTTTTGTTTCAAAACAAATACAAAAGTAAAACGCTGCAAGAGAAAAATGCAGCAATTGCAAAAACAACCGAAGCACTTCAGCCTTCAGAGAGCAGAAAAAGCTTTTGGTGACATTCAGGATGTTGTTTTCTGTTTTCTGTTTCTGTTTTCCAAGTCACTGCTTTAAAACATGATGTGATGCCAAGATTAGGACATAAATGAACAAGTTATCATGAAAAACTGCTTTGATTTGGTAACATAATGAGATAATTAACTACTGATCAAGAATCAACGATCTTTATTTGTCACATGCAGCTGAACACCAGCAGTGAAATGTACATTGCAACAAGCTCAACTGTGCAAGGTAGTAAAATAAGAATAAAACAGTAAAAATTAATTTGACAAAAATGAAAATATACAAAGCAAACATGTGAGTAGGAGTGGGGTCTTCCTGGCTCTGGTGCTGCAGCACCTGGTGTGGACCTCCTGCAGAGTGGCAGTGCTGACCTCTCTGTGGAGACCTCTTCACATCACATAGATGCTGGGCTCTGCAGATTGGCTGCAGTAAAATTACACAAAACAGAGCAAAGTCACAAATTACAGAGTGACAGGAAGAGATTCACAGATGTGCAAAACACATTTCACATGTATGAATGGATCTCACATGTTAAATAACACTCTACATGTGTTTTCCTTCCATTGTAAAGCATGAAACTACAGATTAATATGTATATTTGTGGATCAGCCTTTATGAATCACAGATCAAATGTTTCTGTGTATAGCAATATATTTGTGGCCGATGGGAGACATTTTCAACATCTCTCCTGAGAATTAGTAATGAAAATTAATTAAAACATCAATATAAAATACCAAGAATGAAACCATAGTTTATATCACCAGATTCAGAGACTCCTAACTAGAAGTTACAGAGATATTGTGGCTGCAGAGCAGCTTTATATCATTATTGTCCGTTATAAATAAATGTGACTAAATTTAGGACTATTTAACATCTTCTCCTCAGACTGAGTGTCTCAAACCTCTCAGATGAAGGATGTGCAGCTCTCTCCTCAGCTCTCAGCTCCCAGTCCTCCAGTCTGACAGAACTGGGCCTGAGAAACTACAACCTGCAGGATTCAGGAGTGAAGCTGCTGTCTGGACTGCAGAGTCCAAACTGTGGACTGGAAACTCTCAGGTGAGGCTTTTTTCATGCTGCTGCAGAGTGGGATGAGTTCATGTCGTCAAAGTTGATGTTACAAAAGAAGACAGTTAAAATGTGTAAATGAAAGAAATGAAAAATATTTTATCTATCCCAAAAGGAAATTATATAAGAGGGTGAAATATTCAACATGGTGTGAGAATAATTCTCCAAACACATAATAAAACAGATGAAAGTGTAAACAGCACTGATAGAAAGTCTGTAAGTTGTAGTTGTCACTGCTTTCCATCTTCTTCTTGTTTAGGGACACCAAAGTATTTAAATTCAGTATCTGTTCCTTATTCCATGAAAATGAAGCTCAGTATTTACTGATGGATCCTGTAACTGAAGTCAGTCTGCAGAACATATTTGATAAGTTCCATATCTCCAGTTTCCACAGAAAGGACACCCTACAGTCTGATGAAGAGTGCAGTGATGAAGCTGAAGGTTAACCTGTCACAGATCCAACTGCAGAGTGATAGATGGCATCCAGAGTGTCAGAGTAGAGACTGATGGATGCATATAGATCAACATTTCCTCCTCCAATCTGTGTCCACACAATGTAGAAAAACTGCCTCATTTCTGTACAAAAACTCAGTTTTACACATGTCACTTAAATCAGATTCATGAGTTTAACAGTGAGTCTGTCATCTGTCCAAATATTACAAAAACATTTATTTATAAAGTCAGAAAAAGTTCCATCCACAGTTACAGTTGTACAGGATTATCTGCATCTGAAACAAGTTCCACATTTAAAAAAAGCTCTTTGAAGACAACAAGATGCAGTTTTTCAGTGTCCATGCTTGTAGTTTTAGTTCTATAACAGAGGACTGTGTCATCAGCATAAAGGTGGACATGACCATCAGCTCAGTGTGAAACTCTGTCAGTTATATACATGGTGAACAGGACAGGACCTGAGAGGAGCTCAGTTTAGAGTCACCCAACACTTCACACTGAGATCTATCAGAGAGACATTATGGAACCATCTACAGGCTGTTTGGTCCAAGTCAGAGGATCCAAGCTGCTTCTGGGATCCACCAAGAGCACTGCATCATGCTGATCCCCACTGAAGTTTTGCATTATAGATATATGTCAGGAGGTCTGAGAGAAAAGAAGCTGTGAGTTGAAGAAATGATGGATCAGCTTGTATTATCAGAACCTGTAAAATAACCAGATGTTGTCATCATGTACAAAGTATTTAGACAGTGAAGCTGATAAATGTTAGACTTGGCAGCCAGTTCCTGGTTGGCAGCTCTGAAGTCAGCCCCACCATCAATCTGATGGGATTAGTTCCTAAGGTTTGTTCCCCATGAAACCCTCTGCTGTTTGAATCAGATTCTGAGACTGTCTCTGATAAGCTGCAGCTCCAAAGTGGAAAGGCTCAGCCACCATGTGGACTCCTTGTTTCACTCTTGATGTGTCTTTGAGCATTAAAAACCACCGCATGGACATGATCACAGGCTTATAAACCTGATGGTCCTTATAACTGGTCTTTCAGTCCACATTAAGCATTAGAGGTGATTAATTCTTATCCCAGCGGTTCTTCTTCTCTGTAATTGTCTCTTCAGGCTGAGTGACTGTAACCTCTCAGATGAAGGATGTGCAGCTCTGTCCTCAGCTCTCAGCTCCCAGTCCTCCAGTCTGACAGAACTGGACCTGAGTAACAACAACCTGCAGGATTCAGGGGTGAAGCAGCTTTCAGCTGGACTGAAGAATCCAAACTGCAGACTGGAAACACTCAGGTCAGGATTCATCAAACTGTTTTTATGATACAACAACTTTGTATGATTGTTATAGCAGCTTTAGGCCTCTGACACCACAGGAACCTACCTGAACCTGGAACCTGAACCTGGAAGAACCTGGAAAGTATTTTTTGGGTCATTTGGTCAGTTTCCTTTTGGGCTGCATTTTCATCCAACAAATAATTTGAAGATTCATATACAGTTATTTGTTGTTATTTGCCCGGGAGATAAAAACCTGCGAAGTGCGTAAGAACTGAGGAATGACTGGAAAGATGACTGTATAGTGTGGGTGGGGCCCCTCACATGTCATCACTGCCTGAAGACGTGATTTGAGATGTCTTCTGCCAGGACACACCTGGGCGTAACATCCCATCCTACATGTGTTGTACCGAGTGAATCGACTGAAATGGAACTATCATCAACAACATACATGTTTAATTTCATGTACATCCAATCTGTTAATTACAATCAACACAGTACAATTCAGTTTCAGTATAAGTTGTAAACATTAAGGATAAGACACACACAGCCAGAACATTGGAAACAATGTCTTCATACAGCTTTGATCAGGTTAAGCTTAAATGTAGACCTGGTTCTGATCAACTCTGAAACATTTCCACCAAAAATCTTTGAACGCTGTAACAGTTTGATCCAAAGCACTGAAGCAGCAGAGGTAAATACATGGAGCAATACAGCTCCAACAGCCAGCACACGCTCCCACAGAATCAGACCAGTTTCTGGTGGACCATCACTTTTTGGAACAACACCGGTCCTCAGCCCATCGCCCCGATGCTGTCCTTCTGCCACCTGATGTGTTGACTCGTTTCTAATGCCACCATTTCTTTTTTACCTCTGCAGGGTCCTTTGCTCAGACTTTACAGAGTTGATTCTTCTGTTTCTTTTTTACATCCAGCAGCTTTTCTTCTGTTGGTGATTCCAGAACTAAGATCAGCAAATTTAATTTTCTCTGCTTCACAGATGAGCGTCTCAGTTTCACATTTGTTAAATCAGCTTCTTCTTTAATGCTGCTCTCACTGTGGTGCAGACCATATTTTATCTGAAAAGGACTAAGTAGGGGAGTGTCTGCATGTATTTGTGGCTAAAATGGGAAATCAGGTTAATCCACGTATGTAGTTTGATTCTGACTTAGATTTATGAAGACACAAAGTCAGTAATGTGAGACAGTTCCAGTTTCTCTGAACATTTGATGACATTCAGCTTCAGTTTCAGAGCAGTTCTCTCAGAGTTTCTGTGTTGTTTTGTGTGTCTGCAGCCTGTCAGGCTGTATGATCACAGAGGAAGGCTGTGCTTCTCTGGCTGAAGCTGTGACCTCCAACCCCTCCCATCTGAGAGAGCTGGACCTGAGCTACAACCATCCAGGAGACTCAGGAGTGAAACTGCTGACGGCTGCACTGAAGGATCCACACAAACTCAGGTATGGAGAGGCCTGCTGCAGCCACACACAATGTCTGATAGAGGAGGAAGAGCTGGAAACATGTTCTCTGTCCTGCACTCAGCCCTGTGTTTTTGCTTCCTGCTGAGTGTTACATGAACAATCACACATGTAGGAGCCTTTTTCCTTTGCTCACAGCAGAAACACTGGCTGAACAGAAACAGCAGATATTTGTGGAGGAGGTCTCCAAGGAGAACATCTGCAGGAATAACAGTGAGAAGTGTCTGTTGGTCCACTGACCCTGGATCAGATACAGAGATGGGTCCAGGACATGTTAGCCTAGCTTAGCACAAAGATTTATAAAACCATGTTCACCGTTTCTCTGCTCAAGCTGCTGCCCCCGCGACCCGACCCCCGGATAAGCGGCAGATGATGGATGGATGTTCACCGTACATCTGGAAATATGAACATGTGGATTAGACTTGTGTCCCTCCCTCCATATGCCCACATGGGGGATCTTCAGCTGGACCGGCTCTCTGACAGCTCCAACAAATTCAAAGAACAGTGTGTGGAACTGGATGTGTTTCAGCTCAGAGATAAAACCACCAGAGCAAACTTCAACAATCCTCTGAGCTCCACATGACTTGATATCAGACTTACTGACAGAGCACACAGATCCCTGCCTCTGGAGTTTGTGATGTTAGTGATCACTGCTCCATCACCTGTGTCATAGACACTAAAATCACTCTAATGATCAGCACAGGAAATGAGAAGCATTTGAGTCTTCAGGATGTTTGAAATGACTCTGATCATTTATTCTCTGTTACTGATCCTTCCGTGGCTCTGGAAGGCTTTTCACAGTGTTTGAATGTTCCTGCTGACAGATGTGGCCCTTATAAAAGCACAGAATCAGAACCAGATTCTCCACACAGCTCTCTGAAGCCATCCACAGCTAGGGTGACAAGATTCCGATTCACCAGATGTGGGACAAAGACTATGTTTGTGTGGGACAATGTGGGATACCAATGCATCGAGGTATTGTCTAAAATAACTTTAAAAAAAATAAACCTTGTAATGCTTGTAGCATTACTATGCTTAACTTAACAAATATATCTTATTTAAAGACAACTTTCCCAAGTTCTCTCATGTAGTCAGCATGGAGCTCTCATATTATTTCAGTGTCTCTCACCTGACTGTGTACGATTTGAACAGAATAGACAGTCAGGACTACAATTGTTCTTTCAATTATGCTTTTTGTGAGTCTCGCATTGTCTGTGTTGTTTCACGTCGTATTCACCTCCGTGTGAAACGGAAAAATTACTCAAGCAAATTTCACAGAAAACTTTACCAGACTCACCTTGCACTGGTTTCAACCAGGAGAAGATAGTTTCCCAGTCTTTGTTGTAGCTGCATTTTCTTTCCTTAGCTGTACGAGTCGTGTTTTCCTCCCTCTCCGACCCTGTCTCCTGCTGCATGCCGGTAACATTCTGACCTGATTTATATTGTTGTTTTGTTGGTGGGCGTGACCTTAACCTGCATCAGCATTCCCATTTGATTGACATGATCAAACAGCCCTCCCTGCTTTCTCCACACAGCTATTTGATAAATCCCAGATTATAGTCTGACTGTCAATAACAATGCGGGACAACGTCTCAATTTGCGGGACGTGTGAAAAGTTATGAAAATGCATGACTGTCCCGCACAAAACGGGTTATCTGGTCACCCTATCCACAGCAGAGACAAAGCCTGGTCCAGCTCTGCTTTAATTTCTCCTAACAGAACGGGCAGTTTGTCCGTGCTGGGCAGAAGGAGAACTGTGGGTATATGAAGGGACATTTCTTCAGATCCTTTTCAGGCAGCTGTTAGAATGAGTCACATTGTGTTAGAAAGTGTAGCTGTGTCTCCACAGTGCTGCTGTTGGACTGTGTACATCCTCTCTGCTCCACAGGGAGCCATGATCTCTGATAGAGGCCCGTCTCAGTGGCCAGTGTGTGTGCACTGAGTGTGTCCTCTGTTAACGTGGTTCTGTGTTGCTGTTCAGTCTCTGTGCTCAGGTGTTCCTCCACAGCTGATGCTCGTCTTAAGGCCAGATAGCTCTGCATCTGACTGTGTTTGTGTGTCCCAGTGGCTGATGTGAGAGTTCTGCCCTTCTGTGGTTCTGACCGTCCTTCCAGATGAGAACCAAGTAGACCAAAGTTGAACTGGAGCTGTGTTTGGTTGGTCCCATCTCTGGCTGGGATGAAGAAAAAGAAAAAAGGTGGGGGACAATCCAATAAATATCCAAGAAATTCCAGAGAAACAGGAAGAGAGGGACACTGGGGGAAGGAAAGGAAGAGGCTGGAGGCTTTTCAGTCTGCTTCAGATTCCTGAAAAGTGATCAGGCTGAAATAAATGAGTGATTCTGATCAAGAAAGCCACAACACCTGGCAGCTAATTTACTTCCAATGACTATAGATTCTCCTCTGATCTTATTCTGAGCCTTTAATGTTCAATGTGGAGGGTGGAATGAGGGGAGTGTTTCTAGTCTAACTTTTCTAGATGAATGTCTTCCCCTGGCTGGCTGTGCAGCATTCAGATGGACCAATGGGTCTGAGAAAGGTTCTGGATGTTTGGCTGCCCTGAAACATACTGAGAGGAGGAGTCAGCAGAAACAATGTGACCATCAGGAGAGACCATGATGTCAGAAACTGAAGTGATTTCATTAGAATTTTTAAAGCTCATATTTGGATTCAGAAATGAGTGAAAAATCAAAGTGAAAATTCTTCCAAACTTGAAGAGTTTCAGAGACAGAAACTTCATCTCCATAATCTGACTGCAGAAAACATTTGGTGCTTTTAAACTTCAGAATGAGCTCAGACAGATTCCCTTCCATCCATCGTTCTTCTCTTCCTTTTCTTTCCTAATTTTTCTGACCTCTGACCCCCCTCCTCCTTTCAGGGTGGAGCCTGCTGGAGAACGATGGTTGACACCAGGTCTGAGGAAGTGTAAGTGTGTTCTTCATCTGATTCATGACATCCAACCATCTTCACACTGTCACATCACTCATTGATCAAAGTGAACAGATGATAGATCAATAACTGCAGCTGGATTGTGTTTGTTCTCTCCATCAGATTCCTGTCAACTCACAATCGACACAAACACAGTGAACAAAGAACTGAAACTGTCTGACAACAACAGGAAGGTGATACTTGTGGAGGAGGTTCAGTCATATCCTGATCATCCAGACAGATTTGATGACTGGCCTCAGCTGCTGTGTAGAAATGTTCTGACTGGTCGCTGTTACTGGGAGGTCGAGTGGAGAGGAGCAGTTTATATATCAGTGAGTTACAGAGGAATCAGCAGGGAAGACGAAAGCTTGGCGAATGTGTTTGGATGGAATGATCAATCCTGGAGTCTGAGCTGCTCTGATGGAGGTTACTCTGTCTGGCACAATGAGAGAGAAACATATTCTTCCTCCTCCTCCTCCATCTCCTCCTCCTCCTCCTCCTCTGTCTCTCACAGAGCAGCAGTGTATGTGGACCGTCCTGCTGGCACTCTGTCCTTCTACAGAGTCTCCTCTGACACACTGATCCACCTCCACACCTTCAACACCACATTCACTGAAGAACCTCTGCATCCTGGATTTACAGTCTGGTTTCCTGGTTCCTCAGTGTCTCTGTGTTGAGTTTAAAGAGTTTCCTCCTGTCAGAGAATCACTGCTGAACAGATAGTTCAGTCTGTACATGTCTGTCTCTTTCACTCAGAAACACCTTTTCAGATTCATGGATTCAGTCAGTTTCTGTTTGAAACTCTTCTAAATGATTCCTTGGAAACTTCTTCCTCTTCCAGTCCTTTAAAGATGGAAGCTGCCATTCTTCCAGGATGTTTTTCTGTGTTTTTTCAGTCAAAGCTTCACACAGAATATCAGTATGTTGTGTTTCTCTGCAGCTCACTTCAACTGAGACCATTCAGTTCATGTCAGCTGCAGTTAGTTTGCTGCACATGTGACAAACTGTGACATCAGAGAGGAATCACTGAGCTGCAATCAGCCAACTTAAAGAGATCTGCACGGATTATTGTCCAATGAACAGAAATTTGTTGAGCAGCCAGGGTTTAACTTTGAGATCTTTAAAATATGATGCTGCTTGGTCATTAAGAACTCTGTTATAAAAATCATGAAGTTATACTATGAGAAAAGGTTTATGTGATGGGGGAGGCTTCCTCCTTTCTCCTACCTTTTGGTCCTCATAACATTGTGTAGCTAGTGAGACTGTCTGAACTCAATGTCTCATAACATTACTGTCTGAACTCGTTTTCCCATAACATTGTATGACTAGTAATGCTAGTAACATTGTGTGACCAGTAAACATGAATAATATAAATAGCAATAGTATCATTTTGTGAGGCAGAACACTCAGAGCCAGCTTCCTGACAGGTTGTGCGGACTTGTCTCCTTCTTGCAAGAAATAAATGTTTTGTGTTACTCGTATCCAGCGACTCTGAGCCTAATTTTGATAGAATTTTTCTGACAACTTGTGAGGAAGATTATTTCATTTTCTATGTTATCTAAAACTAGAGAAATATGATCTCTGCTGTTAGTTCTCATCAGAACTCTGGCTGCAGCATTCTGGATCAGCTGGAGGCTTTTCAGAGAATATGTGGGACAGCCCAATAATAAGGAATTACAGTTATCCAGCCTTGAAGTAACAAATGCATGAAGCTCTTTTTCTGCATCACTCTGAGACAGGATGTTCCTGATTTTAACAATATTACGAAGGTTAAAGAAGGCAGGAACCTTTGTTAAACCTTTAACTCTTAACAAATTGACTTAATCAGCTGTCTTGGAGGATATTCATTCAGTTCCAGATATGACTCAAAGATCTTTCATTTGACAGCTCTTTTCTTGTAAAACACTTTGAAAATGATTGGAGGACTTGTTGGTTAAACATGTTGCATCTGGTTTGAATGGGTTAATGGAGAGCTGGACATGTCTGAAAATGATAGAAAGTTAGAAAGCTCAAAAGCTAAAGAGTAATTAAGAGTAAGTGAATTCAAATGGTATTAAATGGTATTTTCATTTTGTATTTTTCCATGTGAGGCCTTGTTTCTTAGTTACATGAACATGCATCATGAACAGTTAGTTTAATGGTGTGTAATAGTGTTTAATGGTGTAATCATTTACACTTACAGAACATTTTGTTTCCATTCTGATTATTATTCTAAGAGTATCTCTTTTTTTTTTTACCGGATTCACCTTTAGTTACATGTTTTACAGTATATTTGTGGGTTAAAAACATAATTCCGGCGTTTGGTTGTAGTGACTCAGCATGTAATATGGTGTTTTTTGTTTTTTTCCCCCTTCTCCTGTTCAGCATTATGGCAGCAGAATTGTAGTCTGAATACCTTTGATGCCAAACAGATTTGCTTTGCCAAGGGAAGTTTTATAAATGTAAAGCTCCCCTTGATGCCCATTTATTTATTTCTGTTGACAATATATGACATGTAATAGAACTGAACCGGACCGGGGGACAAGGAAAGAAGAAGAGGAAAGAAGAGGAAACAGAACAAAAATAGAAAGAAAAACCAGACAACCAGCTGCTACACCTGTAAAAAACAAAACAGACAACAATCCATGGCCTCTGAGGGGAATCCAGCCTTAGCGCCACCAGGAGCACCTGAAAGCAGACAAGCAGAGAAAAAACAAACACACAAACAAACAAAAACAAGCACAAGAAGCGGTAATCGCATACAACACAGCTGTGAATATAGATGACCTGAGACGACATGATAATACATCAACTGCTTAGCGAGCATGCTACTGGACTAATGAATGTGTGTGTGTGTGTGTGTGTGTGTGTGTGTGTGTGTGTGTGTGTGTGTGTGTGTGTGTGTGTGTGTGTGTGTGTGTGTGTGTGTGTGAACATGCAACACCCATGGCACAGGACCTACACGATAACCGTGCTTAGTTATGAGTGTATAAGTGTACAGAGCCACAATCCACAGCCCCCCCCCCAGCAATCAGAAGCAGGCAGAGAGGGCCACAAGACCCAGGCCACCAGCAGCCCCCAAGGAGCACAGAACCCAGGAAGCCCACCGTAATATGATGTTGATCTACTGTGGAATAGGGAGGGACTGGAAAATAAATGACCATATATTTTTCTACATAGTTTGATTATAGTCTGATCATCTCATCCTAGTGGTGAGCCTGGAGAACTGCACTATTGTCCTGACGCCTATCTTTAGTCATGGAAATCTTCCTATTGATGAATCCAACTCTATTAAAGAGGGGTTGAGAAGGTGTCATCGTGATGTCATTGATCCTGACAGATACATGAATAATTATTGATGAATACTGGAGTTAAAAACAAGCTTCACTTGGAGAAATTGTTATAAACTTGGTGGACAAATTCTCATCTGTAATGAACCCGCTGAGGCAACAGGTTATTTATAAATACTAAAGTGACAAAGCAGAGAAGTTTCTAACTTAAACTGGTCACTGATGAGATAGAAGGCTCAGTGGTAAACAAGCTGAAGAGATGCTCGGGTTGCAGATATCAATTTGTTGTTAGTGGTTCTCAGAACAAACAGAACAGTTGACAGCCATTGAAAACCTTCTTTAATGCAACAGATGGGGTGTGTGGGTTTCTGTGTGTGCTGTGGCTTTTTCATCTCACAGGGATTCTTCCAACATCGACTGGTTGGAGAATTATTTCCCCTCACAGACCTGATGCTCTGCTGTAGCCAAGCCCGAATGAGAGCGAGCTGTGTTGGTCAAACTGCTTCAAAACAGAACCTGCAGCAAACAGATGACACTGACAGCTCAGCTGAGGATGTGTTGGGGTTCTCTGCAGAGTCTGAGGTTTGAACAACACCCGTAGTCCAGCTGTGAGATCTGAGAAAGGTTTGTGTTCAAACATGAGATGAATGTTCACAGTGAACTACCACAATAAAGATTAAAGTACAACCAAAAAGAAACCAGTGTCAGACCTGTTCTTACATTTGATTCATCTTTTTATCTTTGACTGAAACTCAGAGCTGTCCTGTTGATTGCCAGCTGAGAAATCACTTTTCTGAGGATGATTGGAAGCTGAACAACATCTTTTTTTTGTTAATATTTTCATTAACATTGCTGCTAACATGAAAAATTATTTTGAGATTAAGAAGGGATTTATGGAAATGATATCTTGTAATGTCATGGGGTCGCTCCAGAACCAAAAGCTGCAACTTTGGGACTCTCATCCTCAATATGAACTGATGACACTACGTTTAAATAGCAGGCAACTTTCTGCACTTTTAGCATGTCACTTCTGTGTAATTTAAACTGTGTTGGTGTCATTTCACACTGTTAAAATGTCAAAAATGGTTAGGGTTACAGTAGAAGTACAGGGCCAGGTGGCATTCTCCTACACTACATGGCTTTAACTCTTTCTTACTCATCTGAAATAGCAATTATGGTAAATTAGGGTGCTGCTACTGCAGACTGAAACAGCAGACTGTGGAGTATTGCTGTAAGTTGTGTTTGTCAAGTCAAACTCCCCTAAATCACAGTCTTTTGCTTCAGAGAATGACTAAGGACATGAAATAAGAATATTCCAACATGTTTCATAAACTATAGTCCAACTATAGTCAAATTTTGCTGTTTTATCAGATCCACAGATATATACATATGTTCTAAATAATGTGCTGTTGAATTATTCCACTCTATTTCACTCAGTTTCACCTCTATCAGCCTCAGTTATTGCATCAGGTCAGCGTGGGGTTGTCAGAGAGCAGCATTTAGTTTTCCAGTCACATGCATCAGTTAGATTCAGCTACATCTGTTTCTTGGCTGCTTTGCAGAGGTTTGTTGTTGGAGATGAGACAGATGTGCCTGGGATCGTAGGCTTGACCCCCAAAGAGCAGGTAAGATTCTCCACCGGGCAGAGCAGCTGCAGTCAGGATGCTTGTATTTCAGATCTTTATGATCTCTGCTAGTTCCTGAACTCGCTGACGTCCTGATAAGGGATCACAACAGTGCAGCCTGTAAGTAACACATGTATGGAGCAGTTTAACTGCATCACTCTAAGGAAGGATGTTCCTGTATGTGTGTGAAAGAAGGACATCCTAGAAATGTGTTTTATGTGTGAGTTACAGGACATATCCAGACCGAAACAACCCAGCGGTGTCCTTAGAGGTGTCATCTCAGGAGTCAAAGTCATCCAGGCCTCTACGTTCAGGTTTCATCAACATAACTGGATGTTATCAACATCACAACGAGTTGCTATAAATGAATACACCGGAGGACACTTTGTGAGGAATTATAGGATTTATTCATAAAAAAGTACACAAAGTTAGTAAATTATCATGTCACAAAACAAAGTCAGAATAGAAAAGATGAGTAAAAAGCTTAATTTGGGTTGGTGCTGAAACCTCTCCTATTGTAATGGGATTCATCTGTAAATGTGTTGATGATGTGACTGTGGTGAAAACTGTTAAAACACGGTCCACAAACAAGTCATGGCTGACAGGCGAGGTCCGTTCACTCCTGAAGACCCGTGACTCTGCCTTTAAAGCTGGCGACGCGGTAGCATACAGGGAGGCAAGAGGCTAAGAAACAGCATGGGAGGAACTTGGAGAAGCACTTTTAAGACATCAGGGACACGAGGTGCCTGTGGCAGGGATTTCAGACAGAAACAGGCTACAAACATCAAAACAGCTCAGTGCAACAATCCATCGCTCCCAGATGACCTAAACAGGTTTTATTCCCGGTTTGAGGTCACTAACACCAGGGGTGCACAAAGACTGACACCACTGACCAGGTTCTGCAGCTGTCTGCGGAGAGTGTTAGGAGGACCTTTGTGAGGATAAATCCTCCAAAAGGAAGAGAACAGGCCTCTCCAAATCAGCCCTGACTGCGTTTTACCAAAAGACCATCGAGAGCACCCTAACCTACTGTATGACTTCCTGGTACGGGAACAGCAGAGCAGAAGAGGGACAGAGACTGAGCAGAGTGGTAAAAACAGCAGAGAGGATTGTTGGGAGTCCTGCTGTTACCACTGGGGACATTTACAACAAAAGCTGCAGAGGGGAGTGCATCATTCAGGACCTCTCAACTGTCTCTTTTCCCTCCTGCTGTCAGGAAGGAGATTCAGGAGCAACAGTTTCTTCCCGACTGCTGTTGGACTGCTAAACACAAAGTAATCACTGGCTGTCGGTCCCCACTATGCACTTTAACTTTGAAATTTTTAGTATTCAGCATTTATTCTATTATTATCATTTGTATTTAGTTTTTTTTTTTAAATACTGTATTTTCTTATAAATTTTACCTGACAATTTCTAAGTTTGCTCTGACTTCTTTAAAGTGTTTTAACTTGAGAAATAGCATTTAGTTTTTATGTACACATAATGACAAAGTGAATCTGAATCTAAATGAAGGCACATTCACCTGAAATAATGAGCTTTAAACAATATAATTCAGTCTTACACAGGCACTAAATGAATGACAAGTATTGAAATAAACCTGTCTAAAATCACAAGCTGGTTGTTGGTTCTATGGTGGAATATTAACAAAGAACAGCAAACTGTAAGATGCTGCTGAATGTATGTACTATATATGTACTTTTAGTGTGAAGCTTTGACTGGAAACACAGAAAAACAACATCCTGGAAGAATGGCAGCTTCCATTTTAAAGGACTGGAAGAGGAAGAAGTTTCCAAGGAATCATTTAGAAGAGTTTCAAACAGAAACTGACTGAATCCATGAATCTGAAAAGGTGTTTCTGAGTGAAAGAGACAGACATGTACAGACTGAACTATCTGTTCAACAGTGGTTCTCTGACAGGAGGAAACTCTTTAAACTCAACACAGAGACACTGAGGAAGCAGGTGACCAGAACCCAAATCCAGGCAGCAGAGGTTCTTCAGTGAATGTGGTGTTGAAGGTGTGGAGGTGGATCAGTGTGTCAGAGGAGACTCTGTAGAAGGACAGAGTGCCAGCAGGACGGTCCACATACACTGCTGCTCTGTTAGAGACAGAGGAGGAGGATATGATGTGTGTTTCTCTCTTATTGTGATAAACAGAGTAACCTCTATCAGAGCAGGTCAGACTCCAGGACTGATCATTCCATCCAAACATACAGTCTCGGCCTCCTCTCCTGCTGATTCCTCTGTAACTCACTGATATATAAGCTTCTCCTCTACACTCGACCTCCCAGTAACAGCGACCAGTCAGAACATTTCTACACAGAAGCTGAGGACACCAGTCATCAAACCTGTCTGGATGATCAGGATATGACTGAACCTCCTCCACACATGTCACCTTCCTGTTGTTGTCAGACAGTTTCAGTTTTCTGTTCACTGTGTTTGTGTCGATTGTGAGTTGACAGGAATCTGATGGAGAGAACAAACACAATCCAGCTGCAGTTATTGATCTATCATCTGTGCACTTTGATCAATGAGTGATGTGACAGTGTGAAGATGGTTGGATGTCATGAATCAGATGAAGAACACACTTACACTTCCTCAGACCTGGTGTCAACCATCGTTCTCCAGCAGGCTCCACCCTGTAAACATGGACATTACATGGCTCACACACATGTTCTACACTGAGAAAGAAACACGAAAACATCTGGATACATCCACTGGAATTTAGCATCTGGAAACTAGAATGAAAGCTGTTGGACTAACATTGACAGATACAAAACTGCTTCTTTCAACCATTTCAGAGTCTGTTCATTTGAAACAAATATTTTAAACTGAAAGTCTGATTTTGAACTTTGAAGTTTAAAAAAAAAAAAAAAAAAAAAACATTTTTCAATTTATAATATTCGGTTTTGTGAAAATTATTACCATACATATTTCCAGGTTGACGGTAATTCATAAAAGGGAACTTTAGCTGAAAATGGTTTTACAAATCTTTGTGCTTGTTATGTTTGTTGGTTTTGTGGATCCAGGTCCCTCATCTGGCCGTCTGCCAGAGTGTCTTCAGCTTCAGGTCCCTCTTTCCTCAGATCCTCACCGTCATTCATGTCATTGTCACTCATGGTATCAGGTTTGTCCTTGTTATCCATGTCAGGTCTTTCACAGTTCTAGTCAGGCTTTTGTTTTCGAAGTTTTTGTATACCGGCTCAGCCACGCTTTTTGTTAGACTGTTTAAAGAAATCAAGTTTTCAGTTTAAAGATCTGCATCCGGGTCCTATCTTTGCCACGCACATCACCCATCTCTCTAAGCTGGCGGTGCTAAGCTAGGCTAACATGTTCTGGACCCATCTCTGTATCTGATCCAGGGTCAGAGGACCAACAGACACTTCTCACTGTTGTTCCTGCAGATGTTCTCCTTAGAGACCTCCTCCACAAATATCTGCTGTTTCTGTTCAACCAGAGTTTCTGCTGTGAGCAAAGGAAAAAGGCTCCTACATGTGTGATTGTTCATGTAACACTCAGCAGGAAGCAAAAACACAGGGCTGAGTGCAGGACAGAGAACATGTTTCCAGCTCTTCCTCCTCTATCAGACATCGTGTGGCTGCAGCAGGCCTCTCCATACCTGAGTTTGTGTGGATCCTTCAGTGCAGCCGTCAGCAGCTTCACTCCTGAGTCTCCTGGATGGTTGTAGCTCAGGTCCAGCTCTCTCAGATGGGAGGGGTTGGAGGTCACAGCTTCAGCCAGAGAAGCACAGCCTTCCTCTGTGATCAGACAGCCTGACAGGCTGCAGACACACAAAATGTAAATGTAATTATTTACTCAAATGTCCTCCTTAAATTTCCTAAATAATTCTCTTTTCTGTTTTGGCCCAAGCACCAAAGGCGGTGCGAAGGCCCTTTGTGTCACGATGCGTAGTGCCAGAAGGGAGGACCCAAATGCGACTTAAAAAAAAAACAGATTTACAAAACAAAAAGCACAAGGCAAGAACCAAGGGCGCGGCAGAGCCGGAAGATAAGACTATGGCAAAACAAGTGGCAAAAACCTGAACTGACAAGACGTGGCTAACAAATGTGGCATGAAACATGAAAGGTAAGGTGAGGATTTCGTGATGACTGTGAGTGAACCTGGAAACTAAATACTGGGGAAGGTGATTGGTGACAAGGTGCAGCTGTGAAACAGAAAACAGGTGGCTTGAGTGAAGCTAAGTGACAAGGGGAAAAAAATGAAAAGAAATTAACCTGGAAACATGACAAAAACCTCAAAACATGACAAAAGAAAACTTAAAACCTGACAATTTGTATCTGTAGCATTTATTTTCCTGGCAAACAAATTGATTTTGGGGGCCTTGGAAATTTAGCTCATGATTCAGGAATGGTGAAAAGGTTCATATTTGAACTGTCTCAGAAGTGGGTAGAACTCAGCCCTGCCCACTAACTTCACTGACGTGGATGAAATTTGATACATGCATGTCAACCCTACAAGACAGCTCTTGGAACCATCCAAAAATCAAACAGGAAGTCAGCCATTTTGAATTTAAATCTGATTTTAGCTGCAATTTTGTTCCTTATCAGGACTTGTATCTTAACAAACTCCTACAGGTTTTATCACAACACCCTGAAACTCGGTCAGTATTTAAATAAAACTCATGTCACCAAAGGATTGAATTTTGATGTTTCACCATCTCATAGGATATTGTTGGTTTGATCTTTGACTAATGACTCGGACCTCATTCACCACACCAACTTCAAATGGGGTCAGACATCAGATAACAAATACTTCATTTAGAAAACTGACTTTTCGCTGGATGGTGTGGCGAGTTTCAATATGTGATATTAAAAATCACTGCTATAATCATCCGAAAGTCCTCAGATTGATGGGGTTTCATCTCTTTCACCCTAAACAAATGCCCATAACCTTCCAACGCCCTGGCCCCGCCCACTGACAACAGGAAGTGATAGGCCTATATGTATGAATAATATATAAGTGAATATATGGAGAGATTAACTCCATATATTTATGGATTTTGACAGAAAATGGGCAACCCTTTCACGATGCTGATTACTAAAATTGTTTGTTCTCCATCTATACATCCTTCGAGGTACGAGCTCAGGCTCAACACCTTGGTGACAATAGCCATCATCGCTGCTTTTACCTTTTATATGTTTATTATTCTTTCTCTCATTCTCAGAAGTTCAGACATGAGGACAAAGTTTAACAGTAATGTTTGTCCTGCTAAAGTTTACAGTGTCATCCTCTTTAATGTAAGACAGAATGTGGAAGCAAGATTCTCCCATTTCTTATGGGTCGGGATCTCAGGACACTCCATGCATCACATTAAGATTTGCACCATCATCAGTTATACAAGTTGCTTTAACCTAACCTGAGAGATTCCAGTTTACAGTTTGGACTCTTCAGTCCAGCAGAAAGCTGCTTCACTCCTGAATCCTGCAGGTTGTTGTTACTCAGGTCCAGTTCTGTCAGACTACAGGACTGGGAGCTGAGAGCTGAGGACAGAGCTTCACAGCTTCTCTCTGAGAGGTTACAGCCACTCAGCCTAAAGAGATGATAACAAAACAAGAAAGTCTTTATACACGTCAAAGATAGCACAGTACTGATGATCAAATCTAACAATCAGGATACTAACAGAGCTTTGTTGGAGGCTTTGACCACTGGCAGCAGCCTCAGAAGAGCCTCCTCTGAAGCAGAGTATTTCTTCAGGTCAAACACATCCAGATCTTTTCCTGATGACAGTAAGATGAAGACCAGAGCTGACCACTGAGCAGGAGACAGTTTATCTGTGGAGAGACTTCCTGAACTCAGGGACTGTTGGATCTCCTCCACTAGAGAACGATCATTCAGTTCATTCAGACAGTGGAACAGATTGATGCTTCTCTCTGCAGACAGATTCTCACTGATCTTCTCCTTGATGTAATCGACTGTTTCCTGATTGGTCTGTGAGCTACTTCCTGTCTGTGTCAGCAGGCCTCGTAGGATACTCTGATTGGTCTGTAGTGAAAGACCCAGGAGGAAGCAGAGGAACAGGTCCAGGTGTCCATTTGGACTCTGTAAGGCCTTGTTCACAGCACTCTGGTAGAAGAGAGTCTCTTTTAGTGTTTCAGACTCCTGAGACTTTGATTGTTCTCCCATCAGGTTGACTCCAGAGTTGATGAAGGTCAGATGCACATGAAGAGCAGCCAGAAACTCCTGAACACTCAGATGGATGAAGCAGAATACCTTCTCCTGGTACAGCCCTCTCTCCTCTTTAAAGATCTGTGTGAACACTCCTGAGTACACTGAGGCTGCTGAGATATCGATGCCACACTCTGTCAGGTCTGATTCATAGAAGATCAGGTTTCCTTTCTGCAGCTGCTCAAAAGCCAGTTTTCCCAGAGACTCAATCATCTTCCTGCTCTCTGGACTCCAGTGTGGATCTGTCTCAGCTCCTCCATCATACTTGACCTTCTTCACTTTGGCCTGAACCACCAGGAAGTGGATGTACATCCCAGTCAGGGTCTTGGGCAGCTCTCCTCCCTCTTTGGTTTTCAACACATCCTCCAGAACTGTAGCAGTGATCCAGCAGAAGACTGGGATGTGGCACATGATGTGGAGGCTTCGTGATGTCTGGATGTGGGAGATGATCCTGCTGGCCTGCTCCTCATCTCTGAATCTCTTCCTGAAGTACTCCTCCTTCTGTGGGTCAGTGAACCCTCTGACCTCTGTCACCATGTCAACACAGTCAGGAGGGATCTGATTGGCTGCTGCAGGTCGTGTGGTTATCCAGAGGCGAGCAGAGGGAAGCAGTTTCCCCCTGATGAGGTTTGTCAGCAGCACATCCACTGAGGTGGACTCTGTAACATCAGTCAGGGGCTCCTTGTTGTGGAAGTCCAGAGGAAGTCGACACTCATCCAGACCGCTCAAGATGAACACAACCTGGAACTCGTCAAAGCTGCAGATTCCTGCTTCTTTGGTTTCAGTAAAGAAGTGATGAACAAGTTCCACCAAGCTGAACTTTTTCTCTTTCAGCACATTCAGCTCTCTGAAAGTGAATGGAAACATGAACTGGATGTCCTGGTTGGCTTTGCCTTCAGCCCAGTCCAGAGTGAACTTCTGTGTGAAGACTTCTTTCCCAATGCCAGCCACTCCCTTTGTCATCACTGTTCTGATTGGTTCATCTCTTTTAAGTAAAGCTTGAAAGATGTCTTCTTGCCTGATGGTTGTTTCTGGTCTATTTGGTTTCCTGGATGCTGTTTCAATCTGTCTGACCTCATGTTCATCATTGACCTCTCCAGTCCCTCCCTCTGTGATGAAGGGCTCTATGTAGATCTGATTCAGAGGGGTTGGGTTTCCTGCTTTAGGAATCCCCTCAAACACACACTGGAACTTCTTCTTTAGCCTATATTTCAGTTTACGTTGACACACTGCAGCGAGGGTTTCTGAGTGAACACGGATAAGACTTTTGTCAGTGCTTCATAAAACATTTAAAAAAATCATCTAAGCTTCATTAAGTATTTGAACATGTGTTGTTCTGTGTGTTGAGACATCAGTAAATGTGTCATTTATCCAGCAGGTTAAATCTTTAGAGAAATCCTCTTACTGCTCTGCAGACGGTCAGCCAGCTCCTCCTGCTTCATTCTCCTCAGGAAGTGAACTGTGATCTTCACTAAAGCCTCTCTGCTGATCCTCTGCTCTTCATCCTCATCCTCCCTCTGACTCTCTAAGCATTCTGGGTAATCTGGACTCAGAACCTTCTGGATCTTCTTCAGCTCCTCCTTCACAAAAGTGACCATGTTGTCCTCCAGCAGCTGGAACAGAATACTATATGAATGAGCCAATCAGACTGAAATCATGGAGCCAAACATCAGATCCATGTTGGACACACTGACAATCCACTGGTCTACAAAGTGCAGCATGGAGATGACTGTGAACAGAATAGATGGAAAAGTAGTTGTTGTACATGTACAGACCATAAATATGGAGTCCAGATGTGTTTGATGCTGCTGGGCAGACTGACCACTGGGAACCTCTGAGCTCTGCTGGTCCACTCTGTGGAGGAATCATGAAGAATGAGCTCACATTCTGTCTGTCCACACAGAGACAAACACAAGGTAAAGCTCCATGAAGTGATGTGTGGATGTGAACAGTGAATCAGAGGACTCCCTGTAGTGGGAAACCTTTACTAGTCCTGCTGATCCCACTGAGAATCAACAGCTCAGTCTGCAGCTGCTTGGAGCTTTCAGCTCACTTTGGTTGGGTCCAACAGCTCTCAGCAACCCCTTCAGAAAGCTTTCCCTCCCTGCTGAAGTGCCCTGGAGCAAGGCAGCCAGAGCCAGTGTGTGCTTGGATCACACTGGTTGAACTGGGCAGCTCCCAGTGTTAGACAGATAGATGTTTAAAACAGAGTCGTCACTGAGATAACTTGATCTGTCAGTCAAGTTGTACTGAAGATGTAAAAAGAGATTAAATGCTTTAGTTTCTTCCTGTCATCTGTAAACTATTACAGTACCTTTGAACATCTGGGTGGTGCCTTTTCCTTGGAGTACGTTTTATAGATCGGTCAGTCTTCTGGCACTTGGAGCTGGATTTAGGTTCAGGTGAGCCTGGCTTTTCCAGCTTCCTCCTAAAGAACACAAAATAATTGACAAAAGACAAAAATGCATTTAATGACAATACATCTGAAAGGATATTTCTGAAAATCTCAAAATATTCAAAACCATATTTTGTCTCCAAGTCAAGACCAGACTGATGGGCAATATTTCAACCACCTAAAAAATACCCCAAAAAAAACAGATGCATCGTAATCAACCTGACTGTGTCCTTCAAACAAAGTCATTAATTTGTGAATGAACTGCACTTTTACTTTGGAAGTCAGAGGCTTCACACTTCCTACACTGTGTTAGAGCCAAAGCACAAAGGTGACACCTGCTGGACCAGCCTACAGACACTCAGAAACACCCCCTCCAACATCCATTCTTTCCTCTTGTTCCTGCTGTGTTTGTGGAAAACATCCAACACACACCGCTTCACATATGTGGAAGGGAGGAACAGGAAGTCCAGAACTTAGAGCAGGCAAATGGGGTGGAGTTAATAAAAGGGGCTGGAAGGCTCATTTGGGCCTTTCTTCCTGCACTGACACACCTGGGAGCAGCTGAGCTGAGGCCTTTGTTTGAAGCTGAGTTGGTAGGCTTGACTTTTTAGATGTTTGAAAGCATGATTTTAATATTACTTGATCACTAGAGAATAACCATTTGGCTGTTTATTTGTGGCATGAATTGTTTGTAGGCATTCTGTGTTGGGAGGGGACTGATCTATTGAATGATTGTTTAAAGACATCAGCCAAGAAGGAGGTATGCTTAAGCAGTGCTGAGATATTTTAAAATAGATTTTATTCTTTCTACAACAAAACTAACATGATTATCTCTGAATGTTGCCCCCAGTCACCTGCATGCCCAACTGGAATGAAGGATTATGTTCCAGTGTGAAAGGTGTTCAATGGAGATGCGTCTAAAAAAGCCAACCACTGTTTTTCCCAGGTTTATTTGAGTTAGTTTTTAATTTATCATTTGGGCAGGTTTTTTTTTTTTTGTTTTCTTGCGGCGTTTTCTGCCATCTTTAAGGGGGGAGACTGCGTAGCAGTGCGGCCATTTGCATGTGCGCTTTATTGTGTGGTTTGTCACTTTAAGATTGCTGTGAATAGGTAAATTGAGTGTGTAGTGGTATTTCAGTCATAAATTGCCATGTGTTTGTGATGTTTTATCTTGCTGTGCATAACTTCAAAAGGCTCCCCCCTCCCCCCGGTCGTGCAGTCTAGTCCCAGGGTTGTTTTCTTTTTAACCATCTCATGTTTGGTCTGATTGTATTTTTTGTCTTTCATAATTTACCTACTCTATAAGTATTTTATAAAAAAATATATGAATAAAATTGATATTTTTTGTATAGCAGTCTCTGGTTCCAGTTTACTCTGGGTCTGTGCAGTTTATATAACTTGGTCACGGTTATATGAACATAGAAATGGATGTGAAACAGAGCTGAGCTCACATTAAACACATGTTGGAATAAAAACTGTTCAAACTGACTCTGCTACATTTTACTCTGTTACAACATTTACACTCAGCTCACCTCTTTGTGGATGGATGTTGGTCTGATTTGAAGAAAAGAGGAGGATCCATCGACCGGTCGCTCTTCATGGACACACAGCTGGGTTCAGGTCCAGGTCTGAGTCTCTGCTGGATCCTGACAGAAAAACACTTGTTTTCTTCAAACTAAAGTATTCAGTGATAGTGTTTGAGTCTGCAGTGAGACGGCCTGTCAGAGAGTCAGTGTGGCTGCTGTGGAACAATGTTACAGCTCCCCCTTGTGGCAGCTCTGCCACTCTGCAGGCAGACGTCAGCAGGTGTGTGAAACTGGAAGGCGGAATGAGCATTAGCAGCCAGCCGCAGCATGAAAATCTGACCGCCTCAGAGCAGAGTGCTACAGACGGGGCTGCTGTTTTTCATCTGTGAGGAATTTGACCAAATAATTTCAGACATGTCATTAAGGTGCCTGGGATTTGTGTGAACCAGTGGAAAAGGGGTATAATTAGGCACACTCCCACTGTAGGAACCTTTTGCAGTTCCTCTAACCTTTTTAAGGAACTAGGCCGTTTTTTCGCGCATTCGGACATACAGGAACTAGGGACCACGGCCCTCAGTTCCTAGAACCATTTTAGCTCCTCCTCCGAGGCAGGGTCTTTTCTGGGTTCCATAGGAACACATGATGTAGGTGTTTGGTGGTTGGTAGCTCCGCCCCTTGTCTGAAATATTTACTCATACGACACGGGCGCCTGTTTAAGAAGTTAAACTTAGACGTCGTCTCCTTTGTCTGCGGCGCTCTGCTCTCCTTCTTTCCTTCATGAAATGAAGAAGTATCACCTGCTGCTCGATTCTTCATCTCCTGACTCTCGCTGTGCGCTCTTCCAGCCTCCATCTGAGACGCCTGATGTGATCGTCCATGATTAATATCACCGTCACGCAGACCATGAACACGGTGGCCTCCTCGCTCTCCATGTTAGCTTCTTGGTGGTGTTGTTTTTTCTTCTCTCCTTACTTTTTGCAGGTTTTGTTTTGTTGTTGAGTGGCGCTACAGTAACACGTCACGGTTGCAGATGGTTGCGTCACATCAGTCCCGACCAAGGTCCCCGACTTATGTGTGAATGCAAAATGAAACAGTTCCCCTGGGGAAGGGCAGTTCTTATAACTAAATTCGAGGTGGACAGTTCTTAGAACTGCCTTCTTAGAACTCTCTGTCCGAATGCACCTATTGTTCTCAATGAATTGAGAAAATTTCCTTTTTTTGGCGCTATCATTTTTTAATTTTCTGTAGAACCGTAAGTACTTTATTTTGAAGGACTTGAAACTATGTAATTAATGTAGTTTAATAGAACATTGGACAACAACAAAAGGAAAGGACGAACTTTGGTTCAAAGTTAAAATCAGAACAAATAAAAAGGCTAAAGGTAAGGTTTAGCACCATTTGAAAAGGAGGAACAAAGTATATTTCTGTGTACTTCCGAAATGTTTTGCATTAAATTAGTATAGCACATGCTAATTGGTGTAATTTGGAAATATTAAAAATTACGTTTAATTTCTTTTATCTATTTATATGTGTGTATATATATATATATACACACATATATATGTGTATATATATATGTATATATGCATATATATGTATATATATATACATATATATGTGTGTATATGTATATATATACATATATATGTTTGCCACTCTTACGTTAGTTTAAGAGTGGCACATGCTTGAGAAAATTATAAAACAAAATAAACATCAGTAAGGCTCATCTTTGTTCGACTGGGAGCTACAGGTTGATTTGGTCGTTTTGTTCTTGTTTCTTCAGAAGGTCGTTTTAAACTGACGTCATTAAACACAACGTGTGAGAACGTAATATTTCTACATCAGCCGCCCTGTTCACTACATAATCAGCATCCTGTGAAAAAGCCACATCAGTGGACAGATATTCAGCAATATTCTCCCTTTGTTTTAATAAAGAGCTGCAGGACTGAACTAAAATATTACATTACACACATGATGCAGCTAATTAGTCTCATCAGAGACATCAGGAACTGATCCAAGTCTCAAGTAATTCAGCTGAAAACTGGTTATCATCTGAAACATGATGCAGCCTCCACTGAATACTGACAGATACTCACTGTTGGGCTGATGGAACATCATGCTGGAAATTAATCAACCAATCATGTGACTTGTCGCTCTTAAAGGACACACAGCTGGGTTCAGGTTCTGGTTCTGGTTCTGGTTCAGGTTCAGGTTCAGGTTCAGGTTCTGGTTCTGGTTGGTTCCTGTGAATAAAGGTGGTTTGGTGATGTGAGTGCTGAGCTCTGACATGGAGAAGAGTCATGGACAGTTAGAGATGGTCATCTCACCTCTGAGCTTTGCTCTGGCTCTCATGTTCCCCACACAGAGTGGTTTTAGTGTCCTCACACTGATCCATGCTGCTGAATTCACATCAGCTCACACACACTTTCTACCTTCATCTGCAGAGGAAACACAAATCATTCATCTGCACATCAACTCAAATCCTCCTCTCCATCATTTGGGCTGTAAAAAGATCAGCTGCTGTACTTCCATCAGTCCACTAGATGGAGGCATGGAGCAGCACAGACATCATGATCCTGATGATGATGATGATGATGATGATGATGATGATGAAGCATTTCCATTCAGTGACACACACTGATTATCTGAACCTGCAGCACGATGATAAATCTGATATCTGAAACACTCTGATGGGCTGAATGCAGGACTGAACTGACATGAACAGCTATACTGTAGATAAGTAGCAGCAGGACTCCAGAAATCCATCCTGCAGGATCACTGCAGTCTGACAGGAACCACCAGGGGGCGCTCACTGCTCTCTGTTAAATATTATTCACTGATGAGTCCACATGATCCCACACAGAGGCTCCAGACACACCTGAATTATGATCCTTCATAAAACAGGTTGAGTATCAGAGTCCAACAGGATCAGAGTCCAGGGTTAATCTGGATCTCATGTCAGGACTCTATTGTGAGTGTGTTCAGAGAGCAGTGATGAACAGAGTGTCAGTGAACAGCACATTCCAGTCAGAGTTCCTCTGTTGGAGGAGAAAACAGCAGCAGACTGAGTGGGAAACATTTCATGTTGGTAACAAGCTGCAGCTCCTCATCAACACACACTGATTGTTGCTGTTTACTCTCAGCTCACATGACTTGTGTCTCATCAGCAGAGGAAATCTCTCTCTGCTCAGAGACTTTGTTAAATGAATCAAAGTGTCACTTACTCAGCTTCTTCCATGAACTTCTTCCCTCTGCAGCTCTCTGCTGTCTGGACCAGGTCTGTGTGGAAGAAGAGGAAATCCTCTGCTGCTTCTCCGACATCAGTCCTCTGTGTCTGCAGGCTGCCGTCACTCTGAAACTCTGCAAAGCATAAAAGAGTCTTAAAGTGATCAGAGGTCAGCTTTATATGACTTTAATTCATAAATAATTAACCTGCAGAGCAAACAGCTTAAACAGAGCTGAGGCCTTCAGTCCGATCACTGATCAGCGCCTGGACATAAAAAACTGAAGAAAATGATTAATTTGTTCATGTCGTTGGAACCAAAGCTCTGGTGAAGACTTCAAGGCAAACTGAAAAGTGTTTTTTTCCCAGTTTGTGTGTGAGGGAAAAAGCTTTCAATGTGCTGCATTCAGGACCAAAGCTGACTCATGTTTGGTGATAATTCATCTCTTTCAGTGGTCACTGCTGGTACACGAGTTACAGGTGAGGTGGAAACACTTGATGTCAGAGAATCAGGTGAAGTTATTGTGACTTATAGAAGCTGCTGGACTGCAGCTAAACACTTTAAATGTTTCTGACAGCAAACATCCAATCAAAAGTGTTCAAAACAAGATAATAAAAATAAGACTAATGATAAACTTTTATGGGCTGGATGTGAATCGTGTGAAAGTTTGTGATTTATTGATCATTTTCAGTAGAAACTGATAAAAACATCATGTGGTTAACATGAATAATTTTAGAAGTGATGTTGAATTATTTCCATTGTTGTGAATAATATTAACAAATCCTGCTGTTGGTGAGAAAATCCCCACCTATTACCTGCCCTGCCCCCATCAGGGGTGGAGCTGTGACTCATTCCAGGCAGCAGCTCAGCTGTGCCTCAGTCTGTGGAGAGGAGAGTCCTCTTCTTTAACGCTCTGTTTGAACAAACTGTGAGTCTGAGCTTTGTCTTCAGTAACTTTCCTGTTTTACTTTATTGTTGTGTTTAATCCAAGTGGAAAACATTTAGTCTTGTTTCCTCTTTCCTTTTTGGTTTAGTTCAAGTAGTTTAAGAACAAACATTTAGAGTTTTGTCATTGTTTGCATTTCCTGTTAAAAAATCCTCTAAAACTAAAGCGTAAGTCTTCAAAATGTTGAGGTGACTAAAGCTTCCAGTCAAAGTGAACTGGGAGATGTTGCTTCATCATCATCAGAATCATGCTGTGTGTGCTGGGCTGCAGCTCCATGCCTCCATCTACTGGACTGATGGTAGAAATCCAGCAGCTTCCTCTGCCTCAGACTCCACACTTTAACTTTATTTGGAGATCAACAGGGATCAACATAATTAATATATTTATAATACAAAGGGAAGGGTTTTAAATCATGTGTGTAACCACCAATAATCTCTGGTTACAGCACCTAAGGGTCCAATATGAAGAGTACAGCTTTAACTAATCTTAAATATACTGAGGGGCATCACCGTGCTGCAGCTGAGGTGCAGATGAAGGTAGAAAGTGTGTGAGCTGATGTGAATTCAGCAGCATGGATCAGTGTGAGGACACTAAAACCACTCTGTGTGGGGAACATGAGAGCCAGAGCAAAGCTCCATCTCTAACTGTCCATGACTCTTCTATCAGCTCTCACATCAAACCATCAGCAGCAAACTTCTCCCAGTGCTGGAACTGGAGCCAGTTGTGTTCTTCCAGAGTGACCACAGAGAGGATTTTAATCAGTTTAGGATCAATATTCTGCCTCAGTGAGCTGAGTTGTGTTTGAGTGGTGGTGAAATGTAAAGAACTGTCTCTTTCTGCAGTGAAGTGGCTTTAGTGGGGTATGAAAATGTAAAAGCTATCAGAAGGTGCCTGTGTGGCTCTCTGCTGATGATTATCTACCCCACAGTTTGTTGCTGCATGTGGACTTGATTGTACGTGAGCTTCCCCTGAATAACTATTTGCATATGCTGAGCAGTTATTGTGGTCCTTCATGTGCAAAACAGGAACATCAGTGAAACGAGTAATCCAGGATGGTTCTTCTGGTAATTCTAGTGATCTAAACTTAACCGGCTCGTAGATGAAGGAGGACCCAGATTCACATGCAGGAGTCAGAGGAATGAGAACTTCATTCAGAACTCAATGAGCAGCCCTGGTCATACATGTGCTGAGGGAGGCGATGACTAATACAATCAGTAACAGCAACCAGGAGTGAAGCAGAAGCAGAACTGAACAAAAGGGACTGAGCAAACAAAATGAAACAGGAAGCAAACTGACTGATGTGCAAAAGGGAACTAATTTCAAGATGAAAAAGAACAGAACTCCAGAGAACAAGATCAACATGAAAACTGAAACATTTAACGTAATAGCTTGCAAAATATGGAAAAATAGCGCTGAAAAAGAACATTTCCCACTTAAATAACACTAAACTTAACACAATTTAGCAGCTATGATGTGAACATAAAAAGAATAAACTCATCTGGCCATTTCACCCACACATTTATCAGCAGGTCATACTTTTCTGCTGCTGCTGGTACAAATGTGCCTTTCTCTGCTCTGCAGGTCATCTCTCATACTGGGGAACAGATTCTTTTCAACCTTTTGCTGTATCCTGACACTGGATTGACTGCAGGAACTGGATGAGCGCTGGTCTCTGAGCACTTGGACTGGGTTTGGTTTCAGATTCATTTGCACATTGATGCTAAAAGAATCTTCTAAGCATCTCGCTCTGTTATTATTGCTTTTACTGTCATTTCTAAGAGCTTGAATATGCAGCTGGGCTCGAGTTCGGTGATGCACACTTTCATCTCCATTGATCCTTTCTGCAGTTCCACCACTGCTGGAACACTGATTAAAGGTGAAATAACACAAGGCCAGGGCCGTACGCAGGGCCCAAAAAATACTGAGGTCATGAGTCAGAACTTCTACTCGGGTTCAGGGGCTCCCCTGGACATTTTTTTAATTCCATTATTTAAATCTGGCCATTTTCAGAGTCTTAAAGGAACAAAAACAACATCATAATGACTTTTAGGTTTATTTGTTTTGTTTGTTATCAGAGAACATCAGCCTCATCCTAAATGATTTGCAAATGAGTTACAATGTAAAACTGGAGAATGAATTTCATCAAGTCATGGATTAGGAATAAAAAGGAATGAACTGTCCTGGGACAGAGGGATAATATATACAAATGCTTCATATTTCCTTCAGTATTTAAAATAGATACCCAAGCCCTATTACACTATCATGTTGATGATCGTGTCTAATCTGTTCACTCTTGTTAAGAAAAACCAGCTTTTGAACATATTTCTGTTATAATCTTACACAATACTTCAATTATCCTGCATTATACATCTGACTTTTAAAACGTATACAGGTCTGGCATAGTCTCTTCCTTTTATAGTACTTGCTCTCCCTCTATCACTGCTCCTCTTCTTGCTGCTTGGCCCAAAGATGAGCTTGGTTTGGCTCAGCCTTTTCCTCCCTGTCCTGTTTTCCCTTTAGTGAAGAATATAAAAAACCTTAATGCTAACGTCAATAATATTGTTAATATTGTACATTTTTACACTTATATCTTAATACCCTACTCTCAACACTTTTTTACTGAAGCATTTTTCTTATTTTGTGTGGACTTATTTTGCCAAGTTTTTTTTTATGCGACATATTTATATTTAAATTCTTATCTTTAATTCTTGGTAGCAGGTAAAAAGAAAATTTCACTGCACATTGTACTATGTATGATTATGTATGTGACAAATAAAACTCTTGAATCTATAAACACAGTCAAATACTAAACTGATAGAAATGAAAACAATACTCCATTTCAACAGCATGTTTTCAGATGTGTCAGAAATCTTTAAAAAAAAAACCTTGAGGGCGCTGCGGAGCTTTTGAAATTTGAGGTAAAAATGGGGCATTCTGAGGCTTTTTGAAGGACCATTATGGTGACTCCTGAAGTAAGGGCAAGTTACCACAGAAAATTATTTATTATCATTATTATTTTCAAAATGAACGGGGTGTTTTATTTTGTTTCTGCGCACGACTTCCTGTCCCGCGCGAGCTGCTCTGTGCAGTGTTGCTGCGTTGTGCTCCGGCATCCGGCAGAAATATAGAACAGGTTCAGCATCCAACGTTGAGAAATCAACACTGAATAAACGTTTCATTTTCAATCGAAGACGTCGCTGACATTTCAATCGCAAAATGAATGTTGACTCAACCGGTGGAAATTGATTGACGACCGGTACTGACGGAGTTAACCAAAATTAAACTTTGATTCATGTTTCCTTGCTATCCGAGTAGGACGCTGGGCTGCAATAAAAATATCTCCACATTAAAATGCATTTTTTCTCACAGTCATCTACCACTTAAACTGCTCTCCACCTACATGTTTAGCTTGATGTGCTCCTCTTTCAGTGACTGGTGTGACTGACTGACTCACTAACGGTAACAACATCAAAGTCCGACTTGTGTGGTAGTTACCATAGCGACAGTGCATGTTGTTCTGACGCGCAGCACGTCTGCCCAAACTGAGACTGACGCACTTCACACCCACAATCAAACCACTTCACCATAATGTTTTTTTTTAAACAAATTCTCCAGAAACTGGAAGTGATCAATGCTGGATCATCACTGGAATCACACAGTCTTAAAGTGGAGCTTCTTCTTCTTATGTTTCTATGCAGCTGAACACTCACATCATGATGATGACTGACGTGTGTAGAAATCCTGCTCTTCAGCACATTTCATTTCTCATCCAACGAGGTTTAAAGTTCCCATTTTTCAGCTTTGACGCTGCTTCCACATCTCTTATTGTCTTTAATGCAGCTTCAGCTGTTATTTGATGTCTTTTGTTGAAACATGTGATCACCTCATGACACATCAGGAAGTTGATCAGCTTCAGCTGCTGCTGATTTGTTGGCAGACGCCTCAGTTTCTCTTTGGCTCTAAGTTTGCTGGTTCCTGGATTTCCTGGATCTGTTGACATGTCCCAGGTACTTGTTGTGTTTGATCCTCATACATTTAACTTTGTCCTTAGAAAGGATGAGTTCCAAAAAGGGAAACAGGGACTGCTTTTGCATTTGACACAGCCGATATCATGCCAATGTTAATTTGGGGCTGCAGTTTTTGCTTTAGTTTCAGACTTGTTATTAGACTGGAATGTTGAGGAGTTTCTGTGACAGATAGGCTCCAGTCCCCCTGAAACCATGAATTAAATTAAACGGGTAAAGAAAGCGGAAGGTGCTTTGATTTTGTTGGACTTTTAAGCTCCATAGCTGAGTGCTTCTGTACAGCTCAGAGGAACATAGAGATCCATACCTGATATAAGTGTCTCCCCAACCTGCTGCCAGAGCTCTGCTTTTACAGCTTAGTTGGTGTTGTGTTTTTCAGTGATGTCATAAAGAGCTCCTCTCTCTGAATCATGGTTATCAGCAGGTCCTCAGTTTGTTCACACCAGATGGGCAAGTTTCTGTTAAACTCTTGCTTGTGTGGAGAGATGCGTGATGCAAGAAGTCAGACATTTTGCTTCAGGGAGACATAAATAGTGAAAGAGCAACACTACTGTCTTGATGTGTTATCAGTGGTGCAACGAATGCTGGATCATATCTCTGGTCTGCTACCTGCTCATGAGTTTTGCTTTTAAATTGATCTCTTATTTCTGTTTTTCACTTTCTTGTCCCTGGTGGTTCCTGCAGGAATCCTCACATGCCTCTGCAGTTATCTGCACCTTTAAAGGTGGATAAGGCACGAATGTCAGGGAGGGTTGCTGCTCCTGCAGTTAGATTTTTACTGTCGTTTCCTTTGCCTCTTTTGTTTCTACTTGCAGTTGAGTTGCTGACAGGGCAGGAGGGTTGACAGTATCTGGGTTCATGGAAACACAGGAGTCAGTTACAGAGTACCACAGCTTCTGAAGGTGCTGCTTAGGCCCGACACCTTTTTAGATTGAAACAACTTTCAGAGAATTGGTTCAGCATTTCAGAGAGGAGATCTACTTCCTGATGACACAGCACTCACTGTTTTGGTTAAATAAAGCTGCCTCACCTGTAACTGCTGTGCTTTTCTTGCACAAACTGGGCGTGCACTGGACTGGCCTGCCTGCAGTCCTTGCCCAACAGAGAAGGTTGGAGAACTTTGAAACAACCACCACCCCGTGCTGTCGCACACCTTAAGACGTGTTTGCAGGAAGAATGGAAGAATGGGACAAATGTGGGTCCACACCTGTCAGCTGTGGACAGGGCAGTAAAAGCTAAACTGGATAGATAAGAAATCGTTAACACTTGGACAATAGCAGTAAATAATAACAGCAGATTATGATGGCTTTGAGGGAATAAAAATGGTTTAATAACCACAATAAATCAAATGTACATTTGTGGTGGAAATAGAAATAAACATAGTAACATAAAGTGTGAATACTGATTATATTCATTCTGTATTTTATTTGTTCTTTAACCACAACAACAGTAGAAAGTGTATGGAAATAATATTTACAAACACACATGAATACACACATAGATGCATTCATACATTAATAATATAATACATGTTTCAAAGAGAGAAAAATAAACAAGATCAAATTAAATGAATAATAAGATGTAAAATAAGACAAAAAAGGAGACAGAAAGACAGGACTCTTCTTTGAGCTTCAAACGTATTTGATTTCCATCAACTGGTTTGATTCATATGTGATTAAAATAATTGTCAGAATTTGTTTCTGAGTCGTCAGTTTCATTTGATGGAGACGTGAGTTTAGTTCTCAGACTTGGTTCTGGAGGTCTTTACCTGTATATAAAAGCAGCACACTTCAACAGACCCAACGCTCTGACGGATATGCTTAAATAATACGTCATATTTGTGTTGTGTAGACAGTCAGATTGTCCCTTTTTGTCCCTTTGTTTCCTCTGCTGTCATCCAGAAACAGTCTGATGTCCTGTTCACGTTTTTCACCATGTCAAAACGCAGACTTGGGCTTGAGAAGCATGTTTAACATTTATTCTGTTTTACCCTGAAAAGACAGAGGCCATGTAATACCACCTGGGGGTCTCTGAAAGGCGTATTTCTGCTCTCTTGGTGGAAATAAAACAAAAAAAGATGTGAGTTCACAACAGGTTTGTTACTGCAGCACATTTACAGCAGCTTAGAAGAATGAAATGGGCTCAGTTTGTCATTTTGCTCCAAGAAAGTATCAGAAAATATGAGCCAGCTCTGTTTCATTCATCATCCTAAGTTCTGCTCATTAAGTAAATTCATCTTGGCTGATTGCAGCTCAGTGATTCCTCTCTGATATCACAGTTTGTCACATGTGCAGCAAACTAACTGCAGCTGACATCAACTGAATGGTCTCAGTTGAGCTGCAGGGAAACAAAATGTAAATGTATGTACAGACTGAGCTTTCTGTTCTACAGGGTATTTCTCAGACATTAAGAGAATCTTTGTTCTAAACTCAACACAGAATCAGGGAAGACAATCAGACGCAGACACAGGAGGAAGGGCAAGGTACCTGAAAGGAGAGGGACGTTAGTGATTTCAAAATAAAACAGGAAATGACAAGACAAGACAAGAATCAAAACTTGAATCGTGACAGATTTCTTTTTTAAAAAAATCAGAGGTTTAAAAATACTTTTGACAGTAAAATTGCACATTGGAAAACAACTTAGACCCCAAAAAGTGACCAAAGTCCGACTGTGTTTGAAGTACTTGAGGGAACTGAAAAAATGACATTAACATTAACTATCATGGCACAAGAAGCTCTGACAATGAAGACATTTTCTTGAAGTCCATGTGTGTGAAATGTTGGGATAATCTGTGTTTATATTTGAGTCACCTTCAAATGAAGAGAAGTTACAACATGAACAAGGGAACCCAGAGAAGGATGCAAGATTTGGATAGCAAGCATTTCCCAGCTGGTTGGCTATTGTCATGCTTCCTGAGCGATTTACACAAGTCAAACAAATTCCCAACATCTGACACTGAAACACATGTTTGGTCCTGCAGTAAACCTGGAGATTAAGAGGGGTTTCCCCTTTTTTATCCTTTCAAAATAAAGAATGAGCAGATTTCTCACTCATTTTGGTCACAGGCCCATTATACGTGACTTACAGTTTATCATAGAGGGAGAAGGACCAGGAGAGGAGCCGTTCATCCCTGCACTCTGTGGGGCTACAGACCGGTGCGCAGCCGCAGCTTCTCTGCAGACTCAGACTGAGTCAAATGAACACGGAGCAAACGACTCCCCTGCTCCATGGAAATTTAACTATGGCTGCAGCCCTGACGTTTAATGTACTCATAAACAACTGTTGCTTTCATTCGCGTGACATATTTTTCCTTCACCCACACTGTATTCAAAGTAAAAAAAAACTTCACCATTTCTCCAAGGAAAGACAGCGCCAGTGCATTATGAAGCTCATTTATCCTCCTCTCTGCGTCAGACACATTAAAGCTGCGTTCACTGAAAAAAACGTTATTTCCACGTTGCAAATTTGAAAGTCCGGCCAAAATGCCATCCTGTCAACTTGGTGAAAACGGAAAACTCGTGCTACAACATTTCAAATGTGGGACTTTCAAAGTAATTAGGCTTTGGAACTGTAAAAAGGTTTGAAGAAAATCACAGGACTATGGTGGGAAACCGCCCAAACTCGCTTTAACCATGGCCCGAACAGGCCAACGTTAGGCCTGTTTGAGTCACTGTAACAAATATCTATTATATAGCTGCTTGAACCATATGTTTCTTTTAGTTTTTCACCTAATTGGCTTGAGAGGCTGATGCTGATCCTGCACATGTTCTTCTCTCGTGTTGGTTCTCTGCAGCTGAAAGTGAGACTCTCAGATAACTTAGTGTCTGTCGACCTCTTCTGTTCCCTGTGTGTAGTTTTGTGTTCAGCGTCACACAGAGAGACCGAGGCTGCTTAGTTAGATGAAATCATCACAAATTGCTCATTTTTAAACAGTTACATTATATTCTAGAAGTCAGAACACAGTAATATATGTTGTTTCAGCATCTATAAAAAGCTGATTTGTGACTGATTATCTAGCTTACGGCCATACCACCCTGAACACGTCCGATCTCGGAAGCTAAGCAGGGTCGGGCCTGGTTAGTACTTGGATGGGAGACCGCCTGGGAATACCAGGTGCTGTAAGCTTTTTACACCTGCAGGAGGCGCTGCTGCTCACTCAACACGGACAGCTTCATGACATACTTCACATCAGGAAGGAAATCGGTCAAATAAATTCACTTTTCAATCTTTGTCAAAGACTGGAAATGAGCGCACACATAAACCTCATTTAGGTCACTCTGTCATATCATCTTCCAGCACTGCTCAGCTCACAGTGACTTCATCTGTCTCAATTCTTCTCGATACCAAACACACACACAGATATTATTGTCTCACATTAGTCTGCAGACTGTTAACAGATCTTCCTGCAGTCTGCAGATTCATCCCATTTCCTTCCTTCCTAAGAATCCCTGCTGATATCCAAGGTGCTGATCCCAGATCTGCTCAGATGTCCCAGGTTCTCCTCTTCTTTTATCCTCACACACTGAACTGTCTCCTCATCTACGTGTAAACAACCAGAACCCACTGATGTGGGCTCAGAAATAAAGTTTCCAATGTTTTACAAACACAAATGAATAAATTACAGAGATTTACTGAGGCCAGATAGAAAAAGTGCACGTGCAGCCACTTTAAACTGTCAAACAGGCAACTTTATATCTAACAGCAAACACTGAGAGCTGCTCTGCAGAATAAATACTTTTACTGGTGGAAGTGTTAGTAAATGTTGCTGATGACACTTTGATTCTTTTGCCTGAGTGAGGTTTTAGATGCAGAACTTTTACTGGGAGTTGAATATTTCTCAGTGTGGCATCAGTGCTTGTAAAGGATCTACACCACTGTCACCTTTTATAAGTGAATTATAAGCTAAAGGCTTCCTGTTTGCCCCAGGTTAGGGCTAAGCTGATCCGGGTCAGGGGGTAAGTTGCACCGTCTGGGGGTGAACTGACCATCAAACTGAATCTAAATCAAAGCCATAAGAAATTTCAACCATAACTTACCTCTTTGAAAAACTGATTTAAAAGTCCATTATTGTTTTGTAAGTGGTCATATTAATTTTCTTCAGGATAACTTCACATTAAATCTGATAAAAAAAAAATGTCATTAAAGTTGGAATCTTCCCTGAAACAGAAATGCTGAAGTGGAATGAATGAATAAATGTCCCCAAAACTTTCCATCCTTCCACTTTCTTTAATTCATGGTTTCAGGGGGACTGGAGCCTATCTGTCACAGAAACTCCTCAACATTCCAGTCTAATAACAAGTCTGAAACTAAAGCAAAAACTGCAGCCCCAAATGAACATTGGCATGATATAGGCTGTGTGAAATGCAAAAGCAGTCCCTGTTTCCCTTTTTGGAACTCATCCTTTCTAAGGACAAAGTTAAATGTATGAGGATCAAACACAACAAGTACCTGGGACATGTCAACAGATCCAGGAAATCCAGGAACCAGCAAACTGAGAGCCAAAGAGAAACTGAGGCGTCTGCCAACAAATCAGCAGCAGCTGAAGCTGATCAACTTCCTGATGTGTCATGAGGTGATCACATGTTTCAACAAAAGACATCAAATAACAGCTGAAGCTGCATTAAAGACAATAAGAGATGTGGAAGCAGCATCAAAGCTGAAAAATGGGATCTTTAAACCTTGTTGGATGTGAAATTAAATGTGCTTGAAGAGCAGAATTTCTACACACGTCAGTCATCATCATGATGTGAGTGTTCAGCTGCATAGAAACATAAGAAGAAGAAGCTCCACTTTAAGACTGTGTGATTCCAGAGATGATCCAGCATTGATCACTTCCAGTTTCTGGAGAATTTGTTTAAAAAAAGAAGCTTTCTGGTGAATTGATTTGATTGTGGATGTGAAGTGTGTCAGCGCCCCCTGCAGGTTGTAGAGAGAAGAGAAAAAGCTTACAGCACCTGGTATTCCCAGGCGGTCTCCCATCCAAATACTAACCAGGCCCCCTGCTTAGCTTTCGAGATCAGGCGTGTTCAGGGTGGTGTGGCCGTAAGCAAAAGTCACCGTAACAAATATCTATTATATAGCTGCTTGAACCATATGTTTCTTTTATTTTTTTCACCTAATTGGCTTGAGAGGCTGATGCTGATCCTGCACATGTTCTTCTCTCTCGTGTTGGTTCTCTGCAGCTGAAAGTGAGACTCTCAGATAACTTAGTGTCTGTCGACCTCTTCTGTTCCCTGTGTGTAGTTTTGTGTTCAGCGTCACACAGAGAGACCGAGGCTGCTTAGTTAGATGAAATCATCACAAATTGCTCATTTTTAAACAGTTACATTATATTCTAGAAGTCAGAACACAGTGATAGATGTTGTTTCAGCATCTATAAAAAGCTGATTTGTGACTGATTATCTCGCTCACGGCCATACCACCCTGAACACGCCCGATCTCGTCCGATCTCGGAAGCTAAGCAGGGTCGGGCCTGGTTAGTACTTGGATGGGAGACCGCCTGGGAATACCAGGTGCTGTAAGCTTTTTACACCTGCAGGAGGCGCTGCTGCTCACTCAACACGGACAGCTTCATGACATACTTCACATCAGGAAGGAAATCACTCAAATAAATTCACTTTTCAATCTTTGTCAAAGACTGGAAATGAGCGCACACATAAACCTCATTTAGGTCACTCTGTCATATCATCTTCCAGCACTGCTCAGCTCACAGTGACTTCATCTGTCTCAATTCTTCTGGATACCAAACACACACAAATATTATTGTCTCACATTAGTCTGCAGAATGTTAACAGATCTTCCTGCAGTCTGCAGATTCATCCCATTTCCTTCCTTCCTAAGAATCCCTGCTGATATCCAAGGTGCTGATCCCAGATCTGCTCAGATGTCCCAGGTTCTCCTCTGCTTTTATCCTCACACACTGAACTGTCTCCTCATCTATGTTTTAACAACCAGAACCCACTGATGTGGGCTCAGAAATAAAGTTTCCAATGTTTTCCAAACACAAATGAATAAATTACAGAGATTTGCTGAGGCCAGATAGAAAAAGTGCACGTGCAGCCACTTTAAACTGTCAAACAGGCAACTTTATATCTAACAGCAAACACTGAGAGCTGCTCTGCAGAATAAATACTTTTACTGGTGGAAGTGTTAGTAAATGTTGCTGATGACACTTTGATTCTTTTGCCTGAGTGAGGTTTTAGATGCAGAACTTTTACTGGGAGTTGAATATTTCTCAGTGTGGCATCAGTGCTTGTAAAGGATCTACACCACTGTCACCTGACTCAAAATCAACACTAATCAAATTGAAAGAAGTTCATAATCAGCTTTTTTAAGTGAATTATAAGCTAAAGGCTTCCTGTTTGCCCCAGGTTAGGGTTAAGCTGATCCGGGTCAGGGGTTAAGTTGCACCGTCTGGGGGTGAACTGACCATCAAATTGAATCTAAATCAAAGCCATAAGAAATTTCAACCATAACTTACCTCTTTGAAAAACTGATTTAAAAGTCCATTATTGTTTTGTAAGTGGTCATATTAATTTTCTTCAGGATAACTTCACATTAAATCTGATAAAAAAAAAATGTCATTAAAGTTGGAATCTTCCCTGAAACAGAAATGCTGAAGTGGAATGAATGAATAAATGTCCCCAAAACTTTCCATCCTTCCACTTTCTTTAAATCATGGTTTCAGGGGGACTGGAGCCTATCTGTCACAGAAACTCCTCAACATTCCAGTCTAATAACAAGTCTGAAACTAAAGCAAAAACTGCAGCCCCAAATGAACATTGGCATGATATCGGCTGTGTCAAATGCAAAAGCAGTCCCTGTTTCCCTTTTTGGAACTCATCCTTTCTAAGGACAAAGTTAAATGTATGAGGATCAAACACAACAAGTACCTGGGACATGTCAACAGATCCAGGAAATCCAGGAACCAGCAAACTGAGAGCCAAAGAGAAACTGAGGCGTCTGCCAACAAATCAGCAGCAGCTGAAGCTGATCAACTTCCTGATGTGTCATGAGGTGATCACATGTTTCAACTAAAGACATCAGATAGACATAGCTTTAACAGCTGCAGACCAATATCAATACTTTCACAGTTTGTTCAGAAACTAGATAGTTTTATTGAAAACAACAGCTTATTGAATGAGAGTCAATATGGGTTTGGTTCAAATAGGTCTACAGCTGCAGCAATAATGAAGGTGACAGAAGAAATCCCAACTGCAACAGACAGAAAGAAGTTTACCATATGAACCATTCATTGAGCTGAAGAAAGCTTTTCACACTATTGATCATTCAATATAACTTTCAGAGTTAAATAGCTTTGGTGTGAGAGGAGTTGCTTTAAAGGGGAACTCCTGTATTTTAAAACCTGGACCTTATTTCTGGCATGAAATACGTTTCATCTACTCACAGAAGAGTTTGGCGAAAGTCGGCGTCCTTCGGGAGCTATTTAGAAAACTCGCGATCAGCGTATATCCATATAACGGAGTTAATGGGACGATGCAGCCTCTAAATAAGACATTATCTGTCTTAATTTCACCAATACTTTAAGAAAAATGAATGAACGAACGTGTACTATAGCTCTGTTAGTTCATAGGTGCTGTTATGTGGCTACTTGCGGCTATAGGAGAGCTAACGGAGGGATTTCTACACAGGCCCTCTACTGGGACAACCAATTTAACCAATTTAAAACAAATGTGTATCTCAGCTGCAGGAGTCAAACTTTGGAATTCTCAACATAATGATTTAAAAGGTTTTTCAGATGTTTTCCTGTTCAAAAAAATGTATGAGGAGAAAACAATTGGACATTAAACAAGACATTAGACAGTGGAAGGAGCTGCACCCATCTGTCCCAGACAGCCCTGATGGGAGCAGGCTGGTCAGATCTTTCTCTGGTATCTCTGTTGTCAAATCTGAGGACTCTTGATATCATTTGAAAGGTCTGAAGTGACATTGTTGCTCGAAAATATTTCTTCCTGTCGATGCGTCCCAGAGACGATCAGTGGCCTCATTGCAGGATCTGTGCACTCCAGCAAAAAGAAGAAGCATCCAGGTGTTCCTCATCAGTGTCTTTCCACATGTTGCCATGGACTTTTGTTCCTTCAAGGTTTGACTCTTTTTAATGGCATAAATGGCTCAAAACATGTGTTGATGTCACTGATTCTGGTCACAGCAAACCCTGTGATTCCAGGAGTCATTTTGAGGACATCTGCAGCAGCTGCCCTGCCATCATGTACATCATGAGGTACTGAGCTCCAACACATCTTACCATTTTTGGACTTGAGTCTTTCAGCAGGAGCAGCTTCAGCACCGGTGACCTCCTCATCAGATGAGTGTCTTCTGGATGATATTCCACTTTGTCTTCCTCCTCAGAAACCTGCTCATCCGTATCTCCATGCTGCTCTGTGTCCTCTCCCTCATTTTCACCAGAAATATTATCCAGAACTTCTCTCACTGAGAACCTTCTTTTCATTTTGGCATGCTGCACATTGGAGATGTGCACTCTGCAGGTCACCAACTCCACACTGAACTGAGCTCACATGTGTGGACATGCCCGTCTTTGCTTGTTCTGTTTCTGTGCAGGTAAACTGTATAACAAGGCAAACTGAGAATCCCCTAAAGCTCACATGATGAGGAGAGGAGCTGGCTGTCAGTGTGTTGGCTGACAGTGCACTGATGATGTCAGCGTTGGCTCTAATTATTGCTTTCTAATCTTATTTTTGTAACTGGGACGAAACCGACCCGAACAACACAGAAGTCATAATTTCAGCCTGAGCTTTTTACAATTTAGTTTTATTTTGGTTCCTGACAATAGATAAATCAACTCCAGTTAACTGTAAAGATGAAAAACTGTGGTATTCATGTCTCATCCCATCATCACCATTACAGCACCGCTGCTGGAGCTGATACAGACACACAGGAGACTTTTAACATTTTATCAGTATCAGTTTTACACAGACAGCTGGATCCAGGATGACTCTGATTGCTGTGCAGACCTGAGAGATGTCACCTTGATGTGTTCACAGTTTGTCACATGATGACAGATGTTTTTAGTCTCTGTGCACACATCTGGTGCATCTGTCGCAGCACTAAAACTACAGAGCTCCTGCACAGTACAAATCCCAGTTTAAACCGTGGTTTTGATATATTTTCTGGTGATTATCAGCGACTTATTCTGTTCCATCACTGTGAGTCTTCCCAACATTAGGACTGCTTTCAGCCTACATGGATGGGACAGTAATGGGTGGTGTTTCCATCGGCCGGTGACAGACATAACAACAAAATAACGAGACAGAGACGAAGAGACTGAGCGTGGCGTCTGTGACAAGAAGAGTCAGAAACTAATGACATGGATAAAAGTGAACTCTGCTCACAGCAGATTCAGAGCAGGAAGTTAGTCCTCATCCATCACTGTGTTTAACTGTTTGAAGCTGTCGGCTGGAAGAAGGATTCTTGGCAAATGTGTTGACAGTGTAGATTATCTTCAGTAATTCCTTCTTCATCCAGTTTAAAATCACAGAGATTTAAGATTCCTCAGATCAGATGATGATCTGGACATTCTTGCATTAGCTCTCTGATCTCAGTGAGACTTCCTGGTTGAATAAAGGTGATGATGTGAGGTTCAGTTAGCTTTGCATTCACAGAGCTGTTGACATTTCCCTTAAAACAGGTTACTTTATACTTTTAGACCAAAAAGGTACATTTCAGAACCTGTACTTTTGAAGTTGAAGCAGAACTTTTATTTTTGACAAAGTATTTTAGTTAATTTTTTACAAAAGTATATGTGCCTCTACTTAAAAAGAGGTTCTGTGTACTTTAGCAGCCTCTAAAGGAGAGTCAGAAATCATCAGTCACACCTGAACACACCTGACTGTGTCATATAAAGCTGACCTCTGATCACTTTAAGACTCTTTTATGCTTTGCAGAGTTTCAGAGTGACGGCAGCCTGCAGACACAGAGGACTGATGTCGGAGAAGCAGCAGAGGATTTCCTCTTCTTCCACACAGACCTGGTCCAGACAGCAGAGAGCTGCAGAGGGAAGAAGTTCATGGAAGAAGCTGAGTAAGTGACACTTCACATTCATTTAACAAAGTCTCCGAGCAGGAAGAGATTTCCTCTGCTGATGAGACACAAGTCATGTGAGCTGAGAGTAAACAGCAACAATCAGTGTGTGTTGATGAGGAGCTGCAGCTTGTTACCAACATGAAATGTTTCCCACTCAGTCTGCTGCTGTTTTCTCCTCCAACAGAGGAACTCTGACTGGAATGTGCTGTTCACTCACACTCTGTTCATCACTGCTCTCTGAACACACTCACAATAGAGTCCTGACATGAGATCCAGATTAATCCTGGACTCTGATCCTGTTGGACTCTGATACTCAACCTGTTTTATGAAGGATCATAATTCAGGTGTGTCTGGAGCCTCTGTGTGTGATCATGTGGACTCATCAGTGGGTGAATAATATTTAACAGAGAGCAGTGAGCGCCCCCTGGTGGTTCCTGTCAGACTGCAGTGATCCTGCAGGATGGATTTCTGGAGTCCTGCTGCTACTTATCTACAGTGGAGCTGTTCATGTCAGTTCAGTTCTGCATTCAGCCCATCAGAGTGTTTCAGATATCAGATTTATCATCATGCTGCAGGTTCAGATAATCAGTGTGTGTCAGTAAATGGAAATGTTTCATCATCATCATCATCATCATCATCATCATCATCATCATCATCATCATCATCATCATGTCTGTGCTACTCCATGCCTCCCTCTAGTGGACTGGTGGAAGAACAGCAGCTGATCTTTTTACAGCCCAAATGATGGAGAGGAGGATTTGAGTTGATGTGCAGATGAATGATTTGTGTTTCCTCTGCAGATGAAGGTAGAAAGTGTGTGTGAGCTGATGTGAATTCAGCAGCATGGATCAGTGTGAGGACACTAAAACCACTCTGTGTGGGGAACATGAGAGCCAGAGCAAAGCTCAGAGGTGAGATGACCATCTCTAACTGTCCATGACTGTTCTCCATGTCAGAGCTCAGCACTCACATCACCAAACCACCTTTATTCACAGTAAAAACAGTTTAGTGTTGCGTTAAAGACCAGAACAAAAACAAATTTCTCATGATGCTGGACCTGGACTTAAACCTCAACCTGCATCTGGACCAAGATCTGTCAACTTCAGGAAGAGTCTCCACATTGATCATCATATTTTTCTAACCCACACACGCTTGTCTTCCTTTTCGTCCAGCTCGCTGTTCACTACACCTGTAACTGAATCTGAAGAACCAGTTCCTAAAATCAAACCTAATTATTGGCCTTCTGAAGCGTCCTCTGAACCTAAACCTGGCTCCCATCCTGAAGCTTCTGCTAGATATAAGCCCAAAGCTCTATTTGGGTCTGTATCTGAACCAGCACCAGCAATCACATCCAGACTTCATCCTGAATATGAACCACCAGTTGTGCCAAGACTAGAGTCTGGACTGCATTCAGCTCTTGAAAGACAGCCTCTGAAGTAAACTGAAGCTGAAATTTACTCAAATTGGCTTCATGGTGAAATATCTTATTATTACATACATTACTCTTATTACATACTAAAAAAAAAAAAAGAAGAACTTTACAACGGCCAAGCGTTTGATTTTTATTCAGCTTTGGCCACAAATTTTCAATTCAGTGCATCCCTAGTAATTTACTTTTGCATCAGTTTTATTAGTTTTTGTTGCATTATAGAGAACTTTCCAATTTTGTTTTTTCTTTTAGAGCAAACATGGAGACACCTGTGGAGCACCTGCAGGACCCTCCAACTCAAGCAGCTCCACCACCTTCAGCAGGTAGGAGTCTAACAGTTTCTGCATGGAGACATCAGTGAGGCAGAGACACATGATGCTCAAACTGACCAATCACAGCGACGGTTGTTTCTGTGTGGTTCTTTAAGCATTCAGTTAGCAGTGACTGTTAGACTCTTTAACTATGTTATAAACCCTTAATACAACTGCAGCAGTGGGCAAGAGGCAGGGTACAACACCCCACAGATCAGTCACAGCTCTGATATGTAAGGAAAAACACCAGTTACCATGGTGATAAGCGCCTCACTACAGTCTAACGTAATTTAAATTCCTTTAATTTAAAGATCTCTGCAGGCTGCCATTGGTGTGATACCATCATTGAACAGAATGTAGAATGAGTTTTTAGGTGATGTCTTTCCAGAATAACAAGTAACAGGTAAAGGAACCTGTTCTATCCCACTGATATCTGATCCAACACATCAGCCTTTATATCAGAGAGTATACGTTAGATTAAAATTAACTTTGGCCTATGTATTTGAAACACAAGAAAATTTCATTGAATCTCTACATTATTTTGGGTCACTGTCAGAGCTAACTCCGCTGCTTATCAAGTTCAGAGCTTGATGTGCAGCTGTCAGGATATTAATGGCAGATGGATATAAACTTTGCACAAATTATACAAGTTTTCATTTTGGTTTTGGAAACAAAAATCTAAAAAAGTTTTATTTGTAAATGTGTTTATTTTGAAAATGCTTCAGATTTTCATCACTACTTTCTACTATTAGCTTTAATTGATCTTCAAACAGATTCACCCATCAAAAACCATCTGGTTAAATATAAAACAAACCATTTCTGATCAAGATATCTTTGTTCTGAAACACAAACAACAGCAATGACTCTGAGAGTCTGGAAGGTTCATAAAATCAAAAGCACTCTTCTTGCACCAACCAAGTTGACTTAAATTTTTGGAATACCTTGATGTTCAGCCTTTTATATCATGAACATATTGTTTACATTAACACTCTGGTCCCATTTGCTCACTTGGTTTGTGTCAGTACAGTGGTGCAAGGTAGGGAGGACAATACAATACTTTGAATAATAATACTGTGACTATGGAAACTATGGTGGCAAAAAACCTGACTTAACAAGCCGTGAACATGGAAGATAAGTGAGGATTTCGCAATGACTGACTGAACGTGGAAATTGAATACTGTGGGGAGGTGATTAGTGATGATGTGCAGCTGTGGAACAGAAACAGGTGTCTTGAGTGAAGACTAAGTGACAGGGAAAAGAACATGACAAGAAAATAAACCAAGAACCTGAAAACATAACAAATAACCTGAAAACAAGATTAATCAAAACATAAAACATGACAGTTTGGGTGTGTGGTATTAGGACTAAACACTTTTTGGGAAATCTTCCACACAGACCGAGCTCCTCTTCCCTCAGCCTCACAGGTATATGATATCCCCTTATCAACAAAAGCACAATGAAAGCTATGTTCATGACATCATTCATCACTGACTGTCTCCCTGGGCTCCTGCTTCCTATTATCCAGCACTTTACTGTGTCAGCTTTCAAAATGTACATGAACCCCTGAAGTAGTCATGATTCATTATTTTTACATTTCAAGAACATTTATAGTTCATGTCTATGACATCTTGCAGAGAGCGAACTCAACAGAATACGAATGGAGTTTGTGAAGAGGGTGACGGAAGAAATCTTCAAGCAGTTGCTTGATGCCCTCTTAGCAGATGGTGTCTTCAGTGATTTGGAGAAAGAAGCAATAATCGAGGAGAACCAGACCAGAGCAGATAAGGCACGAAGACTCGTCGATGATGTAAAAAGAAAAGGAGAGGAAGCCTGCAGGAAGATGATGGAACATCTTCAAAAATTAGATCGTACACTTTCCTCTCAGCTGTGTTTGTTATCTGGCCCATCAGCACAAGAAGGTAAAGCCACATATTTCTGTAATAAGGGCTTAGAGGGTGCATGGGAGTTCGCCCAACTAGTATACATGTGTTTTGGAGACTTGGAGAAGGTATTCAAACGTGTCCCTCAGGGAGTCCTGTGAGGGGTGCTCCGGGAGTATGAAGTGCTGGACCCCTTGATAGGGGCTGTTAGGTCTTTGTATGACCGGTGTCAGAGTCTGGTCCTCATTGCCGGCAGTAAGTCGGATGTGTTTTCCGTTGAGGGGTGGACTACGTCAGGGCTGCCCTTTGTCACCAATTGTGCTCATAATTTTTATGGACAAAATTTCTAGGTGCAGCCAGGGGCCTGTGGGAGTCCGGTTTGGTGACCTCAGAATCAGGTCTCTGCTCTTTGTGGATGATGTGACTCTGTTAGCGTCATTGGGCCGTGATCTTCAGCTCTCATCGGAGCAGTGCAGCCGAGTGTGAAGCGGCTGGGGTGAGAATCAGCAAAATCGGAGACCATGGTCCTCAGCCGGAAAAGGGTGGAATGCCCTCTCCGGGTTGGGAATGAGATCCTTCCCCAAGTGGAGGAGTTCAAGTATCTCGGGATCTTGTTCACGAGTGAGGGACGGATGGAGTGGGAGATTGACAAGCAGATTGGTGCGGGGTGTCAGCAGTGATGTGGCCTCTGCATCGGCCTGTTGTGGTGAAGAAGGAGCTGAGCCAGAAGGCGAAGCTCTCGATTTACAGTCTATGTTCCTACCCTCACTTATGGTCACGAGCTGTGGGTAGTGACCGAAAGAACGAGATCACGGATACAAGCGGCCGAAATGGGCTTCCTCAGCAGGGTGTCTGGGCTCTCCCTTAGAGATAGGGTGAGAAGCTCAGTCATCTGGGAGGGGCTCTGTGTAGAGCCACTGCTCCTCCACATCGAGAGGTGCCAGATGAGGTGGCTCGGGCATCTGGTTAGGATGCCTCCTGGACGCCTCTGTTTCGGGCACGTCCCACTGGGAGGAGACCCAAGGGAAGACCCAAGACATGTTGGAAAGACTATGTCTCTCGGCTGACTTGGGAACGCCTCGGGGTCCCCCCAGAAGAGCTGGAGGAAGTGACAGGGGACAGGGACATCTGGGCTTCTCTGCTCAAGCTGCTGCCCCCGCGACCCAACCCCCAAACAAGCGGCAGATAATGGAGGGATGGATGGATGGATGGATGGATGGATGGATGGATGGAGGGTTCAGCACACTGGTCGCAAAGTACAGAGCAAAATAGACACATTATTTTGTTGTTGGCAGGCAGAAAGCTATTGGTTGTTATGTGTTGTAGGCTTTATGTAGTCAATAAGGACGATTAATCTGTCCTGTTCCCATCTTCGTTGCAATGCACCCCTGCACTGACAGTGATTCTGTGGGTGCAGGAGGGAACATCGCAAATAATTCACCCACACAACCAGCTTGTTGTGTCCATTTTTGCCTTGTCGTGCACTTTTCACAGCGACAAACCATCATTACACAACGCAAGCTGTAAAAAATGAATGGGTTACATAGTGAAGCGGTGGGATTGTCTCATGAGGTCTGAGAGGGCCATTAGTAGATGAGCAGTGTAATTTTTACAGACTTGAACCAACACCAATTCAGTTCTACATTAGTTTGTGTAGTAGCTGCATCTGTGTGAGTCCATCTTTAACCTCGGTAGAAGTGGGAGAAACATTCTTGGGAGATGCTCTTCAGTTGCATCTTCTGAGGGTTTATCTCTTGGTTTATCTGAGGGAATGTTTGGAGTAGCCTTTTTTCTGAGGGCTTTGAACAGAGTTATGGTTGCTAATGTGTTTACAGAAAATAATCTCTGATTTTAAGGTGTGTTTGGATGTGTGTTTCAGATGGAAGCTCCACCTGTGCAGCAGCACGTGAATGTAGGGTTTGCAGTAAAGTTTGGTGTTGAGGATCTTCTGCAGTTGTTTAATGTATTTATTATTTTCACATGGAGTGAGTGTTTTTAGTGGGATTATCTTCTTGTTTATCTTGGTTTGTATTATTCACTTATGGTTGGTAGTTTATTGAAAACTTGTGTCCTGTTTTTTTCTGAGGAAAGGCCTTGAGTTGCTTCCCTTGCGGAGGGCTTTGAGTTGGGTGTGTGATTTAAAACTCCAAAGGTTTTACACCAAACTGTTGTTTTGTCATAGGGTTTGCAGACATCTGATCCTCCCCGTCTACACTGTTGTGTGTTAGAATAAATTGAAAGGGACAGAAAAATGATTTGTGTCTTTCATTTGCAATTATAGCCTATATTAATAACTGTAACTGAGATAAGTGTCTCATCAGAGTTTGAGGTAAATTTTAATTTAAAGGCACATGACTTTATTTACTCGATATCTATGCTCCATACACTGCTCAGTAAGAGGAAACCTTCTTGTCTCCCATTTTGTCTTTCAGAGGTGCTTCACAGGTGTCAAAACAAACTCAAGTGTAACTTGAAGAAGAAGTTCCAGTGTGTGTTTGAGGGGATTGCTAAAGCAGGAAACCCAACCCTTCTGAATCAGATCTACACAGAGCTCTACATCACAGAGGGAGTGACTGGAGAGGTCAATGATGAACATGAGGTCAGACAGATTGAAACAGCATCCAGGAAAGCAGGCAGAGCAGAAACAACCATCAGACAAGAAGACATCTTTAAACTCCCACCTGGAAGAGATGAACCAATCAGAACAGTGATGACAAAGGGAGTGGCTGGCATTGGGAAAACCGTCTTAACACAGAAGTTCACTCTGGACTGGGCTGAAGGCAAAGCCAACCAGGACATCCAGTTCATGTTTCCATTCACTTTCAGAGAGCTGAATGTGCAGAAAGAGAAAAAGTTCAGCTTGGTGGAACTTGTTCATAAATTCTTTGATGAAACCAAAGAAGCAGGAATCTGCAGCTTTGAAGAGTTCCAGGTTGTGTTCATCTTTGACGGTCTGGATGAGTGTCGACTTCCTCTGGACTTCCACAACAAGGAGCCCCTGACTGATGTTACAGAGTCCACCTCAGTGGATGTGCTGCTGACAAACCTCATCAGGGGGAAACTGCTTCCCTCTGCTCGCCTCTGGATAACCACACGACCTGCAGCAGCCAATCAGATCCCTCCTGACTGTGTTGACATGGTGACAGAGGTCAGAGGGTTCACTGACCCACAGAAGGAGGAGTACTTCAGGAAGAGATTCAGAGATAAGAAGCAGGCCAGCAGGATCATCTCCCACATCCAGACATCACGAAGCCTCCACATCATGTGCCACATCCCAGTCTTCTGCTGGATCACTGCTACAGTTCTGGAGGATGTGTTGAAAACCAGAGAGGGAGGAGAGCTGCCCAAGACCCTGACTGAGATGTACATCCACTTCCTGGTGGTTCAGGCCAAAGTGAAGAAGGTCAAGTATGATGGAGGAGCTGAGACAGATCCACACTGGAGTCCAGAGAGCAGGAAGATGATTGAGTCTCTGGGAAAACTGGCTTTTGAGCAGCTGCAGAAAGGAAACCTGATCTTCTATGAATCAGACCTGACAGAGTGTGGCATCGATATCTCAGCAGCCTCAGTGTGCTCAGGAGTGTTCACACAGATCTTTAAAGAGGAGAGAGGGCTGTACCAGGAGAAGATGTTCTGCTTCATCCATCTGAGTGTTCAGGAGTTTCTGGCTGCTCTTCATGTCCATCTGACCTTCATCAACTCTGGAGTCAACCTTCTTGGAAAACAGCCATCATCATCAGCTCCTATCGCAAGGGCACAAAGATCTTTTTCTTTAAAGTCTTTGAAAAATATGTTCGTTTTTTGCTCTGGTGTCAATCAGCAGAAAGAACAACAAACAACCTCCCAGACATCTGAAACAAGAGAAGATCATTCTGCAGATTCTCTTCGACTCTTCCATCAGACTGCTGTGAACAAGGCCTTACAGAGTCCAAATGGACACCTGGATCTGTTCCTCCGCTTCCTCCTGGGTCTTTCACTGCAGCTCAATCAGAGTCTCCTACGAGGCCTGCTGACACAGGCAGGAAGTAGCTCACAGACCAATCAGGAAACAGTCGATTACATCAAGGAGAAGATCAGTGAGAATCTGTCTGCAGAGAGAAGCATCAATCTGTTCCACTGTCTGAATGAACTGAATGATCGTTCTCTAGTGGAGGAGATCCAACAGTCCCTGAGTTCAGGAAGTCTCTCCACAGATAAACTGTCTCCTGCTCAGTGGTCAGCTCTGGTCTTCATCTTACTGTCATCAGGAAAAGATCTGGATGTGTTTGACCTGAAGAAATACTCTGCTTCAGAGGAGGCTCTTCTGAGGCTGCTGCCAGTGGTCAAAGCCTCCAACAAAGCTCTGTAAGTACATGTTTGGTTTCAGTCAGTAATGAATAAGCTGCTTTCTGCATGTAATAAAGAATGAGTTATTTATTCTTACTTCTATGTCTCTAGTCTAAGTGTCTGTAACCTCTCAGATGAAGGATGTGCAGCTGTGTCCTCAGCTCTCAGCTCCCAGTCCTCCAGTCTGACAGAACTGGACCTGAGTATCTACGACTCAGGAGTGAAGCAGCTGTCTGCTGGACTGCAGAGTCCACACCTGAAACTGGAAACTCTTAGGTTAGATTTCAATTATGTTTTGATGTTTTTCTTTTTCATGCAATGTTGTGATGCTGTAATTTTAAAATATATTTTTAAATTTTTAAAGAGGACACATAATCAAAAATCCCTTTTTATATATCTTATATTTATATAGGTAGGGGAACATGCAGTTGTTGAGGGCTGTTCAAAAACAGTTTAAAAAAAGACAACAGAGGTGTACAGAAAAAAAGCTGAATAGAAATATTTTGAGAGATGTTTGGCCAACTCTCAGCAAAAGAGAATTCTTCCTTCATCATGAAAATACAAAACAAATGTTTTGTTCAATGAAGATTCATTGCTGTACGTTTCACATTCTGGTAGAAAACGAGCAGCTGTCCTTCCTTTTGATGTTCCCGTTCTTTGGATCAAGGTGCTGTAGCCACCTGCTGCTGTATTTACTAACTGCTCCTCACATTTTTGGATTTTCTCTTTAGATCGGCTGCAGCAAAATTACACAAATGTCTGAGCAAAGTTACAAATTTCATGTCACGATTAGACAGGGAGAGATTAAAAATGGGCAACTTGTAAGTCACATGCACAAACTGAATAATCTCAGTCTACATGTATTTTTGACATGAAACTAGTTCCATCTGAAAAGCCTTTTTCATTTGATGTGACATTGAGTCATGTCTGTGCATTTTGTTAATCTCTTATAATTTGTTTTTCTTTAGGAATATGCACTCATGTGTCATTAGAAAATATGTTTTTGGATCATGAAATAGAGATTAACAAAACTGTATATCACCTAAAAAGAAGCTATGGGGATATTTTGGCTTCACGGAGCAAATGTGGATGGATTCTTTTAATGAGCGTTGCTTTGACAGTAACATTAAATTTTATTCAATTCTAAGTAAGTATTGTGGTGGAAAAAAATAATGAATATTATCCAAGCACTGTTAAGGTGAAAAGCACTCAGGCAGGTTTATTGAATAGTTCTTGTACAAAAGAGAACAAGACTTCAACACAGAGCACCTGTGCCAGAATGTAACTCTGATTTCCAGTTTCAGTGCATGTCGTATTATACCTGAACACAGGAGAAGGAAAAAATGTATTTGTATCAGACTGTGCAAGCTAACTTCTCCTAGCTGGACGGTCTTGCGGAGTGCGCAAAGCAGAATATATAATGTAATACAGAAATGTTTTATTGGAAACATCTTATGCCTGGGAAAAGAAGACCAAGTCTCACAAGTCATTTAAACATGATGAGAAACAAGCATAAGGCTAAATAATAATTTTCATTACAGTATATTGTTGTTTTTTTCCCAATATTATCTCTTCAGCCTGGGTGTATGTAACCTCTCGGAAAAAAGCTATGGAGCTGTGTCATCATTTCTCACCTCCCAGTCCTTTCGTCTGATAAAGCTGGATCTGAGTAACAGCAACCTACAGGATTCAGGAGTGAAGCTGGTGTCTGGTGTTATGGAGAATCCAAACTGTGAACTAGAATTTCTCAGGTGAGGTTATTTTGATTCTTGGAGTATAGTGTGACTTTATATCATAAAAGCAACGGGTACAAAAGAAAACTTACTCTGCAACATGAGATTAACAGAATTAAACTAACAGTAATTCAGAATCAAGCTGTAACTCAACATTTTTATTTTATTCATGGACAGCTTTGACTGAAAAAGTAAAAGTGATGGTGAAGTTGTTTAGGGACACCAGAGTATTTAAATTTAGGATTTGTTGATTATGCCTGTAGTGAACTCAAGTGTGGAATTTAATACAAACTTAAGGCTTTAAATGACTGCAACATTCTTGATGTTGCTAATCAGCTTATGGAGCCACATTGCCCCCGAGTGGTCCGTAGTACTGAATAGTTTAACCCAAATCTAAGTCAACAACTTGCATATGACATGTGACATTTATATGAAATAATGCAACTGTTAACCAATGCATCAGCTGTTTCTTATTGTATTCTGTGTTTAACACAGGAAAATAACATTGTTTGGTTCATTATTTATATGTAATAACTTTACAGATATCCATCTGAATGTTGAGACTCATAACCATCATGTCATGTTATGTTATGTTGTTTTGATGTCTTTATATCCTAAGTTTATGCTATATCTTTACCCTTTATATCTTAAAAAGTTATGGTGTTTTTAGAATCCTCTGAACAAATCTTTATGAGACGGAGGAATGCAGGAGTCGAGTTGCTTTGAGGCACCCTCATTGCAGGTCGCCTTACAAAATACGCCCAGACAGACGTCACAACAGTTTCAGGCATACCATTGGCTGAAAGTGTAGCGTAGGCCTACGTCAAAAGGGAAGCTCTGTATTGATTGAGCAATCCTGTTACTGAAACCAGTCTACAGAGCATGTTTAATAAGTAGTACAGGTGAGAAATTTAAAATGATTCAGACCTTGATCTTTAGACACTGAAATAACCAGAAGTCGTGATGTTGTCTTCTATAATACAGTGTGATAAAGAGTACAGGGTGATAGATGGCATCCAAAGTATCATAGGCAGCTGGATATATTTTGATCACAATTTCCACTATCAAAAAGCAACATTTCCTCCAATAATCTGTTTTTAGGATGGAGGATAACTGCTTGTTTTTGTACAAAAACTCAACTCAACTTCATATATGAGCTCTAATGGTTAGTCTGTCATCAATCCAAAATCTATTGTAGGTTAGTGTGACACAACAAATTGATAAATAAGAGTAATGTATAACATTACTTATCACAGATGATGCAATGGTTATATTCAAGTATTTTGGAGTGAATATGTACAGAGTGAAAAAATGTGATCCAATTCTAGTCCAAATCAGCGACCACATGTTTAACAAAGGCAGATGAGTAGGGAGGCCTTGACCAGACAGGAACAATTTCTTGTATTCTTTTTTTTTAAACAGCAGGGTTGGATGTGTGTGTGTGTTGCTAAAGCATCTTAATTGCCATCTTTTATTGGGAGGATGGCAGGCATGGTTCATCATTTCCAGACGCTTTGCCAGTATTGTGGTCAGCATCCCATCCCCAAACAAACTCCTCCAAGGTGGCGAGTTTAGAGGCTAAAACAGACTGTCAAAGTATGGAACTATCTACAGCTTGGGAAGTCCAAGTCTGTTTAATCTCTTTATTAGTTCAGTGTGTAAAAACTCTAATTAAGCACATGGGGAAATTAAGCTATATTTTACAAGAGAAGTTTGTTCACCCTTCTAAACAGTGATATTATGTGGCTCATTTTTGTTCAGTGGTAAAGGCATAACAGGAGGTCTGAGACTCAATGGCATTTTTATTTGGAACAAATGGAACAAATGCTTCTAACTGTAAAGAGTCTTCTCAGACTGTTTTTGCTGCTACTCACTCTGTCACCCTGTCACACTATTTTAAGATGAATTTATATCTTGGTTTTATTTATACCAAGCAAGACTGATTCAGGTGATCACAGGTGAATCAGTCTCGCTTGCTGTCTGTCTTTCTTCCTTTCTAATGAAACATTCACCTTTTTTTCTCCTCAGACTGAGTGTCTGTAACATCTTGGAGATAAGTTGTGCAGCTGTGTCCTCAGCTCTCAGCTCCCAGTCCTCCAGTCTGACAGAACTGGACCTGAGTAACAACGACCTGCAGGATTCAGGAGTGAAGCAGCTGTCTGCTGGACTGAAGATTCAACACTGTAAACTGAAAGCTCTCAAGTCAGTATTCATCAAACTCAGTGTTGATTTATTTAATGAGTCACAGCACTGTGGAAGGTGTTGGATGGTGTCGGATCAGTTCTTTCTGCTATACCTGGAAAAACTTGTCTTGTTTTTAAGACAGATATCTAAAACTTTCTGCTCAAACTGTCTGAAGTTTATATGAACCAATGCTGAAACACATTGTTTTCTGTCTTTAACTGAACATGAAAGATGTGGAAATTTCTTGATTCAAAGACAGATCTTGATGTGGATGTGAAATATTCTGTATCACCGCAGCCTATAAAAATGGTGGTATAGTCTGGTTGTTTTTCTGAAGAAGATATTTTTGTAGTCTGAAAACTTTTTGCCACACTACAAATAAATTTCCCAAACTTTCTGGTGACTACAAATATCAAATTAGATGAACAGAATGAGGCTGAATTGTAGTGGATTGTTTCTATCTTGATAGATGAACATAGTCACTCATCACTCATCTCCTTCGCCTGTCCTCGCCTCCTCAGTCCATCATTTGGGACCAGTCTTGCCTCCCACTTGTCCACGTCCAATAGAATATCATGCCTCCTGTGCAATGTTGCACATATTTGTTTTCTATATATTCAGTCTGATATACTACTACTACTACATTACAAAGTCTAGATATGCAAGCAAAAGTGAAAACCACAAATTTACTTTTAAATTTAAAGAAGCTGATTTAGGAACTTGTCCACATAGTCAGTGGAGAATAGTTAAAACAGGAATAGAAGTAGAGACAATGGATCTACCTGAAGTTTTTCGCAGTAAAGTACTTATGGTGTCTCTGCTGAAATCTGAAAATGTGACATTAGCTGCAAACCGAATCAGTAACTTATAAACTTGAGACAAAGGAAAACAGAAACTCAATAAGACAATTCCTTTTTTTTTAATTGTTAACGTTTGATGACATTCAGCTTCAGTTTCAGAGCAGTTCTCTCAGAGTTTCTGTGTTGTTTTGTGTGTCTGCAGCCTGTCAGGCTGTCTGATCACAGAGGAAGGCTGTGCTTCTCTGGCTGAAGCTGTGACCTCCAACCCCTCCCATCTGAGAGAGCTGGACCTGAGCTACAACCATCCAGGAGACTCAGGAGTGAAGCTGCTCACTGCTCGACTGGAAGATCTAAACTGCAAACTGGAAACTCTCAGGTATGTCTGATCGAGTAAGGAGGAATCGGAAACACTTCATCTCCTTTTCACACAGTCTTTATGAGAAGCTGTGTTCAGTATGCCGCTGAGTTAATAATAATAATAACAACCTCTAGCTCACACACATTTAAGTAACTCTGTTCGGAACTTAATCTGTTTTAGCTGACGGATGAATTTATCTTAACTTAGTTGATATCAGACCTAATGACAGATCACACAGATACCCTGCCTTTGTAGGCTTGATTTTCGTGATCACTGCCCCATTGTGCAAATTAGCCAATAAAATGCCTACCTGTCGAATCTTTATCACAAGAGATTATGAGATTATCCCTCTCCCCAGCAGCACTCTCCAGTGCCTCCTGGGGGATCCCGAAGCATTCCCAAATCAGTGAGAATGTAGAATTTCTCCAGCATGTTATGGGCCAGGGATAGAATAGCCTGCAAAAGCAACTCTGGTACCACATACTGTCACCACAGAGTGCTCAAGGGATAAGTAACTCTGCGAGGATAAAGATCTGGTCCACTGTTCCACGACCTGGGTGAAAACCATACTCTCCCCCTGAATTTGAGGTTTGGCAATCAGTGATAGAGCGGCTGTGGCTCAGTGGTCGTCCAATAACCTGAAGGTTGACGGTTCGATCCCCACTTGATCCCCACTCACCGCTCAAAAGATTGGTGAACTGAAAGCTAGAGGGGTGGCAGTTCACCTCCTTGTCACAGCTGAGGTGCCCTTGAGCAAGGCACCATACCCCCATGCTCCCCGGGCACTGTAATTGGCTGCCCACCGCTCCAGTGTGTGGCATCTGTCTGAGTGTGTGACCCTGTGTGTGTTTTCAACAGGTGCCGACCTGGATGGGTTAAATGTGGAGGACAAATTTTGTGTATTTCATGTATCTACATGACAAATAAAGACTTTTTTTTCCCCCTTGTCCTGTCCAGCATTGTGGCAGCAGAATTGTAATCTGAATACCTTTCAAGCCAAACAGATTTGCTTTGCCAAGGGAAGCTTTATGAATGTAAAGCTCCTCTTGATGCCCATCAACTGCCCATTTATTTATTTTTGTTACAATATTTCACATGTAATAGTGCCGAACCGGACCGGGGGACAGGGAAAGGGGAAGCGCAAAGAAGAAGAAACAGAACAAAAATAGACAGAAAAACCAGACAACCAGCTGCTACACCTGTAAAAACAAAACAGACGACAATCCACGGCCTCTGTGGCCAGCTTTAGCGCCACCAGGAGTACCTGAAAGCAGACAAGCAGAGACTAACCAAACAAACAAACAAACACAAACAAGCACAAGTAGCAGCAATCACATACAACACAACTGTAGATATAGATGACCTGAAACCACAGGATAATACATCAACTGCTTAGCAAGCATGCTACTCGGCTAATGATTGCATGTGTGTGTGTGTGCATGAACATGCAATACCCATGGCACAGGACCTACATGATAACCGTGCTTAGTAATGAGTGTATAAGTGTACAGAGCCACAATCCACAGAAGCAGGCAGAGAGGGCCACAAGACCCAGGCCACCAGCAGCCCCAACGGAGCACAGAACCCAGGAAGTCCACCGCAGGGACAACCACGCATCCACCCAGAAGACCGCAGAGGAAGCCCCTGGAAAGAGCCCCCATAAGCATAGGGCAGAGGCCCCCCGGGAACCAGGGGCAACAGCCCACCAACCCCGCCAGGCCCCAGCCACCCAGACATGGGCCGTGCACCGAACCCGGGCCCCAGGAGCCCGAGCGCCCCCAAACCCTCCGTCAGAGTCCCCACCCAATAAACGGGAGGGCCAAGCGCCCCAGATAGCCAAGCACAGTGGGCCAGTGCATGCCCCAGTGCCCCTGGCCAAGTACCCTGGGAGTCAAGACGTGCCCACAGGTGGGTGAAGTCACGAGCAACGGGGAGAGGACACGCCGCCCCCCCATTGGGAGAAGCATAAGCAGGCCAGAGGACAGCAAGTCCCAGACCCAGGCCCAATCATCACCACACGCTTGCACATCCCATACATCTGCACATGTCCCCCCTCCCTCAACTCCACTGGGCCAACAGCCCCCCAGCCACCACAGACCCCGAACCAGCAATAACTCATCCTCCTGGCCCCTCCCACAACGTGGAAGAAACCAGGCAACAGGGGTGAGGGAAGACCCCTCCCCTCACCCCTCTGGCTCTTCAATGAACTCCGTTAGCAACCTCTACCAAAGTGATGAGCAAGTCCTTTTTCAAGTTCTTAGACTCTCCTTCCTCAATGAAGGGCATGCTGGTCAGATAAAGGACTTACACAAAGTCAGCAGTTCCCCACCCAGGCCAAGCACAACCTGAGCTGGACCTTGTTTTCCCTTTCTTAGCCAATGGTTTGAACGGTTTGCCAGAACATCTTTGGGGCCAACCAAAAGTCCAAAAGGCTTGAAAGGCCTTCTTCTTCTAACTGATTGCTTCTTTCATTGCTGATGTTCACAAGCAAGTGAAACACCACAGCAGGCACAGACATCGTTCTCTGCACCCAGAAGATGCTTCCACAGTGCAGGTCCTGAACACGGTCCGTTCATATTCCATGTTCTTAAACTCACCTTGTAGGTGAGAAAAGCAATCTTGGAGGTGTGAGTTGTAGATCTCATGGACAGACCTCTCTGACAAACATTCACACAGTACACTTGTGCTTACCAGGTCTGTATGGCAGTCTTCCCCACCAGTAGATCCACTGACCTGTATCTGAACTGCCTTTCTGAGCTAAAATCATCAATTGATGATCACAGCTACGAGCCCTTAACTCACTAAACATACTACAGTTGCAGCAGTGTTGTTCAGGCTGTTCACAGCAGAGTTAAACTGCAGTTTAACTCATTGGTGATATGGTCTTCTCCTCCTGCATGATTCCATGAAGATAAACTGAAAAGATCCTATTGCTAGAACATGAAAAACACAACCATTAGATAGGACATTCCAGTGGATGTATCCAGATGTTGGACTGTTCCTTTCTCAGTGTAGAAACAAAGTGTGTGTGTGAGAGCCATATAATGTCCATGTTTGCATGCTGAAAGAGACTGTGCTGCTCTGACCCCCCTCCTCCTTTCAGGGTGGATCCTGCTGGAGAACAATGGTTGACACCAGGTCTGAGGAAGTGTAAGTGTGTTCTTCATCTGATTCATGACATCCAACCATCTTCACACTGTCACATCACTCACTGATCAAAGTGAACAGATGATAGATCAATAACTGCAGCTGGATTGTGTTTGTTCTCTCCATCAGATTCCTGTCAACTCACAATCGACACAAACACAGTGAACAGAAAACTGGAACTGTCTGACAACAACAGGAAGGTGACATGTGTGGAGGAGGATCAGTCATATCCTGATCATCCAGACAGATTTGATGACTGTCCTGTGCTGCTGTGTAGAAATGTTCTGACTGGTCGCTGTTACTGGGAGGTCGAGTGGAGAGGAAAAGTTGATGTATCAGTGAGTTACAGAGGAATCAGAAGGAGAGGAGACAGAGAGTTTGTGTTTGGAAGTAATGATCAGTCCTGGAGTCTGAGGTGCTCTGATGAAGTTTACTGTGTCTGGCACAATAACAGAGTAACACTCATCATCAACACCTCCTCCTCCTCCTCCTCTGTCTCTAACAGAGCAGCAGTGTATGTGGACCGTCCTGCTGGCACTCTGTCCTTCTACAGAGTCTCCTCTGACACACTGATCCACCTCCACACCTTCAACACCACATTCACTGAAGAACCCCTGCATCCTGGATTTACAGTCTGGTCACCTGTTTCCTGGTTGTCTCTGTGTTGAGTATAAAGAGTTTCCTCCTGTCAGAGAATCACTGTTGAACAGATAGTTCAGTCTGTACATGTCTGTCTCTTTCACTCAGAAACACCTTTTCAGATTCATGGATTCAGTCAGTTTCTGTTTGAAACTCTTCTAAATGATTCCTTGGAAACTTCTTCCTCTTCTAGTCCTTTAAAGATGGAAGCTGCCATTCTTCCAGGATGTTGTTTTTCTGTGTGTTTCCAGTCAAAGCTTCACACTGAATATCAGTATGTTGTGTTTCTCTGCAGCTCACTTCAACTGAGACCATTCAGTTCATGTCAGCTGCAGTTAGTTTGCTGCACATGTGACAAACTGTGATATCAGAGAGGAATCACTGAGCTGCAATCAGCCAAGATGAATTTCCAACCTGCTGACAGATCTTCACTGATTCTGCTCCAATGTTTAGGGACTCTGGTTTAAACTGATAGAATTACTCAGTTCTGTCAGAGACAGTCGAGTTCTGTTAGAAAACCTTCTTCCTGGTTAACTTGTCATAGGTGTGATGACTCTGTGATGACACCAGCAGAGAGTTTGACCAAAGCCTGTCTCATACATCTCACTAAGACCTCAGAAAATTGGGTCAAATTGTTAGGAAAAAAAGGCAGATGTGTCTTTCTATTCAAATGTGTTTTAGTTTGTGTTGCAAAAGCTTTTAAAAAAACATGGATCATATAAAGAAAGCAGCAGAACTGAGTGTTTGTGTTAATATGGTGTTATCTACTCTAAATATTGTTTTCATTCTATCTGTTCTGTTTCCTGTCTGTCTTCTCTGTTAATTATTCACAATAATAAAGCTGAACTTCAACCTAAATGCAGCCGTGCTTCCTTAAAGCGTAAATGATTCAATGAATCTGATGCTGATGTTTCACAGAGATGTTACTACATTGTTGTTTGTTTGATTGTTGAAGATTTGGATCATATATTGATATCTGACTGGAGTTATTTTCCCCATTAAATGTGTAAATCTTCCACCTCTCCATTAAAACAAAACTTGTTTCTGCAGAGAGTTTTATTCTGAAATAACTGAGTCATGCTTTTCGATCAGGATCCATCACAGACCAGACTTCCTGGAAGCTGAAAAACAGCTGGAAGGTCGCGCACGTGTGATGATCAAAAGTTTACAAAATTCTTGGTTTTCCTGCTGTAAACATTCAACACATTAGTTTTTAAGAGGTTGAAAGCAAAATGTTGCAAAGGTGAAAATCTTTCTCTCACAGCGGTTGTGTTTTTCTGAGCGGTCTGATGTCTGTCCCGTGACCAACTGGACTGGAAACATCACTAAAACAATGAAGCTGCTGTTTTAGCAGCCTCATGAAGTCGAGTGTCGTCCTGCTGTGAAAAACAGCAGCTGAGAGCTCAGATCAGGCATGAGGAGGGAAAACTGGGCAGAAACCTTCAAACACACCAGACTGAGAGCTGAAAGCACCCAACCACAGAGCCACAGCCAGGACCAGGACCCACAACCAGAACCAGGTACCATAGCTTTGGCAGAACTAACAATCAGCCACTTTAAATATGTTTTAAGCTGTTAAAATATTTTCATTTTACACTGATTAGGGTCAAATGTGGAACTAACAAATACAAAGAGTCTTTAAGATCAGATTACAGTTTAAGTACAGACGGTTCACGCTTTGTTGTCCTCTGGTGGGACCATAAAGATGTGAAATGACAGCTGATCATCATGCTGATTTAGCTGCTGCTCTGATGCCACATGTTAACATCTGTCTGTTTGTCTCCAGGTGAACCATGACGAAGTGTACTCTGACCGTCTTTGTCCTGCTGAACGTCTTCATGCTGCTCAGGATTCCTGCAGGTGAGACACATCAAACATCTTCATCATTTAGAGTTTCAGCTGCTTTCACACAGAAAAACTCTAAACTACCTCACAGAGGAGACAAAGACCTGCCTGATGCAACCAGGAGCTCCATATTCACCTCACAGACGCCTCTTATTTAATGTTGTAAAAGGAGTTTTACTGCCGATCTGTCATGTGTTCATGTTAGCTGCACCAAATAGAGAAATTTCACTCACTTTAAAAAAAACAGTATCACACATACAGATACATTAATACTAACAGGTTAAAAAAAAAAGTAACATAAAATCCACAAAATGCAAACATCTACACTGCTATATCTTTCTAGAAGTTTTAAGTTGAGAGTGAAACCTACTTTGAAGCGGACTCAGGTTCAGGTTTCTTCTTTCTGACCAGCAGCTGCAGCAGTTTCACCTCTGAAATCAATCTAAAGCAGTGTTTGTGCATGGAGTTTGTATTTTCTGTCAGTTTTGAACTGACGAAGGTGAAATGAAGCTGATTGGAAACGTTTAGTTCATGATCATTTTTAATGAGGTATAAACACAGCTTGACTGAATGCATGGACTTGATCTTTATCTGAGTGCATTTTAGATCAGACAGTTATTGCTCATTTAGATACAACTTATTAATCAGAGGTTCATAAAACCATTCTTATCATCCAAGCTCTGCTTAAGCCACATTATTAACTGATGTCATTTATCATAAAGTTAATTCACTTCACATTCAGCATCCTCCAGATGAAAATAATCTCTTCTTAAAGTGGTGCAGAGATGGTGGTTCGGTTGCACCTGGGACAGATTGTGCATTTGCAGGCACCGGCTGACCAGTCTGCCTTCTTCCCCTCAGCCTGCTTGGACTCAATACCAGACGGCTGCTTTGTCTCTGTTCTGATTCATGACTTTGTCTCTGGCTGTTTTGATGTGTTTGTTTTGGTCCTACTCGTTATCAGTTTATTGTGTCTGATTATCTGTTTTGGTTCATAGTTTTGTGGCCTTATTTTTCCCCATAAGACTGATGCTCACTCAGGTGAAAGCCACAGACTGTGCAATGATTTCTACACCAGACACGGGCAGAAACACCATATATACAAATGCATTTGGATAGTTCCAGACATGTGTAGTTATAGATATGTTTGGAAGCACACAGCAACACTCCCACATCAGCCAGCACAACAGAAACTGATGGAAAGTGGCGTCCTAAAACAGATGCCAGCTATAAAATGTCACGGACCACAGGACACAGATGCAGGGTCGACTTCAAGGCAAGAGTGTTTATTAACAAAAAACAGGTCGAGGATCTCCAAAACAAGGGGCTGTGAAAATCCTAAGCACTCTCCTCAATAGCTATATATGAGGATGGTGCAGCTATGAAAAGGATCAAATCAAAACTCTCCACTCCAGGAGGAAAACAGAACAGGCTATGAACGATTACAAAATAAACTTTTACGCTCTGCTAATGAGGCGGACTTAAACAAAAAACGCTCACCTGATAAATAGGGCACAATCACTAGAGCACATAAAACTCTGCACGAAGGGAGGCACTATCAAACTTAACGATTAACTCTAGGCTGACCTTTAATGGCGGCGCAAAGATCTCTAAAGACAAAACACAAAATCACTCCAATAGCGGAGGAACTATGAAACTTAAACCAAATAACGAACGCAAAGCTCCTCTAAGGGAGGTGTCTATGAAACAATTAACAAGAACAAAAAACACTCCTTAACGGAGGAACAAAACAGGCTACGAAAACTTACCGTGAACTAAACTAAAGCTACGGAATAAATTACAAATGAAGATAGCTCTGAAGGAAAATCGCTCAACTGCAGGCTCAAGGATACAAGACTGTGGGACAAGGGCGCTAGAGTGAGGAACGTGACGAGTTACAACACACTGGCACAAGACAAGGGAGACGCAGACTATTAGAGCACAAGAGGAGCCAAGGAGAACAGCTGGAAACACTTTGGAATCAGGGAAGACAATCAGACGCAGACACAGGAGGAAACGAGGTACCTGAAACGAGAGGAGCAGTTAGTATTTCAAAATAAAACAGGAAATGACATGAATCAAAACTAAAACGTGACATAAAAGAGGGAAAAAAGACTGAACTCAACCTTGAACAAGTCTAAGTTTGAACGTGCACAACACTGCTCAGAGTATTTAGTATTCAGCAGTATTTTAGAGCAAAAATCAGCATTTAGATACATGTCATTAAACTTGTTTAATAAGGGTTGTATCGCATCGCATTAAAAGGCAAAAGAGCGGGAATTAGTTTCAGTACAAACTCCTGATCCAGCCTCATTTCTTTCTGACTGTCCTGTCATCTTTAAAGTGATCCTGATCAATAGTTTTCCAGCTTTCTGGATGTCTTTCAGAGTTTTTCTTTGGACAATTTCTGCTTTTTCTCTCTTCAGTCCAGTCCTTGTACCTGAGCATTTTCAGAGGAATGTGTTTTTTCTATGTTCAGCCACTTAACTCTGACCTATGAATCATTCAAGCAGAAAAAAGGTTCCTAACTCAAGGAATGAACCAGTTTTGTGTCGACGCATAACAGACAACTTAGCAAATAAGCCACTTTAAATTGGATCTTTAGGCACTTTGTTGCTCGCAGCCTGTCACAAAGACACATCATTTGTTCCCATTTCTTTAGTTGCATGTATGAAAAACACCAAAGATAACACAGTTTGACAGACAGAAAATAGTATTTTTACAGCAACAAGGTGATTCCCAAAGAGCTATGAGCTGAAAACTTGGCATATCTCAGCATGGTGTGCAGTGTGTCCTTAAAACATTTGAGGAAACTGGACAAGTGGAGGACAGAAGAAGAAGTGTCAGGCCTAAAAAACTATCTACAGCAGATGAACAGTATCTGAAAGTGATGTCCTTAAGAAAGAGGGAAAAATCCAGCAAAGACCTGACAGGACCTGAGAGATGCATCTGGACCTTCAGCTGATCCATCTACTGTTCAATGAAGCCTCATCAGAAATGGTCTCCATGGAAGGGTGGCTGTCAAGAAGCCGTTCTTAAGGAAGGGAAACAGGGAGAAAAGGCTGAGCTATGCCAAATGATACAAGAAGTGGACTGAAAATCAGTGGCAACAGGTCTTATGGAGGCATGAATCCTCCCCAGAGCCTGGACCTCAACATCATTGAAGCAGTGTGGGATCATCTGACAGAGAACGGAACAAAAGGCAGCCGACATCCAAAGAAGAGCTTTGGGATGTCCTTCAAGAAGCCTGGAGAACTATTCCTGAAGACTACTTAAAGAAATGACAGAATCCTGGCAAAACATTAAGGAATGAGGTGTGTTTTAAGACTTTTGATCACAGTACTTTATATAATCTGCATATTCCAAAAAGTTGAGAACTTTTCCTGTTCTAAAAGCACAAACTTTCTGCTTTACTGAAGAAAGGGGTGATATGTATCTGTTCAAGCTGCTCTGTATTTAGTCTAACCTACAACTGGTCCCAACAGGACGATCATCTTCAGCATCAGTGCTCAGTGACAGCTTTAGAACTATGTGTAGAAACCTGATTTGTATTTAGACTGTTTCTGTCCAGTCGAGCTCTCTGAGCTGACAACAAAAATAAACTCTTCTGAACCATCAACTTGTATTTTAGACCCAATTACACCAGACTGTTCGAGGAGGTTTTCCCCTAAATCCACACCTCCACATTGGATTTGATCAGTCCACCACAGAGTTTTAAGGCTGCTGGAATTAAACCTTTACTTGAAACTTTCCTTTTACTCTGGAAGCAGAAATTCCCCTTAAACTTCTCTGAGCCATAATTGGTGGCAGCAGAGGCCTTGGAGGGAGTCCATTCCCTCTGAGTGCAGCCCACAGAGGGAGTGGGAGAGGTTCCTGAGTCTGTAAACTTCCTCTTGCTGTGTTGAGCTGCAGAGGCCTGGGGATGATTCTGCATTTTCTGGCCTGTTGGCGGCTTCCTCAGAACTTTCCTCTTTGCCACTTTGAAAGGGAAATATGTAGAAACCCTCAGACTCATTCTCCAGAATCTCTTCATCTACTCTGTCACCCCACAGAAGTGCAGGAGAGGATATTTTGGTTTGACTCAAAAGGGACTTTTTAAGTAAGTGTTGTTTTTCAGGCGGTTTGTCTTTCAGGCTTTTATAAACTACAGTGATGTCATGTCCTTTGATGACATGTTTCCATTGTGATGTCATGCAGAACTGTGAGGTCATAATGAATGATGACATCACTTCTTGTGATGTCCGCAGCGATGGTGCTCTGTTCTCAGTCACCAGTCATCACGTGTGCTGTTCTGCTCTCTTTTTCAGCTTTATGATCTTCACTGTAAATAATATGCAGCACATGTTCATAGAGCCCAGGCAATGGTGGGAAACATGGATTGTATGAATGCTGTGTGAAATGTAAATGAAAACAGAAGCAGTGACCTGCAGATCCTTTATATATATGTGATAACTGAATCTGAATGTATCAGTGTCCAGGTCAGTAATAATGTATTTATTGTATGTTACGGTGCTCACAGCTGCTTTCTGCACGCCTCACCTGGAAGTATCTTTGAAGCTGCTTTGTATGTTGTCTACACTGACTGTGAAGCAAAAGTAATACAACAGCCACATCTTCAGGCTGTTCTCAGTGTTTCCAGCACAATCATTCAGCTGTTTTCATGCATCAACATAATACAGTAATAACAGTGTAGTTATGGTTGTTTCTATTCAGAGCTGCTTACAAGCAGAATGGGATTATTTCTACGTGTCAACATACAGTGTATAACATCATTTCTAGTAAAAATCTGACTTTGAAAGATGTTAAAATGACAGAATCAGCATGTAAATTATAAAATGTCTTCCTGTGGATGTTCTCAGATATGTACAGTATGAACACTGTGATCCTTTCCCACATGTCCCAGTATGTTTGATTGTGTTCCAAGTGAGGGTCAGACTGGAGAAAGTGTCATGAAGCTGTCACCCTTAAAGAATCAATAAAAGCTCTGAATACAAAAGCATTTCAGTGTCATCTCTATAAGTAATGATGAAAGAAGCAAAAGCTTCAGCTGCACCTCCTGAGCTCTACTTTCCATATTGTCTACACTGACTGTGAATCAAAAGCAGCACAACAGCCACATCTTCAGCTTGTTGTTGAAAAGCTGTTCTGACAACATTCACAGCCCAATAAGCAGCACAGTGACAGCAGTGTAGTTGTGTTTGTGGGTCAGAGGAAATCTCATGTTCCAGCCATGTGATCCAGAACAACCCATGTGAGTGAAGGACAGACTGCAGCACTGATAAAAATGTCAGTTTGAGATGAATTCACAGGCATCAGTGTGTCAGTGGAACTGAAGGTGAACTGTTTGAGAGCTGAACACTGACAGGACTTTGTTTGCATGATGGAAACATGATGAAGAACAACATGACAAACTAAATCCATCATGTTAGAAGACAGAGTGGGAAAAGAATGAAAGTCAGCAGAAATTCAGCTCCATTATTGAATGAAGTCAAACACATTGAAGAGTTGGATCAGAGTTGAGGAGTTGTGTGGATTTGTAGTTGTGCATTTTCATCCCAGCTGTTAAACAACAGATATCAGTGTGTGTTACTAAATTCACCACCAAGCTGAATGTGTTTGTGGGAACATGAATGTTTTTTAGTCTTTCTGCATCATGTGACCCCGATTTTTTTCATCTGCTGTCAGATTCAAATCAAGAATCATGAAACCACACAGCAGCTTCAGCTAAGCTGTCAGTCAGCAGCAGCAGTCTTATCTGTGGGCCGCAGGGGCTGATGGGAGCTCTGAGGAGCTGTTAGAAAGCACGTGGCCCTGGTCTGATCTCACAGCTCGTCCTTGTTTGGCCTCAGCTGCATCAGAGCGCCACTTCTCCCCAGGTTCACCAGAGGAAACACCACTGCACAAAATGCTTTTCCTCCCAGCTGCTGCTCTGTGCTGTCTGTGTTCAGGTGAGTGTTTCCAGCCAATCAGGAGCCAGCAAACTCCACCTGGAACACACACTGTCACACTGACCTTCATCTGTCTGTCTGAGTCTCTACAGCGCTGGTTGCCATGGCAGCACAGCTGATCCAGGACCAGTTAACACTGACCAGGAGAGTTGGTCAAAGTGTCTCCTTCAGCTGTGGAACTGACCAGTGTGATGAAAACTGGATATACTGGTACCAGAAGAAAGAAGCAGAAACATTCACAGTGATTCTGGATATTAATAAAGATAGTGGTGATGATTATAAAGGTTATGGTCATCCTCAGAAAGATGATTTCTCAGCTGTGAATAAACAGAACGGATGTGAGAGAGCAGTAAACCACAGCCCAGGTTCACATATTTCACCTCCATCTCAGACAGAGTCACAAACATACTGAGCTGAGGGAGTTTCTTCCTCTCTGCTGTCTTCATTTATTTCAACTTTTATTCAACTTTTTCTTCTTATTAAGATAAGTTTTCTGAGGGTTCAAAGATAAAAACTGTGAACATTTCAAAGATTTGTTCTGGAAAATGATCCAAATGAAACTTCAATTCACCATAAATAAAAGCAAGACATTTTAAAGACATTTATTGAATACTGAATGTTTTCATTCAAATGTCCAGATAAATATGAATCTGCTGCTTTGAGCTGCTGCTGGAATAAAGTCCATTCCTCCTTTAAAAAGTTTAATGAGCTCTTCATGAAAACACTTCCAGCAGCACTTGTTGTTTCACAGCTTTCAGCAGATTTCACCACATCATTTCACTTTATTCCATTTTAAAAGACAGATCTTGGACTGATCTCAGGTCAGGATTTTGTCCTTCTAGCAGCAGCTTATCAGGACGCTGATTTTGTTGGACAGATGTTCATCAGTTTCCTGTGGATGTTTCTGCTTCCCAGAGGATGAATCCAGAGTGCACTGAGACTGAGACAGGAGCAGGAAAACTTCCTAAATTCATGTGAAGTCTTTGTACCACATTACAGCTCAGAAACAGAACACATGCACAGTGAGGGCATGATGCTCAACACGTTTCTCAAAGCATTTACACAAGGACATTCATTATGTGCTGATAGTGATATGATTTCCTTCCCCTGACACTGAAATAACGATCATCTTTAAGTGATTTCATGTCACTTTCAGATCCATCAGCTCCACAGTTTTATATCTCTACATGTTAAGTATAAGGCAGCTTTCACAGCTCGCTATGTGGCAAATATCTGGGAAACAACTGAGACTAACAGCCTGAAACATCCAGTTTCTACAAAGATAGCTCATATACACAGTTCTGTTGGAATGTTTCTGTACAGTCATCATGGACATTAATGTCATTTCCATTTAGTCATTTAGCAGATGCTTTGATCCAAAGTGACTCACAGGTGAGGAAACAACAATCCCGTGCAGTCAGGCATACCTCTCATTTCCCTGTATTTGTGTCCATCCTCCAGACTCCTGTGGATCCTTTTTACCTCACGCTAAAAAAGCCAATATCACAGACGGAGAAAAGTTTGATCATGAGAGAGAAAAAAACTCTTGAAACTTTCTGTGAACAAAGCAAGGAGCTCAATAAATAAGTCTACACCTCATTACAGTGGTTAATATTTCTGTCTGAATAAGTTTTGTTTGCATCTGTGTGGTTGTGGACATATTTGATCTAAGGGAACTTCAGATTGAAACCTCGCCAGTGAAGAACTGAATGTAGCACAACGTGTTGGTGTAAAAGACCACTCTGATGCTTAGAAGTCCATACTCCCACCAACTAGTTTAAAACTGAATAATCCTTTCAGATGAGAGATGAAACGTCTTCAAGAACCAAGAAGAAGAAGAAGTTGCCCTTATTCAGGCTCTTACCCACAAAGTGTCACAGTGAGGAGCCCCCTTTCCAATCAGCAAACCTTCTTCTAAAAAAGTAGCCCTGAACAGCTGCCTCCAGCTCCTCTGAGGGACACACCTGCTGAACTGGTCATTGACATTAAAATAAAAAGGCTGCAGACAGACCAAAGCTGCTGCGTTGGAGATGAACCCTCTGTGTAATGCTTCTCACAGTTCATGAAAGAATATTATAAAATAACAATGATTTTAACCATCTGTAATTATACTGGGGCAGCTGCTTATCTGAAGTGTTGCATATGTCACTGTGATCTATGTTATTAATGTCCAAAGACATGTGAGCTGTGTTTAGATTTAGCCAAAAGCTGAAGTGGAGAAGAAGATCTTGGAATAAAGAAAGAGGAAAGGATGATGCACAGTTTTTACAGTAATGAATGACACACAGTGGTTCTAACGGCGCCCTGGAGCTGTTCACATCTGGTCTTAACATGATCAGAAAAGTGAACTAAGTACATCTTTGAACACGTTCAACAAGGATTCAGCAGCTCCTTTCTCCACCTCTCAGCCAAATTTGATAGTTCTTGTGATGAGAGATTTCAACTCGTGTAACCTCTCCCAGGAACTGACGAGCTCCAAACAGCTGGAGACATGCGCCATGCAGGACAGCAACACACTGGACCACTTCTACTCCACCATAAAACCCTCATACCGCTCCATCCCCCACGCTGCCCTTGGACACTCCGACCACTGCATCATACAGATGGTCCCCACATACAGGCAGCAACTGAGAAGGGCCAAACCATCCAGGACTACAGTAAGGAGGTGGACTCCAGAGGCAAGGGACATGCTTCAGGACTGCATGGAGTCTACTGACTGGGAGTCACTGAGGGGCCCTGAGGATGACAACGGCAGCTTTTCTGACACTGTATGTTCCTGCATCAGCTTCTGTGAGCAGGTCTGCCTCCCAACCAAAACCATCACAAGGCACAATAACCAAAAGCCCTGGTTCTCCAAGCAGCTCAGAGAGCTCAGGCGCTGGAAAGAGCAGGCGTACAGAGAGGGTGACATGGACACATTCAGACTGGCCAGACAGGGCCTCAAGAAGGCCATCAAAAATGCTAAAGAGGACTATAGAGCCAGACTGGAGAGTGATTCAGGCACCAACGACCCTGGTTGGTAGAAGGCCTGTGGTCGCCCCCCCTCCCCCAGACTAGCTGACGATCTCAACACCTTCTACACCAGGTTTGAGAGACCCCCTGCTGCTTTATTGTCTCTAATCCCCCCCCCCCCCCCCCTCTCTCACAGGCACTGAGAGCTCACCGCCACCCATTTCTCATCCCCTTATCACATATGTGTATGATGAAATAGTTATTAACGTTTTCTGTGTGTAAATTCTCCCAGAAAGGTAGCATCATATGATATGGCAGGTTGTGTGTGTTTTTCTGTCACTTTACTCAAAGAAAGTTAAGGCCTTAGCATGCATGAGGTGTTCTTATTGTACCCCAACTCCTTGGAACACAGTAAACACCTCACCTATGAATACATTAAGAAACAGTGAAAACACAGTTCTTGATCAGCAAACCTAATGCATCTGATATATGTTAGATTAAGATTTACCTTAACAGGACATATCAAATCAAAATATTCTCACACGGGGGAAATCTTCCTCTTCCTAGCTGGCTCCATCCTCTTACCTATCCTTCTCTCCTCACTCTCCCTAATCTCAAAACTATCTCTCTCTCACTTAACTCCCCAAACTATCTCCAAACTACATTAACGCTATCCAAACTCGAGTATCCGAACTATCAAAACTCAAAAAGTGAACTGACTGCAACTCTCCATAAAAAAAAAACACATTTTAAATGGAGACTGAGGGGTTTCTATGCTTGTCAATACTCGGGCATATAAATCTGACCAAATCTGAAGCGTTTACGGAAGAAGTCACGTGGTTGGGACGGGTAGTGAGGTTGCGGACGTCATCATTTTCGGCTCCTCCCCTAAATGAAGGAAGCCGTCTCCTCCATTACTGGACACACGCTTCGAAGCCTCAGCACATTTCAGAACATCATTACAGGAAGCTGCATGCAGGTGAGTCCAGAAAAGAATACATGTAGCGGTCAAACATTTGCAGAAATGTCTTCAAAGTGCTTTGTGTCATTGGTTTGATTCCTGCACCTGGACACGGGCAGTCAGAACATGTACTAAAGAGTAAAAAAGTTCAAATAATCTGGCTGCTATGCACAGTTAGCATGTCCTGCTAATGCTAATGCTAATGGTCTGCTAACCGTTGTACTCAAAGCAGAAACCAGAAACACAACATCAACTATAGATTTCAATAAGCCGGTCAGATGGACAAATAAAATGGAGCTTTATCCTTTTAGCTGTGTGTTAAACACATTTTCCACTAAAGTTGCAGTTTTAAAAAATTTGATGATTAATGTAAAATTTAGAATTGTTCTTTCCGAGCTTATCTGGGTATCATTTGGCTTTTTGATAAAACTGTGGAGTGAAAACATTTGATATGATGTGTTTAATGTGTTTTAGTGTTTAAAATCTTAAAATGGGATTTAATTATGGTCTATATAAATGCTTCAATTACATTAAGAGTTTATGTTGTTTGAAGAGGAGTTATAGCATGATAATATAGATTTGTCAGTGATCCAGGAAAGTATCACAGGAGCAGTAGAAATATACAGTTCAGTATCAGTGTCTGAATTCTCAGATTTACACTCACAAGCCCATTAAAAGACAGTCTGACTGTCCTCTTCAGAAGTGTCTCATGAAAGCTTCATTATTCAGTTTCCTTTACATATCCAATATTTTCTTTTATCCACGTATCAAAAAGGACTGACCGCATGATAAAAAGGTTGTACATGTCTTTACTCATAAAGTCCACCTGCCAACATCTGGAGTTAAAATGGAGCTAAAATGATCTTTATTAGGAGGATCTGTGCAACTTTTAGGAGCTGATACTCTGATCTGACCACAACACAAGATCACTTTTTACTCTTTAACTGGACACATAAGTTTACCAGTTAAGATAATTTCAGAATCAATGTAAAGGAGATTGTAGGTTATTAAAACACTCCTTTATATTTAAATGACAGCCTCAGAATGGTCCACTTCATGTTGTTCTTCAGAGTGTCTCAGATCAGTCAGACAGCTCCTGCTGACGTGCTGTTAGCCACACAGAACTAGATCATTCCCCCACTGAAACATCACATCTTCTCAGTTTCAAGCCTCAGTCCAGACTGAAGCTCCCTGAGTGCTGAACCGTGGGCTTCAGAGTTTAACCTGTAACAAATCTGAGATTACTCTGTTACTTTTCTGGATCCATGACAGCTTCTGGAAATGAGAACAAATTTAGAAATAGAGAAAATCTGAACTTCAGTCTTTGGGATGATATTGGGACCCTTTCCTCAAACAGTATCATTGTCTTAATGTAGTAAAATGATTTAAGTTGATCATGTTACACTGACTCAGATGAGATTCATGGGCTATTGCACACAGTGGGTGTCATTCTACAGAGTATATTATACATATATTATATTATACATTTATTATAAATTTTTTTCTGAATTTGATCAAAAAGCTCCAAATATTTTGAACTGTGACCTTAGTGGGTCTTTAAAGAACCATTTTAAAGTTCACAGGAATTTGAATTAAAACCACGGTAATAAGTTTAATTAAATGTGACTAGATGGTTAAAAACTGTCCAGAAAGGTTTTCAAGAGAAGAAGAAAAGTGGGTGTGGTTTGACATGCTGCACGCCACAGCTGGATCTTATTACAATTCAATTCAATTTTATTGATATAGCGCCAGATTACAACAATTGTCATCTCAAGGCACTTAAGTAATATAGTCCAATTCAAGCCAATTGGAATTCAATTAATTGTAATCATAATCCAATTCATTCATATAGAGCCAATTCAAAAAATTAATATCCTAGCTAAGGAAACCAACAGATTGCACCGAAACTTGTCTTCAGTCCAATCTCCCGTCCTGAGCGTGCCTGTGGCGACTGTAGAAAGGAACGACTCCCTTTTAACAGGAAGAAACCTCTGGCAGAACCAGACTCAGGAAGGGTGGCCATCCGCCTCGACCAGCTGGGGTTTGAGAAGAAAGAAAATAGGGAAAATAGGGGGGAAAAACACCATAACACCATTCAAAGGATACCTGTTGGAACAGGGAAACATACGTTAATAACCACAATAATGTCACATGTACATAAAATCAATTTTGAAATTAAACAGGGGGAAAAAGAGAGCAAAGTGAGGAAAGGTGTGACAGATGAAGTCCCCCAGCAGTCTAAGCCTATAGCAGCTTAACTATGGGATGTTTCAGGATTACCTGAGCCATCCCTAACTATAAGCTTTATCGAAAAGGAAAGTTTTAAACCAAATCTTAAAAGTGGAAAGGGTGTCTGCTTCCCGGACATTTACTGGCAGCTTATTCCACAAGAGAGGGGCCTGATAACTGAAGGCTCTGCCTCCCATTCTACTTTTAGAAACTCTGGGAACAACAAGTAAACCTGCAGTTTGGGAGCGAAGTGCTCTGTTAGGAAAATATCTTACAATGAGATCTTTAAGATATGATGGAGCTCGGTCATTAAGAGCTTTATATGTGAGAAGAAGAATCTTAAATTCTATTCTGAATTTAACAGGGAGCCAATGAAGAGAAGCTAAAACTGGAGAAACATGATCTCTCCTGTTAGTTCTCATCAGAACTCTGGCTGCAGCATTTTGGATCAGCTGGAGGCTTTTCAGAGAATATGTGGGACAGCCCAATAATAAGGAATTACAGTAGTTCAATGTTGAAGTAACAAATGCATGGACTAGTTTCTCTGCATCACCCTGAGACAGGATGTTCCTGATTTTTAGCAATATTACGAAGGTGAAAGAAGGCAGTCCTATAAACCAGTTTTATATGTGCGTCAAATGATAAATTCTGGTCAAAAATAACTCCAAGGTTCCTCACTGTAGAACTAGAAGCCAAGGAAATACCATCTAGAGTAACTATATAACTAGACAATTTCTCCCTGAAGCGCTCAGGTCCAAAGAGAACAACTTCAGTTTTGTCTGAATTTAAAAGCAGACAGTTCTGAGTCATCCAGGTCTTTATGTCTTTAAGACAGGCTTGTAGTCTGACCAACCTGTTGGTTTCATCTGGTTTCATAGATAAGTACAGCTGAGTATCATCAGCATAACAATGGAAATTTATGCCAAGCTGTCTGATAATGTTACCTAGTGGAAGCATGTATAAAGTAAAAAGAATTGGTCCAAGCACAGAACCCTGAGGAACTCCATGACTTACTCCAACGTGTGAGGAAGATTCTTCATTTACAAGAACAAACTGGAATCTATCAGATAAATATGACTTAAACCAGCCTAATGCAGTTCCTTTAATCCCAATAACATGTTCAAGTCTCTGTAACAGAATGCTGTGATCGATCGTATCAAATGCAGCACTGAGATCCAACAGGACAAGCACAGAAACAAGTCCGCTATCAGAAGCTAACAGGAGATCATTGGTAACTTTCACCAGTGCCGTTTCTGTGCTATGATGCACTCTGAATCCTGACTGAAACTCTTCAAACAGATTATTTCTATGTAAATGATCACAAAGTTGAACTGCAACTATTTTTTCAAGAACTTTGGACAAAAAAGGGAGATTGGATATAGGTCGATAATTAGCCAACACTTCTGAATCAAGAGTAGGTTTTTTAAGTAAAGGTTTAATTACAGCAACCTTAAAAGTCTGAGGTACATATCCTATCAACAAAGACAGATTGATCAAATCCAATATGGAAGTGTCAATTAAGGTGAAAACCTCCTTGAACAGTCTGGTTGGGATTGAGTCTAAAATACAAGTTGATGGTTTAGAAGAGACTATTGCTGTTGTTAGATCAGAAAGATCAACTGGACAGAAGCTGTCTAAATACAATTCAGGTTCGAAAGATACTTCTAAAGCTGCTCTACTTGATGATACATCAGTGATAATAGTGGGAAGGATTCCATTAATCTTCTCTCTGATAGAAACAATTTTATTGATGAAGAATCTCCTGAAATCATCACTGCTGAGAGTTAAAGGAATACATGGCTCAACAGAGCTCGGACTCTTTGTCAGCCTGGCAACAGTGCTGAAAAGAAACCTGGGATTATTATTATTATTCTCTTCTATCAATAATGAATAATAAGCAGTTCTAGCTTTACGAAGTGCTTTCTTATACGTTATTAAACTATCTTTCCAGACTAATTGAGACTCTTCTAAATTAGAGGAACGCCACTGTCTCTCCAGCTTTCTTGCAGTCTGCTTTAACGCACGCAGCTGTGAATTATACCAAGGAGCCAACCTCTTCTGACTGATTACCTTCCTTTTTAGAGGGGCAACGTTGTCCAGTGTTGTACGCATTGAAGCTATAGTGCTGTCAACAAGAGAGTCAAGTTCTACTGGAGTAAAATTTAGGTAGCCGTCCTCTGTCATATCAGCACATGGCAGTGAAGAAAAGGATGATGAAATCAACTCTTTAAATCTGGTTACAGCATTCTCTGACAGACACCTTCTATATGTAGAATTCTTCTCAGAAACCGTGTAGTCAAGTAATGTAAATTCAAAAGTTATTAAAAAATGGTCAGACAAGACAGGGTTATGAGGGAACACTGTTAACTGTTCACTCTCAATTGTATGTACTGACAGTTGCAGACCGAGTCCATCAGTCGGAGGACCAGGACCAGAATGGAGCGGCAGAACCAGGATCCAAACACCTCCACTAAGAACAGAGCTGGTTCGTCCTCTGGTTCCACCGGGCTACAGGTCAGTGTGGAGGACATTAAAGACACGAGGACGAGTGTCGAGGCTCTGTGTATCGTCCGCTTGTTCTGCTTTTACTTCAAATGTGGAAAAAGTGTCAGCAAAGTATTTCCTGGTTTCATCTACCCTCTCTGATACAGATTTTGCTTAGACTGAAACTATGCTGCAGGCTGAATGATCTGCTGGAAGAAACTCAGTGGCCAGATTGTTGTGGTGGGACATTTTCTGGCTCTCAGTCTTCAGATTTGAGAGGTTCAGGAGCTTATATTCATTGTTTGTGTTTAAAGTCTCTGGATTACATGAATTAAACCTGGTGGTGGTAATACTTCTGGGTCTTTAATGGTTAGATGACAGGTTTGTAGATCTCTCTACCTCAGGGTAAAGAGTTTTAGAGAGAAACAAAGGTTGAGTTAAAACTGTTTCCCTGATAGCTGTTGAGCTCAATGGCTGCAGACCTCTGGGTTGTAAGCTGGAACAAAGGGTTAGTGTAATGAATGTCATGTATTACCACCACTGTTACTTTTATTAATTTAAACCAGTGATCATCAACCTTTTTCAGTCCAACCTCTACATGGTGTTTAACTGAACAACTTGGACAAGACTGTGCTTCATTCTATCATTTAGAAATATTGTAGCACAAGTTCCTTTTCAGAATTTCATCATGACAAAAAATAATTAGTGAAAGAGCAAAAAGCAAGAGTTTACTGCTTAAAAACCTGAACGTGTGTAGAAGACATCAGAGCACAGTGTTGACAACTGAGGGCACTTCTAAACACACTCTCAGCATCTCAACACGTTTGATCTGAGATATTGAGACCTGTGGCTCGGTCTATACACGTCCAGTTAGAATATGTTGGTTAGCTTAGAGAAATCTTTTGTGTGAACTTCAAAAGGATCTAATCCTTCTTCCTCTCTGTCATTGCAGAAACATATAGCCCAAGAGGGCTCCAGATGTAACTCTTGTAAACACTCTGGGAAAGTTTTCAAAAGATCATCACATCTGAGGTATCATCAGAGGCTTCACAATGGAAAGAAACCATATAGCTGTGGTCAGTGTGGGGCAGCTTTCACTACATCTTCCCATTTTAAGAAACACCAACGTATTCACACAGGAGAGAAACCATACAGCTGTGGTCAGTGTGGAGCAGCTTTCACTCAATTATCTGGTCTAAAGGCACACCAACGTATTCACACAGGAGAGAAACCATACAGCTGTAGTCAGTGTGGAGCAGCTTTCGCTACATATTTCGAGCTTAAGACACACCAACGTATTCACACAGGAGAGAAACCATACAGCTGTAGTCAGTGTGGAGCAGCATTCACAACATCTTCCTATCTTAAGATACACCAACGTATTCACACAGGAGAGAAACCATACAGCTGTGGTCAGTGTGGAGCAGGTTTTGCTCGATTATCCACTCTAAAGACTCACCAACGTATTCACACAGGAGAGAAACCTTACAACTGTGGTCAGTGTGGGGCAGCTTTCACTACATCATCCGATTTTAAGACTCACCAACGTATTCACACAGGAGAGAAACCTTACAACTGTGGTCAGTGTGGCGCAGCATTCACTACATCTTCCAATCTTAAGAAACACCAACGTAGTCACACAGGAGAGAAACCTTACAGCTGTGGTCAGTGTGGAGCAGCTTTCACTACATCTACCAATCTTAAGAAACACCAACGTATTCACACAGGAGAGAAACCTTACAGCTGTAGTCAGTGTGGAGCAGCATTCACAACATCTTCCTCTCTTAAGATACACCAACGTATTCACACAGGAGAGAAACCATATAGCTGTGGTCAGTGTGGAGCAGCTTTCACTACATCTTCCAATCTTAAGATACACCAACGTATTCACACAGGACAGAAATCTTACAGCTGTAGTCAGTGTGGAGCAGCATTCACAACATCTTCCTATCTTAAGATACACCAACGTATTCACACAGGAGAGAAACCTTACAGCTGTGGTCAGTGTGGAGCAGGTTTTGTTCGATTATCCAGTCTAAAGACACACCAATGTATTCACACAGGAGAGAAGCCTTACAACTGTGGTCAGTGTGGAGCAGCATTCACTGAATCATCTAATCTTAAGAAACACCAACGTATTCACACAGTAGAGAAACCTTACAGCTGTGGTCAGTGTGGGGCAGCTTTCACTCAATTGTCTCACCTAAAGACTCACCAACGTACTCACACTGCGGATAAATTATTGGTTTAAATCAACAATATATTTTACGGCAGATAAGAAAACATTCACCTGGGAGCAGCAACAGGAACTACAAATCAGAAGAATTTCCCTTGTTCAGATTAAAAATTTTCTTTGTGGATTACCACCTTCTCTTGTCAGGACTTTTGTTCTGAATGTTCTGTGGGTAGCACATGTTTGAAGAATCATTAAAAGTGCTTTATAATTTGTTGGGATAGTTGGGAACTATGGGCGGATCTCCCACCGTTCAAGATAAATATGGCATCAGTTGTGAGTTGATAGACGGAACAATATCAGTGCCTTGAGATGACATTGTTTTAATTTGGCGCTATATGAATAAAATTGAATTGAAAATGCAATCTTTTTGAAAGTAGATACATATTTTATTCTATTACACTGAACATATATGTTTTGTTTAAAGTTACAATTCACAAAGTAGCTGTGCACCAGCTGTGGGTATGTTTGTAAACATACAACATCTTTAGAAGCGAGATATCATTTCAGTTTGATGTAAAGTCTAGCTTTACACTTGTTTGTATTTCATTGTTCTGCATTTTATTAAAGGTTAGATGTCAACATTTCTCATGAGTTTCATGTTCTTGCTACAGAGATATTTTTAAAAAATGTGTGTTTGGTTCTAATCTTTGTGCTAATCTTTCCCAAAGACTTAGAAATTTTTAACGCAGTCTGAAAAAGGTTTGGAGTTGTTCCCTGTACTTTCCAGACAGCTGTTTGATTGTCATGACTAAAGCTGAAAGTTAAGGCTGTTCCAACACTAAAAGGGCACGAGGCTCAACTTCAAGCTGTGATACTATGTCAAATGTCTGTTGTGTTGGTGTCAAGAAAATTCTCTCAAAATGAGGCTCAGAGTCGCTGGAGACAATACCAAACATTTATTCTCACAGCAAGGAGTCTGCATGACATATCAAGAAGCTGACACAGATTTGTCTGAGTTAAAAAAAACAAACAATGATGCTATCGCTATTTAGTTTCCACTTTGTTTATTCTGTACATTTCTGTATATAACAGTGCTGAGCCTGAGTGAGATGGAGATTTCAATTTCCCAGAGGCAACCTCCCAAAGGGATTAATGAAGTCATCCATCCATCCATCCATCCTATGAGATCACTGGCCACACAAGGTTATGCGACATTCAGTCAAACAAGGATTAGACAGAAGTTTAAATAAGATAGATAGGAGGACTCTCAGCACACAGTGTCTCTTGACCCTGCAGCATCTCACACGTGGTACTTCCTTTTTGTCATAATATAACTTCATGATTTTTTTTAACATATCTCTCTTGTTTATAATAGAAAAGAAGGTGTAAATTCACAGTAGAGTCATATATACACATGCATTTTTTTGTATATCTTCTACGTCATTGTCATTGTTAAACAGTTTGTTATGTTGACTTCTGTTTGTTCTTGGCTCTCAGTCTCCATGTTGCTGATCCTGGATCTGCTGAGATGTCCCAGGTCATTGTTGGCTTTGATCCTCATACATTTATTTTTGTCCTGAGAAAGAAGAAGTTCCAAAAAGAGAAACAGGGACTGCTTTTGAATTTGACACAGCCTATATCATGTCAACGTTCATTTGGGTCTGCCGTTTTTCATTTAGTTTCAGACTTGTTATTGGATTCAAATGTTGATGAGTTTCTGTGACAGATAGGCTCCAGTCCCCCTGAAACCATGTAAAGCAAATGGAAGGATGGATAGTTTGTGGCACCATTATTAATTCATTCCACTTCAGTATTGAAATCTTTTTGTTCCATTCATTGTAAAGTTATCCTGAAGATAGCAGGCAGGATTTGAACCAGCTGTTGCACCACTGGCAAGTTATGGTCTCTGTGAGGGGGTGAGCTGGTTCGTAGTGCAATTATTGATGAATGTAATTGGCAGATTGTCTATGATCAATATTATGTGTAATTGTACCTTATTTATTGATTGTTTAACAGAAAATGGGTATTTTGAGTCTCACACTATAACAAATATGATAGCACTTCAATGAATTCTCTATAATGAATTAGTTTTCTAAAGAGTTTCATAAAAAATCATGCAAATATTGACTGTCTGTCCTTCCAGAAACTTACATTCCACAGCTTTGAATAAGGTATTTGATATGATACCTTTTTAAGCTACCTGGGAATATGACAGTATCATAATTATGATTGTATGAGCACAGTGGTCGATCCTGTAACGCCTATTGTTCAATCTGTACATGCTCCCATCAGGCCAGCTAATACGCAGCTATAATATGTCCTACCACAACTATGCAGATGACACTCAGACCTACGTGTCACTGACGGCAGAAGAACACGGGCCTGTAGATACATTGTGTCACTGCATCGAACAGATCAGTGTGTGGATGCAAAACAATTTTCTCCAGACAAAACCGGATCATTGTCTGTGGCCCACAGAAACAAAGAGACAGTGTTATCGGTCAACTTGAGACTCTCTCTCTAAAACCTTATAATCAGGTTAGAAATATAGGGGTAATATTGAACTCAGACCTGAACTTTAACAGCCACATTAAATCAATAACATCAGCAGCTTTTTACCATCTAAAAAACATGGCCAGAATCAAAGGAATAGTGTCTAAACCAGACTTAGAAAGACTAATCCATGTATTTGTCTCCAGCAGGTTGGACTACTGTAACAGCCTGCTCACTGGGCCCTAAACAGGCTGTAAGACAGCTGCAGTACATCCAGAACGCTGCTGCTCGAGTCCTAACTAGAGCCAGGAAACACAACCACATTAGTCTGGTGCTCAGGTCTCTGCACTGGCTTCCTGTCGCTCAGAGAATAGACTTTAAAACAGCTCTGCTTGTGTACAAGTCTCTTCATGGTCTAGTGCCAAAGTACATCTCTGACATGTTAGAGCCATATGAACAAACTCCTGCTGGTGCCCAGAGTCAGGACTAAACAAGGTGAGACTGCGTTTTAGTTTTATGCTCCTAATATCTGGAACAGTCTTCCAGAAGATGTGAGACAGGTCTCAACTCTAACTGTGTTTAAATCCAGGCTGAAAACAGTTCTATTTAGCTGTGTATATGACTCTCGTCACTTTTCATTCAATTGATTAATGATTATTTTTTGTTTTATGGAATTATTTTATTTGCATTCTTGTGATTTTATGTAGCTGTAAAGCACTTTAAATTGCCTTGTGTACAAATTGTGCTCTACAAATAAACTTGCCTTGCCACATGAAACACAATCGATGTCATTTATTCACTTGCTACTGTACTGTTTGCTACCAACAATCAATAAAGTATAATTAATTTGATTTAAAGCATATTTGTGAGAGTGATCTTTTTTTTCAATGCCGTTTATGCTTTTTACAGAACAATTGATATATTTAAGGATGGTTGAAGGCTGGTTAAAAGTAGTTAAATATTTCTGAAGCCGATTCTGATCTGTTTACATGTGCAAAATGATGTAATATTGTTTTACATGCGCTTAGTTGGAGAAAGTTGGAGAGCAAACTCCAACAAAACAACATGAGGGAGGTGTGGAGTTTTTTCATCGGTGGCCATGAAAAAAAGAGTGGCCAGGGAATGGAAGGAGGCCACTGAGTTAAACTTGTTCTTTAACCCCTCTAACTCCTGATTCCTTACCATCTACCTCGGATGAAGTCCCGCACGGTCTTGACGTTTATTTTAGGTAGGGGAATGCCAGCTTTGCAGAGAACAGGGTCATCCACTAAAATCCGGTGCTGGACCCGCTCGTATGCCTCCAGGATGGTCGTCTTCTCCGGACTGGTGCGTGACCCATGAGGACAATGCAGCCACAAAAGTTTCACCAGTGTGTACATTAGCCTGTTGTGCTGAGCACTTATGTTTTGTTGTGCTGGTGCTTAGCGTTTGGCCATCTTTACTTTCTGTATCACAGCAGCATCAACAAGGTCGTCTCTTTTAGTGCGGCAGTACAGAGTGTTGCCCCAGTGCGTCCTGTACACTTGATTGAACTGCTGAGGCTGCTTGTCGTGCTCCTCCACGGCATTCCAGGCTTCCAGGATATTGTTCCTCTGCTCGGTGGTGAGTGACAGCTTGTCCTCTGTCAGGCCAATGTCCAAAAGAAGAGAGCAGAACTTTTCCAGCTGCTGAAAGCCAGGAAGAGGAGTTGGACTGCAGACATCCTCCTGTGCAAACAGTGACACACAAATGTTATGCCTGTTGCAGGTGTGATTTATCTAGTCTTATTTGCTTTTCATCTGCTTCTGTCTCTTGTGACTGCAAGTTTTTTAGATTTTGTAACGTTATGTTGACTTTGCGCACGACCACGTTGACTTGTTAAGCTTTTTCCTCAGTGATTGTTTCCTTCTTCTACACAAGCTTTAAATACTTTGCTACTGTTTTCACTGTTGTTTTAATGTCTAATTTAACTCCTGGCAAAGTGGCAACATTTGAAAACTCGTCTAACACTGGCTCATACGTAGCAGTTGAACGGCTTTAACTCCTGGAATAAAATGTACATCCACATCAACAAACAAACAGCTACTCACAAAGACTGGAAGGTGAGCACTAGCAATTTCATTGCTGGAGAGCCGGATGTGGGGCAGCTCAGCACTCAGTGCATTGTCACAGGTCTCCACCTCACTCTCGTAAGCCTCATCTGGCTCATCTGGATCATGCTGCCCAGGCTGAAGCACCTCCTCCTCTGGATCCGGCCCATCGTTCACGATGTCTGCGAGAGAAAAAGGGCCCGATTCTCCTGTACTCTGACTAAACAGGTATCCCAACCTGAGCAGCTCATTAGAGGGGACATCAGCGGGAGCCTGAAGTTTTCCTCCACAGTCTCTCCGAACAGCTGCTGACAGCGGGTGTTGAGGCGGTCGATAAGCGGTGCAGAATAGATTCTGTGGTGCCGTCCTTTTCCCCCAAACACTGCATCAGAGCGGCGGTCAGAATTCCACCGTGCAATGCCACTTATCAGATAGACCTGATAGGGCCGGGCTGCGCAGTGGGGACCTGAACATCACAATAAAACACATGAGATGACTCACAGTGACACGTGTGACATTTTATAAATATCCACACTACACCTGTGTACCTGGGAGCATGTTGGGCAAAGTTTTGTGGAATCCTTCCAGGCTGTTGTTGCCACGCAGACATTTGTAGTAGGGCACATCCACTTTGTTGATGGTCGCTGTACGCGCCACCCTATACATGTAGATGTCTGGAGGATCCTGGATGCACTCCAGGTGTCGCCGCTGCGCCGCCCACATCTCATCAACGGCCGCTGCAAATACAAATGACGTACAGACACACAAACCGATTGTTGTGTAGACTTTTTTTATGCCACACAACTAGTATTAATGTTGTAACTTTGAGTGTCAGGTCTTTATACCAGGTGTCTTGAAGAGGCTGACTCCACTCTCATCCAGCCCAGCGGGACCTTTCAGTTCCTCAATGGCCAGGTTGATGAGCCTAAACGTTTCCTGCGCCCCTTGTGTGACCCGTCGCACGTCATGTTTCAGCTGCTCCCTGGAAATAAAAAGGCGGATGATGTCCTCATCTGTCACAGCCTTCAGAGCTGTCGGGTCCTTGGCTCTGACAGCCTTGATGAGGAGCTCCATGTCTGCTCGGCTGTACGCCAGCACCGCCCCAGCAAGAGCAGACTTGAACACTGAGTACTTGGAGTGAGACTCTGTGCGGACGGCTGCATCGAAACGGTGAATCCAGTGAAAGATGTGCAGACGCACAACCATTCCACTGTCCACCCAAGACTGGAACAAAGTCTCCACAGCTGTTGGGCCCTGTGCACGGCAACACCCACGGTCCACATTCAGGATGCTGGGGACAGGTTGGTTGGCCAGCCGAAACCTCTCCATTACTCCACGGCACATAGGTCCCAGCTTCTCTGTGGACTCCTCACAGGTCAGCACAAAAGTCACTATCTGGGAGTACTCATTTCCAATGCTGGTGAACCTGAGCCGTGACCCTCACCAGACAGCTTCTTCACTACCTTAAAAACATTTGGAGTTTGGATCCCAACTTAGTTGCTTGTTCTTCTATAATTTAACAGTGCATGACAATATGTTTATAATAGGAAATATGTTCTGTATGCCACAATCTATGATTGCGTTTTGATTTACATACTTTCTTGGTGGAATCCATCTTTAGCACAGTGCCAAAAGTGGAGAGGATCTGGCTCCTGTCGTCCTGCACGTTGTCGGCCTCTGCCAGCAGGAAGGCGTGGCGCAGGAGCCGTGCAGACCAGAGATCTCTTAGAGGAGGCGGAGCCTGAAATGTGTGACCTACTGCAGAAACAATTCCTCCAGGTTTCACTAAGCTCATAAGGAGTGTGGTGTACAGGTCTTTGCACTGAAGGTGCTTCTCCGTGTGGTTTTCCTGTATCTGACGCCACACCTGGACCATAGTGTTCCCTTCGGTTCGGTCCCTCAGAAGACGCACAACATTCTTGTCCACACCACGCCTGTTAGTGGAGGAAAAATTGGTAACTTTAGGTTGGTTCTTTAAAGACTGACACGTGCACACACGATGCTGAGTGAACTCAGGCAGGGAACACAGCTTGATGTGCCTCGCTCAGTTGTGTTATAATAACAGGATCCCATGCAAGCCACCGACCTAATGTGCCACCTTCTCCACCCCTGGCTGACTTTGTGCAAGGCCCACAGCACAGGACCTCCGTCAGCATCGTGTACCAGTTGGATACGTCACAAATGTGACGTACCTGGAGTACAGATCAGCGAACAAAATTGTTGGTACCCCTCAGTTAAAGAAGGAAAAACCCACAATTCTCACTGAAAGCACTTGAAACCTACAAAAGTAACAATAAATAAACATTCATTGAAAATTAAATAATCAAAATCAGCCATTACTTTTGAAATGTTGATTAACATAATTATTAAAAAAAAAACTAATGAAATAGGGCTGGACAAAAATGATGGTACCTCTATAAAAGATTGAAAACTATTTGACCAGAGTGACATGATTAACTCAGGTGTGTCCTTTAACTGACATCACAGGTGTTTCCAAACTCATAATCAGTCAGTCTGCCTATTTAAAGGGAGACAAGTAGTCACTCTGCTGTTTGGTGAAAAGGTGTGTACCACACTGAACATGGACAACAGAAAGCGGAGGAGAGAATTGTCCCAGGACATCTGAAAAAAAAAATTATAGACAAACATCTTAAAGGTGCAGGTTCCTGTGACAACAGTGGCTCATATTATTCAGAAGTTCAAGACCCACGGGACAGTAGCCAACCTCCCTGGACGTGGCCGCAAGAGGAAAATTGATGACAGATTGAAGAGACAGATCGTTCGAATTGTATCCAAAGAGCCCAGGACAACCTCCAAAGAAATTAAAGGTGAACTCCAAGGCCAAGGTACATCAGTGTCAGATCGCACCATTCGTCGTTGTTTGAGCCAAAGCGGACTTCATGGGAGACGACCAAGGAGGACACCACTGCTGAAAAAAATCATAAAAAAGCAAGACTGGAATTTGCAAAAATGCATGTTGACAAGCCACAAAGCTTCTGGGAGAATGTCCTTTGGACAGATGAGACCAAACTGGAGCTTTTTGGTAAGGCACATCAACTCTATGACTCAAAAACCAAGCATACGAAGAAAAGAACACTGTCCCTACGGTGAAACATGGAGGAGGCTCAGCAATGTTTTGGGGCTGCTTTGCTGCATCTGCTACAGGGTGTCTTGAATGTGTGCAAGGTAAAATGAAATCTGACGACTATCAAGGCATTCTGGAGAGAAATGTGCTGCCTAGTGTCAGAAAGCTTGGTCTCAGTCGCAGGTCATGGGTCTTCCAACAGGACAACGATCCAAAACACACAGCCAAAAACACCCAAGAATGGCTGAGAGAAAAGCGTTGGACTATTCTAAAGTGGCCTTCCATGAGCCCAGATCTGAATCCCATTGAACATCTGTGGAAGGAGCTGAAACATGCCATTTGGAGAAGACACCCATCAAACCTGAGACAACTGGAGCAGTTTGCTCATGAGGAGTGGGCCAAAATACCTGTTGACAGCTGCAGAACGCTCATTGACAAATACAGAAATCGTTTAATTGCAGTGATTGCCTCAAAAGGTTGTGCAACAAAATATTAAGTTATGGGTACCATAATTTTTGTCCAGCCCTATTTCATTAGTTTTTTTTTTTTTTTATAATTATGTTAATCAACAATTCAAAAGTAATGCTTTCAGTGAGAATTGTGGGTTTTTCCTTCTTTAACTGAGGGGTACCAACAATTTTGTCCACGTGTGTATATAATAATGATAATAACATATAACAATATATAATAAAATCCAGATGATTTTCAAGGAACTTTTCCTTTTACATGTTTAGATACAATGTAATCATTATTCAACCATGATGCTTTTACTCTAACACAGCTGAATTGAGTTATACCCGGTGGTGGTAGCCAGACTTGTACAGGTACACATTACGACCCTTTCCAACACACTCATCGCCACGAGGACACTTCAGGGAACATCTCCAGACTCCTACAGGGCGCCACACAAAGACACGGCTGTGGAAAAACAGGTGTGGTACAGGCAGAGCACCTCCGACGAAGCCTGGAGGTTCTGGAGGGGAAAACCACATGCGGTCTGACTTCATCACCCTTCGCCTCTTGAGCACACCAGTGATGTCCTTGTAGATTTGAACGGCAGGGAAGAGACCTCTCTCTGTGTCCTCCTTTAGCCATGAGATGTCAGCTGCTGGAATGCCATTTGGGTTTTCCCAAAGACGTACCCAGCCCTCTAACTCCACCTGTAACACGCACAACACGTACAAAGCAAAGTTGTTTTTATTATTTGTAACATGAAATGATACACATGGAGCACAGTTTAAAGAAGCGTCTCACACTTATGTTTGCATTCACTGTAAATGTTACTTACAGGTGAGTCACTTAGAGGGGGTTTCAGTGGATAATCCTGGCCTTGGAATGCGGACGGGGCTTCAGTTGGCTGTGCAGCAGATTCCGGCTGATTGGGCGGGATCCTGGATATGCGCTTCTTGTGTGGCAGCTTGGGTGGTGCGGTGGACTCTGGCAGCTTGGGTGGTGCGGTGGACTCAGGCTGCTTGGGTGGTGCGGTGGACTCAGGCAGCTTGGGTGGTGCTGTGGACTCTGGCAGCTTGGGTGGTGCGGTGGACTCTGGCAGCTTGGGTGGTGCGGTGGACTCTGGCAGCTTGGGCAGTGAAGAGGGGTGAAAAAGCCTTTGGAAAACACTGGAGTCTGGCAGCTTGGGTGGTGCCGTGGACTCAGCCTGCTTGGGTGGTGCAGTGGACTCTGGCAGCTTGGGCAGTGAAGAGGGGTGAAAAAGCCTTTGGGAAACACTGGAGTCTGGCAGCTTTACCTTGTCTCTGGAACCAGAATCTTCAGTCTTAGACTCCTGGGACTGGGTAGAGTCTAAAAATGTATACATTTTTTATCTTATATTATGACTTATTTACATAAAACTACTTCATATAAATTGACTGATGTGTCTTACTTACATTCCACAGCCTCACATGCAGCTACCATCTCAGCTTCATCACCGGGCCATAATGAAGGACTATACTTAGAGGTGCTTTCCTGCAGTTGCTGGACAATAAGGCAGTGTAACAATCAGAATGTATGATATACCACGTTTCACTTACCAAACACAAACAAGCATACTTACAACACTAAACACTCAACACTTAGTTGATGAAATACCACCTATTTGAGTATTTGTTATTTTCTGTGTAATTCTAAACTTTCTCTTTCTGAACACTTACTTTCTCCTTCTCATAAATATACTTTCTGAACCTCTTCATCGTCACACTTGTGATGTGGGTCACCGGTGTGTTCAACCACCTCCTCACTGAGCTGTAGGCCTTCTGTGCTCTGTCTTTCTCGCTGTCAGTGAACTGCTCTGGCTTTTTCTTTAATCTTCCATGCTGACTGTAGAGCTCCCACATCTCCTGAAAGCTGCTGTCCTCGAAGACTTTCTGACCATAGATGCACCTGTCGATGTTTGCCTCAAGGACAATGGAGACTTGTGGGAAGCTCTCTGCATACTCAGCGAGGAAGTCTTTCACCCACTGGTTCACTGCCTCTCCTCTCTTTGGTGTGTTTGACTTCTCTGACTGTGCTTGTCAATTATGCTGGAAAGATATATATTACCTTAATTCAAACAAGCATCATTTATATCATCAGACTGTGACAAACAGATTAGTAATTGAACCAAGAATGAAACAGATGTGTAAATATGCCACCAAATTTGGCATATTATTTATATATATATCCTGAGCGTGCCTGAGGCGACTGTGGAAAGGAACGATTCCCATTTAACAGGAAGAAACCTCTTGCAGAACCAGACTCAGGAAGGGTGGCCAAAAAAAAAACCCACTTTGCTTTAAACCTTTATATTGTCAAGCATTTGCATGACTAAGAGCATAGTTTGCCCGTGGAAGGGGTTCCATGGTGTAAAGGTCAGCACTCTGGACTTTGAATCCAGTGATCCGAGTTTAAACCTCGGTGGAACCTTCAGGTGTGCTGTCATGGTTGTGTTCTGGAAAGAAGATGAGTGGATGAGGTTAGTCAGTTGTCAAGTCACACCAGAGTGTGTGATTGACCAATTCCAAAGAGAGGGCTTAAATTGGTTAATATTGGAAAAAGTGAAACATTCAGCTGAGAGGGTCTGTGCTATTTGCCTTCTCACCTCTGTGTGTCACTAATTGAATCTATTTGGTTTCTTCTTGCATATTCATTTGCAATGCATATATTTTTCCATGCTCTCCATTTGGAATTTGGACACAGAAGCCAAAGGAGAAGGAAACAGGAAAAACAATCCCATGGTAACAATCAGCGACAAGAAGAACTACTCAAAAGCCTGCACAATTAACCCGGTGCCCACCCATGGGCCAAACGATCATCCAATCAAGGAGCAGCAATTTCTGCCTGCCGGGATCTGAGCGTCAACTCCATGCGGTGCGCACAAGTTGGTACTGATTTAGGAAAAAGAGGATTGTACAATTTTACTCCTTGGTATGGATACTCTTTCAAAAAAGTCCAAAAAAATTAAATATGTGGTTGACAAAACTGTGTGACTCAGTCCTTCAACACAAAAGGCAGGCAAAGGAAAATCAGCTGTCCTCTCTATCTAATCATGGGAGGATGGCCTGACTACGATCAGGGACCTGAGCAGCAAAGAATAGATAGACATGATAAATAGTTATATATATGTACACACTAGTCTCCAATACTACTATGATAAAAAGAGATCCAATGTACAGGTCCAAGTTGTACAGGAATGTGTTGTAGAAATTTGTTCTATATTTTTGTTGTAAATTCACAACAGGTTTCATCATCTGCTAATCCTGGAGGAGACACTAGTTGGAAAGGAATTTATTAATAAAAATAAAAATGCTTATATTATAAGACTGAAACACCCTTGAACAGCAGATCACTGTAAAGACATACATATAATATTGTGATTATGTCAGTGGAAATGTAAAGTCAACAATATTGTTGACTTTACATTTCTTTTAACATCTTGTAAAAATATAACAATGTAAACATAAAAACAGCAACCTCAAAACAAAACATAGCATGTTACCTGGATGGAAAACCATGCGTCTCTACAGCCTGAAGGAAGAAATCTTGGGCTGTTGATGCCTTGTTGTTATTGGCAGCTTGTCGGTACATGATCTTTGTGAGCATTTGGAAAACATAAACCCCACATAAAAAACACATTAAACATTAACTACAATACTATAAGAATAATAAATGAATGAAATATTGTTCCATGTGTGATGTTAGACTTAAAGCTATACTTACCTTTCTGGCATGTAGCACAGCACTTAGTAAAAATTTAAACATGAACAACTCCCCCTCCCTCCAAAGTCTCACCCTCTTCCCCCTGCCTGACCTGTGACGCTCCCCTCCTCCCTGACGTGTGAGGTGAGAAAGTGATGGTGCGTTCCATCTCCCCCGGATGTCGGAGCGGAGAATGTTGTCAAGTTATCAGCGGTCCACTTACCACGTCCATCAAGGCTATTCTTGTGCTTGCCGTGTCCGAATATAAACAACTTGTGATCTACCAGGCTAATGTTAGCACGGCCTGCGTTGTAGTTCGTGTGTAGTTTCAACACCTGGTGGCTTGCTTTTACATTTTAGTGTGCCATAAGCTTATTAGGAGCATTTTAAGATTACAAAAGAAAAGTGTAAAAATGCCAGAAAGAAAAGTATAGCTTTAACAAAATTAAGTTGAATATTATATCACACACTATAATCTCCATGGGGACACTGACCTTTCTTAAAGAGACATGTATTCCAAACATTACTACACCATATCTGTGAAATAAAAATGTATCAATTGTTTAATGCAGCTACATCGTGGTCCATTACACCAGATTCCAGAAATCTGCAGAATGTATGCCATAGACCATTTTTTAAATCAATATATAAATATATAATGTCCATGTGATGTCCTTTGCTGTCAGCTTACCTGATCAACTTGTGGTTGGTATCTTTATGTACGAGTGACAGAGGAGCTGCGACATTGTAGGTCCTTCTCACAACACATCCGAGGCTTGTCATTCTCTGTAGTATTGATATGATGATAATCATGTGAACAAACAATTTAGGCATTTAACTTTTTCTCAGGTATACATGCTATGATGACCGTTGTTAAGATAATGTCCAGGACTCTCCACTAAGGCACAGACTAGAAAATTGAAAAAATAATATTGATAGCCTTTAGGCTATAAAAATAGCAGTCATTAAAGTAGCCGGCCCTCAGCTAGACTTAGTTGTGGAGGCTATATGGCCGGCAGCCGGTGCCTGTGGAAAGCCCTGTCATTTCAAATGTTACTATTATGACACAAATCTTTTTATAATGCTATGGACAAGTGCATGATATAATGCAAATAAAAACTTTCTGTAAAAAGCACCAACCCAAATTCTGGGAGTCTTGCTTGATGGCAGAGACCAAGCTGTCAAGTTCATCATCTGTCATTTTACTGTAGCCTTCCCTTTTTGAGAGGCCCCACTGTCGCATTCTGCGTTTCAGTGTTCTCACTGACACACCAGCAGTGTGGAAATACAGGGGACAGAGAGGTCAATTTCAATCAAATGCTGGACGTGGTCTTTGGAAAAAAACATATGCCGGCTTGTTCACAGATACGAGACTTGTTTTCTTTTCACTGATTTTTACTGTGGTCTTCATCGTCGGCTTTCACCACAAGTACACCGTAGAACTGATAAAACACAAATGATGTACAAATATTACATTACACAAGTCTCAACTAAAAGAAAATATATTATTTACAAACATAAACTTACATACCACTTCGGCCTGCAAGTGGACAAACCGGTAAACTTAAAACCGCTTATGGTCTTCGTTGATTGCTTTCTTAATTGGATCCATATCAATGATACCAGTTTACCGGACCGCTTTTTAAAACCGGAAGTGACATCACGGTCACCTTAAACTAAACTTATCAAGTTTTAACTTTTAACTTTTACCTAACACCAAATGTTATTAACTATATCCTTTAAACATTGCTAAACAATAAATATAAACATCAAAACACTTAAAACAAACGTGTCATACGGACTTCCTCTATGGCCATAAAATCATAGCTGCATCTAGTGGAGAAACATAAATATAACTGCCGTTAAATTGCCTATTTGACAGTTTAAAGTGGCTGCACGTGCACTTTTTCTATCTGGCCTCAATACATTTCTGAAATGTATTCATTTGTGTTTGGAAAACATTGGAAACTTTATTTCTGAGCCCACATCAGTGGGTTCTGGTTGTTTACACATAGATGAGGAGACAGTTCAGTGTGTGAGGATAAAAGAAGAGGAGAACCTGGGACATCTGAGCAGATCTGGGATCAGCACCTTGGATATCAGCAGGGATTCTTAGGAAGGAAGGAAATGGGATGAATCTGCAGACTGCAGGAAGATCTGTTAACAGTCTGCAGACTAACGTGAGACAATAATATTTGTGTGTGTTTGGTATCCAGAAGAATTGAGACAGATGAAGTCACTGTGAGCTGAGCAGTGCTGGAAGATGATATGAATGAGTGACCTAAATGAGGTTTATGTGTGCGCTCATTTCCAGTGTTTGACAAAGATTGAAAAGTGAATTTATTTGACTGATTCCTTCCCAATGTGATGTATGTCAAGAAGCTGTCTGTGTTGAGTGAGCAGCAGCGCCTCCTGCAGGTGTAAAAAACTTACAGCACCTCGTATTCCCAGGCGGTCTCCCATCCAAGTACTATCCAGGTCCGACCCTGCTTAGCTTCCAAGATCGGACGAGATCAGGCGTCCGCTAAAGCTGGGGAACAATAGTCTGTATGAGGGGGGGAAGAAGGGGGAAAAGGGGGAAGAAGGGGGAAGGGGAAAAATGAAGGAAAAGAGGAGTTTTTGAGAATATGAGGGGAAAAAATGGAATGAACTTGTAGTTATTTGTGTTTCTGCTGTCCATTTCAAGTAAAAGCACACATTCTGGTGTATTCATTTGAGAATTCTACGTGAACATGACACTTTGCTGTGGAATAGTATAGGAGGCTCTTAATCCAAAGGTCACCGGTTCGATTCCACCATTGGAAGATGACACAAACGTTATCAAATGTACTTTTATGGTCATTTTTAAATTTCTGAATTAAGTGCTGCAACAATGTAATCTTCTTCTCTGAATGAGTTTGCATGTTTGCAGAAAAAACTGAAGACACTCACTGAAATGTAACTAATTTATTACTAATTTCACACACACAAACACTCAGAAACATGTGTGAAATTAAACCTGAAGTAATAAAAACAGGAATAAATTAAACAATTAAAAATAGAAAAAAATAAATGGGACAGTATATCTTCCCATAATACTACCATTTTCTTTTATGCACGGCAGGTGACACTGACAGCATTTGTTTTTTTCCACCGTGCGGGCGTAAGCTCTCCGGGTTAGTGGAGGTGAGGGCAGGGAATCAGATGGCACAATCTGTTTGTTTCCATTTGGGATGACAAACACAACTGGCTCAATGAATGGACTGGGGTTTAAAAGTACAGGAGATGGAGATGGAGGAAGAGACAGAGGAGAAACGATCTGCAGAAACTTCTTGGGACTGCAGCCAGGTGGTGATACTTTTCTTTTGGTGGGGCTTGTGATGCGGTTGGATAAATCAGACGTCTGAGGGAATAAAGGCACAGTTCACAATATAGGATAACCATAGATGATAGTGAATTCATCTATCTATCATTATGGGTATAGCAGTCAATAAAACCAGATCATTTCAACATGAAATGAATGAAATGCATGAAAGTGCCACTATAGTTACTGCTACATGAAAACAATAACAATGTACATTTTTTAAAATCAAAGTCAACCTATGTATCATTCTCTTTACATTACCTTAGATGAATGCTTCCCAGCCAAACTTAAGTTTGGCTTCAGCATGGCACCATGACAGCCACCAAACCGTGGCTTTGTAAACTGACAAAAAGAAAAACATAACCTTAACTGGGGCTTTGTACATTTTATACAGTTGAGTATATTAATAATATTAATATAAATATCAGCATAAGTAAATCCTCATTACTTACTGATACCAAAGTCACAATGGGTCTTCTCGGTTCATCACCAGCTAAGGAGACGTCCTTTGGTGGTGGTGAATCTGCAGGTGAGGGCCCTGGCTGCTCTGCCACCAGCACGTCATAAATGTATGAGAGCCTTCTGATACCTTCTTTGCATGCAAACCGCAGTTACAGCTCTGTGCACCTCCAAACAGTGACATTTGTCCCCTCATCTGCATTGGGCATTTCTCAATCTGTATTAATGTTTGACAGCAAATAAGAAGGTGTTCCCTTTAAATCTGTCACAGCTTTACATTTAATATGATACACATATCACTCTGTGCAGGTTTACCTTTCAGATACAGATCATGCCACTTTTTCTGCCGAGGTGCTGGTCTGTTTCCTGCCTCAGAGGGCCAAACACCCGAGGCAGCAACTTTTCGCAGGCGGGATATCCACTCCTCCTCTCCCATGGCCCTGTGTTTTTTTTTTTTTGTTTGGAAGCCATCTGCCATTAACAGAGAAAGAATATCTATATCAAACAGCTAATATTTGTACATCACAGAAATATGACCAATGTGCACTATTTTTAACTTATTAAAATATATATATTCATGCACACACATAAGTTCTTACTTGCATACAATCACACAAACACACAGCTAATTATTAACTAATAGCAGTAGCCTACATATTACACATATTACAACAGAAGTGAATACTACATAGATTTCATTCATACCCTAGCTTGTTATCAGCTAATACTAGTAGCAGCAATGCATATTTAAGACTTTTGTGACAACAGAAGTTAATATGTCGTACTGATTAGCAGTACAATATAGAGCAGTACAATAGCATTAGCATGTTTGACAAAAAAATCGCCACGTAGAAAAAACGATATATTTACCTTCTGTAGTTAAAGTCACCTGAAGTCCTGCTGGGCTGAATTATGGAGAAGTGCCATCGTGATTGGCTATCAGCAAAAATGGAAATGGAGCAACGCGATTGGCTGTTGGGCTGAATTATGGAGAAGTGCCATCGTGATTGGCTATCAACAAAAATGGAAATGGAGCAACGCGATTGGCTGTTGGGCTGAATTATGGAGAAGTGCCATCGTGATTGGCTATCAGCAAAAATGGAAACGAGGCAACGTGATTGGCTGTTGGGCTGAATTATGGAGAAGTGCCATCGTGATTGGCTATCACCAAAGATGGACCAAAAATGGAAATGGGGCAACGCGATTGGAGGAGAATTATACAGACGCTTGGTCTCCCGCTACCGCTAGGGTGGTATGGCCGTAAGCGAGATAATCAGTCTGAAATTAGCTTTTTATAGATGCTGAAACAACATCTATTACTGTGTTCTGACTTCTAAAATATAATGTAACTGTTTAAAAATGAGCAATTTGTGATGATTTCATCTAACTAAGCAGCCTCGGTCTCTCTGTGTGACGCTGAACACAAAACTACACACAGGGAACAGAAGAGGTCGACAGAGTCTCACTTTCAGCTGCAGAGAACCAACACAAGAGAAGAACATGTGCAGGATCAACATCAGCCTCTCAAGCCAATTATGTGAAAAACTAGAAGAAACATATGGTTCCAGCAGCTATATAATAGATATTTGTCACGGTGACTTTTGCTTACAGCCAAACCACCCTGAACACGTCCGATCTTGGACACATGAGGAAATTGGTCATCTTCAGCTGCTGCTGCTTTGTTGGCAGACACGAAGTGATCTGAGAGTCTCAGTTTCAACTGCAGTTAATAATCACATCAGGGATGAAGATGTGCCCACTACATATCAGCCTTTCTCTGCAATTATCTGGTTACATAGAGTAACCGTATGATTCCAGTACCTATATAATGCACATTGTTCACAGATATTGTTGCTTACGGCCACACCACCCTGAATATGCCCAACCTCGTCTGATCTCGGAAGCCAAACAGGGTTGGGCCTGGTTAGTACTTGGATGGGAGACTGCTTGGGAATACCAGGTGCTGTAAGCTTTTTCTCTTCTCACTACCCCCTGCATATTTTTTGTTGCAACGTCTGATCACCCTGTGACACATGAGTAAGTTGGTCATCTTCAGCTGCTGCTGCTTTGTTGTTAGACACGAAGTGATCTGAGAGTCTCAGTTTCAACTGCAGGTAATAATCACATCAGGGATGAAGATGTGCCCACTACATATCAGCCTTTCTCGGCAATTATCTGGTTACATAGAGTAACCGTATGATTCCAGTACCTATATAATGCACATTGTTCACAGACATTGTTGCTTACGGCCACACCACCCAGAATATACCCGACCTCGTCTAATCCCGGAAGTCAAGCAGGGTTGGGCCTGGTTAGTACTTGGGTGGGAGACTGCTTGGGAATACCAGGTGCTGTAAGCTTTTTCTCTTCTCTCTACCACCTGCATGTCTTTTGTTGCAACGTCTGATCACCCTGTGACACATGAGGAAGTTGGTCATCTTCAGCTGCTGCTGCTTTGTTGGCAGACACGAAGTGATCTGAGAGTCTCAGTTTCAACTGCAGGTAATAATCACATCAGGGATGAAGATGTGCCCTCTACATATCAGCCTTTCTCGGCAATTATCTGGTTACAAAGAGTAACCGTATGATTCCAGTACCTATATAATGCACATTGGTGACAGCCACTGTTGCTTACGACCACACCACCCTGAATATGCCCGACCTCGTCTGATCTCGGAAGCCAAGCAGGATTGGGCCTGGTTAGTACTTCGATGGGAGACTGCTTGGGAATACCAGGTGCTGTAAGCTTTTTCTCTTCTCACTACCCCCTGCATGTTTTTTGTTGCAACGTCTGATCACCCTGTGACACATGAGTAAGTTGGTCATCTTCAGCTGCTGCTGCTTTGTTGGCAGACACGAAGTGATCTGAGAGTCTCAGTTTCCGCTGGAGAGAATAATCACGACAGGGAAGAAGATGTGCCCAATACGCATCAGCCTTTCTCGGCAATTATCTGGTTACATAGAGGAACTGTATGATTCCAGTACCTATATAATGCACATTTGTCACAGACATTGTTGCTTACGGCCACACCACCCTGAATATCCCCGACCTCGTCTGATCTCGGAAGCCAAGCAGCGTTGGGCCTGGTTAGTACTTGGATGGGAGACCGCTTGGGAATACCAGGTGCTGTAAGCTTTTTCTCTTCTCTCTACCACCTGCATGTCTTTTGTTGCAACATCTGATCACCCTGTGACACATGAGGAAGTTGGTCATCTTCAGCTGCTGCTGCTTTGTTGGCAGACACGAAGTGATCTGAGAGTCTCAGTTTCAATTGCAGGTAATAATCACATCAGGGATGAAGATGTGCCCACTACATATCAGCCTTTCTCGGCAATTATCTGGTTACATAGAGTAACCGTATGATTCCAGTACCTATATAATGCACATTTGTGACAGACATTGTTGCTTACAGCCACACCACCCTGAATATGCCCGACCTCGTCTGATCTCGGAAGCCAAGCAGGGTTGGGCCTGGTTAGTACTTGGATGGGAGACCGCTTGGGAATACCATGTGCAGTAAGCTTTTTCTCTTCTCTCTACCACCTGCATGTCTTTTGTTGCAACGTCTGATCACCCTTTGACACATGAGGAAGTTGGTCATCTTCAGCTGCTGCTGCTTTGTTGGCAGACACGAAGTGATCTGAGAGTCTCAGTTTCAATTGCAGGTAATAATCACATCAGGGATGAAGATGTGCCCACTACATATCAGCCTTTCTCGGCAATTATCTGGTTACATAGAGTAACCGTATGATTCCAGTACCTATATAATGCACATTTGTGACAGACATTGTTGCTTACGGCCACACCACCCTGAATATGCCCGACCTCGTCTGATCTTGGAAGCCAAGCAGCGTTGGGCCTGGTTAGTACTTGGATGGGAGACAGCTTGGGAATACCAGGTGCTGTAAGCTTTTTCTCTTCTCTCTACCACCTGCATGTCTTTTGTTGCAACGTCTGATCACCCTGTGACACATGAGGAAGTTGGTCATCTTCAGCTGCTGCTGCTATGTTGGCAGACACGAAGTGATCTGAGAGTCTCAGTTTCCGCTGGAGAGAATAATGACCACAGGGAAGAAGATGTGCCCAATACGCATCAGCCTTTCTCGGCAATTATCTGGTTACATAGAGGAACTGTATGATTCTAGTAGCTATATAATGCACATTTGTGACAGACATTGTTACTTACGGCCACACCACCCTGAATATGCCTGACCTAGTCTGATATTGGAAGCCAAGCAGGGTTGGGCCTGGTTAGTACTTGGATGGGAGACTGCTTGGGAATACCAGGTGCTGTAAGATTTTTCTCTTTTCTCTACCACCTGCATGTCTCTTGTTGCAACGTCTGATCACCCTGTGACACATGAGGAAGTTGGTCATCTTCAGCTGCTGCTGCTTTGTTGGCAGACACGAAGTGATCTGAGAGTCTCAGTTTCAACTGCAGTTAATAATCACATCAGGGATGAAGATGTGCCCACTACATATCAGCCTTTCTCGGCAATTATCTGGTTACAAAGAATAACCGTATGATTCGAGTACCTATATAATGCACATTGGTGACAGCCATTGTTGCTTACGGCCACACCACCCTGAATATGCCCAAACTCGTCTGATCTCGGAAGCCAAGCAGGGTTGGGCCTGGTTAGTACTTGGATGGGAGACCGCTTGGGAATACCATGTGCAGTAAGCTTTTTCTCTTCTCTCTAGCACCTGCATGTCTTTTGTTGCAACGTCTGATCACCCTGTGACACATGAGGAAGTTGGTCATTTTCAGCTGCTGCTGCTTTGTTGGCAGACACGAAGTGATCTGAGAGTCTCAGTTTCCGCTGGAGAGAATAATCACGACAGGGAAGAAGATGTGCCCAATACGCATAAGCCTTTCTCGGCAATTATCTGGTTACATAGAGGAACTGTATGATTCTAGTAGCTATATAATGCACATTTGTGACAGACATTGTTGCTTACGGCCACACCACCCTGAATATGCCCGACCTCGTCTGATCTCAGAAGCCAAGTAGGGTTGGGCCTGGTTAGTACTTGGATGTGAGACTGCTTGGGAATACCAGGTGCTGTAAGCTCTTTCTCTTCTCTCTACCACCTGCATGTCTTTTGTTGCAACGTCTGATCACCCTGTGACACATGAGGAAGTTGGTCATCTTCAGCTGCTGCTGCTTTGTTGGCAGACACGAAGTGATCTGAGAGTCTCAGTTTCCGCTGGAGAGAATAATCACGACAGGGAAGAAGATGTGCCCAATACGCATCGGCCTTTCTCGGCAATTATCTGGTTACATAGAGGAACTGTATGATTCCAGTTCCTATATAATGCCCATTTATGACAGACCTTGTTGCTTACGGCCACACCACCCTGAATATGCCTGACCTCGTCTGATCTCGGAAGCCAAGCAGTGTTGGGCCTGGTTAGTACTTGGATGGGAGACTACTTGGGAATACCAGGTGCTGTAAGCTTTTTCTCTTCTCTCTACCACCTGCATGTCTTTTGTTGCAACGTCTGATCACCCTGTGACACATGAGGAAGTTGGTCATCTTCAGCTGCTGCTGCTTTATTGGCAGACACGAAGTGATCTGAGAGTCTCAGTTTCAACTGCAGTTAATAATCACATCAGGGATGAAGATGTGCCCACTACATATCAGCCTTTCTCTGCAAATATCTGGTTACATAGAGTAACCGTATGATTCCAGTACCTATATATTGCACATTGTTCACAGATATTGTTGCTTACGGCCACACCACCCTGAATATACCCCACCTCGTCTCATCCCAGAAGCCAAGCAGGGTTGGGCCTGGTTAGTGCTTGGATGGGAGACCGCTTGGGAATACCAGGTGCTGTAAGCGTTTTCTCTTCTCACTACCCCCTTCGTGTTTTTTGTTGCAACGTCTGATCACCCTGTGACACATGAGTAAGTTGGTCATCTTCAGCTGCTGCTGCTATGTTGGCAGACACGAAGTGATCTGAGAGTCTCAGTTTCCGCTGGAGAGAATAATCACGACAGGGAAGAAGATGTGCCCAATACGCATCAGCCTTTCTCGGCAATTATCTGGTTACATAGAGGAACTGTATTATTCCAGTACCTATATAATGCACATTTGTGACAGACATTGTTGCTTATGGCCACACCACCCTGAATATGCCCGAGCTCGTCTGATCTTGTAAGCCAAGCAGCGTTGGGCCTGGTTAGTACGTGGATGGGAGACCGCTTGGGAATACCAGGTGCTGTAAGCTTTTTCTCTTCTCTCTACCACCTGCATGTCTTTTGTTGCAACGTCTGATCACCCTGTGACACATGAGGAAGTTGGTCATCTTCAGCTGCTGCTGCTTTGTTGGCAGACACGAAGTGACCTGAGAGTCTCAGTTTCAACTGCAGGTAATAATCACATCAGGGATGAAGATGTGCCCACTACATATCAGCCTTTCTCGGCAATTATCTGGTTACATAGAGTAACCGTATGATTCCAGTACCTATATAATGCACATTTGTGACAGACATTGTTGCTTACAGCCACACCACCCTGAATATGCCCGACCTCGTCTGATCTCGGAAGCCGAGCAGGGTTGGACCTGGTTAGTACTTGAATGGGAGACTGCTTGGGAATACCAGGTGCTGTAAGCTTTTTCTCTTCTCTCTACCACCTGCATGTCTTTTGTTGCAACGTCTGATCACCCTGTGACACATGAGGAAGTTGGTCATCTTCAGCTGCTGCTGCTTTGTTGGCAGACACGAAGTGATCTGAGAGTCTCAGTTTCAACTACAGGTAGTAATCACATCAAGGATGAAGATATGCCCACTACATATCAGCCTTTCTTGGCAATTATCTGGTTACATAGAGGAACTGTATGATTCCAGTACCGATATAATGCACCTTTGTCACAGACATTGTTGCCTACAGCCACACCACCCTGAACATGCCCGACCTCGTCTGATCTCGGAGGCCAAGCAGGGTTGGGCCTGGTTAGTACTTGGATGGGAGACCGCTTGGGAATACCAGGTGCTGTAAGCTTTTTCTCTTCTCTCTACCACGTGCATGTCTTTTGTTGCAACGTCTGATCACCCTGTGACACATGAGGAAGTTGGTCATCTTCAGCTGCTGCTGCTTTGTTGGCAGACACGAAGTGATCTGAGAGTCTCAGTTTCAACTGCAGGTAATAATCACATCAGGGATTAAGATGTGCCCACTACATATCATTCTTTCTCTGCAATTATCTGGTTACATAGAGTAACCATATGATTCCAGTACCTATATAATGCACATTTGTGACAGACATTGTTGCTTACAGCCACACCACCCTGAATATGCCCGACCTCGTCTGATCTCGGAAGCCAAGCAAGGTTGGGCCTGGTTAGTACTTGGATGGGAGACCGCTTGGGAATACCAAGTGCTGTAAGCTTTTTCTCTTCTCTCTACCACATGCATGTCTTTTGTTGCAACGTCTGATCACCCTGTGACACATGAGGAAGTTGGTCATCTTCAGCTGCTGCTGCTTTGTTGGCAGAAACGAAGTGATCTGAGAGTCTCAGTTTCAACTGCAGGTAATAATCACATCAGGGATTAAGATGTGCCCACTACATATCATTCTTTCTCTGCAATTATCTGGTTACATAGTGTAACCGTATGATTCCAGTACCTATATAATGCACATTGTTCACAGATATTGTTGCTTACGGCCACACCACCCTGAATATGCCCGACCTCGTCTGATCTCGGAAACCAAGCAGGGTTGGGCCTGATTAGTACTTGGATGGGAGACTGCTTGGGAATACCAGGTGCTGTAAGCTTTTTCTCTTCTCTCTACCACCTACATGTCTTTTGTTGCAACGTCTGATCACCCTGTGACACATGAGGAAGTTTGTCATCTTCAGCTGCTGCTGCTTTGTTGGCAGACACGAAGTGATCTGAGAGTCTCAGTTTCAACTGCAGGTAATAATCACATCAGGGATGAAGATGTGCCCACTACATATCAGCCTTTCTCGGCAATTATCTGGTTACATAGAGTAATCGTATGATACTAGTACCTATATAATGCACATTTGTGACAGACATTGTTGCTTACAGCCACACCACCCTGAATATGCCCGACCTCGTCTGATCTCGGAAGCCAAGCAGGGTTGGGCCTGGTTAGTACTTGGATGGGAGACCGCTTGGGAATACCAGGTGCTATAAGCTTTTTCTCTTCTCTCTACCACCTGCATGTCTTTTGTTGCAACGTCTGATCACCCTGTGACACATGAGGAAGTTTGTCATCTTCAGCTGCTGCTGCTTTGTTGGCAGACACGAAGTGATCTGAGAGTTTCAGTTTCCGCTGGAGAGAATAATCACCACAGGGAAGAAGATGTGCCCACTACATATCAGCCTTTCTCGGCAATTATCTGGTTACATAGAGGAACTGTATGATTCCAGTACCGATATAATGCACCTTTGTCACAGACATTGTTGCTTACGGCCACACCACCCTGAACATGCCCGACCTCGTCTGATCTCGGAGGCCAAGCAGGGTTGGGCCTGGTTAGTACTTGGATGGGAGACCGCTTGGGAATACCAGGTGCTATAAGCTTTTACTCTTCTCTCTACCACGTGCATGTCTTTTGTTGCAACGTCTGATCACCCTGTGACACATGAGGAAGTTGGTCATCTTCAGCTGCTGCTGCTTTGTTGGCAGACACGAAGTGATCTGAGAGTCTCAGTTTCAACTGCAGGTAATAATCACATCAGGGATGAAGATGTGCCCACTACATATCAGCCTTTCTCGGCAATTATCTGGTTACATAGAGTAACCGTATGATTCCAGTACATATATAATGCACATTTGTGACAGACATTGTTGCTTACAGCCACACCATCCTGAATATGCCCGACCTCGTCTGATCTCGGAAGCCAAGCAAGGTTGGGCCTGGTTAGTACTTGGATGGGAGACCGCTTGGGAATACCAGGTGCTGTAAGCTTTTTCTCTTCTCTCTACCACATGCATGTCTTTTGTTGCAACGTCTGATCACCCTGTGACACATGAGGAAGTTGGTCATCTTCAGCTGCTGCTGCTTTGTTGGCAGACACGAAGTGATCTGAGAGTCTCAGTTTCAACTGCAGGTAATAATCACATCAGTGATGAAGATGTGCCCACTACAAGTTAGCCTTTCTCGGCAATTATCTGGTTACATAGAGTAACCATATGATTCCAGTACCTATATAATGCACATTGTTCACAGATATTGTTGCTTACGGCCACACAACCCTGAATATACCCGACCTCGTCTGATCTCGGAAGCCAAACAGGGTTGGCCCTGATTAGTACTTGGATGGGAGACTTCTTGGGAATACCAGGTGCTGTAAGCTTTTCCTCTTCTCTCTACCACCTGCATGTCTTTTGTTGCAACGTCTGATCACCCTGTGACACATGAGGAAGTTGGTCATCTTCAGCTGCTGCTGCTTTGTTGGCAGACACGAAGTGATCTGAGAGTCTCAGTTTCAACTGCAGGTAGTAATCACATCAAGGATGAAGATATGCCCACTACATATCAGCCTTTCTTGGCAATTATCTGGTTACATAGAGTAACCGTATGATTCCAGTACCTATATAATGCACATTTGTGACAGACATTGTTGCTTACAGCCACACCACCCTCAATATGCCCGACCTCATCTGATCTCGGAAGCCAAGCAGGGTTGGGCCTGGTTAGTACTTGGATGGGAGACCACTTGGGAATACCAGGTGCTTTAAGCTTTTTCTCTTCTCTCTACCACATGCATGTCTTTTGTTGCAACGTCTGATCACCCTGTGACACATGAGGAAGTTGGTCATCTTCAGCTGCTGCTGCTTTGTTGGCAGACACGAAGTGACCTGAGAGTCTCAGTTTCAACTGCAGGTAATAATCACATCAGGGATGAAGATGTGCCCACTACAAGATAGCCTTTCTCGGCAATTATCTGGTTACATAGAGGAACTGTATGATTCCAGTGCCGATATAATGCACATTTGTAACAGACATTGTTGCTTACGGCCACACCACCCTGAACATGCCCGACCTAGTCTGATCTCGGAAGCCAAGCAGGGTTGGGCCTGGTTAGTACTTGGATGGGAGACCGCTTGGGAATACCAGGTGCTGTAAGCTTTTTCTCTTCTCTCTACCACGTGCATGTCTTTTGTTGCAACGTCTGAACACCCTGTGACACATGAGGAAGTTGGTCATCTTCAGCTGCTGCTGCTTTGTTGGCAGACACGAAGTGATCTGAGAGTCTCAGTTTCAACTGCAGGTCATAATCACATCAGGGATGAAGATGTGCCCACTACATATCATTCTTTCTCTGCAATTATCTGGTTACATAGAGTAACCGTATGATTCCAGTACCTATAAAATGCACATTGTTCACAGACATTGTTGCTTACGGCCACACCACCCTGAATATGCCCGACTTTGTCTGATCTCGGAAGCCAAGCAGGGTTGGGCCTGGTTTTTACTTGGATGGGAGACCGCTTGGGAATACCAGGTGCTATAAGCTCTTTCTCTTCTCTCGACCACCTGCATGTCTTTTGTTGCAACGTCTGATCACCCTGTGACCCAAGAGGAAGTTGGTCATCTTCAGCTGCTGCTGCTTTGTTGGCAGACACGAAGTGAACTGAGAGTCTCAGTTTCAACTGCAGGTAATAATCACATCAGGGATGAAGATGTGCCCACTACATATCAGCCTTTCTCGGCAATTATCTGGTTACATAGAGGAACTGTATGATTCCAGTACCGATATAATGCACCTTTGTCACAGACATTGTTGCTTACGGCCACACCACCCTGAACATGCCCGACCTCGTCTGATCTCGGAGGCCAAGCAGGGTTGGGCCTGGTTAGTACTTGGATGGGAGACCGCTTGGGAATACCAGGTGCTGTAAGCTTTTTCTCTTCTCTCTACCACGTGCATGTCTTTTGTTGCAACGTCTGATCACCCTGTGACACATGAGGAAGTTGGTCATCTTCAGCTGCTGCTGCTTTGTTGGCAGACACGAAGTGATCTGAGAGTCTCAGTTTCAACTGCAGGTAGTAATCACATCAGGGATTAAGGTGTGCCAAATACATATCATTCTTTCTCTGCAATTATCTGGTTACATAGAGTAACCATATGATTCCAGTACCTATATAATGCACATTGTTCACAGATATTGTTGCTTACGGCCACACCACCCTGAATATGCCCGACCTCGTCTGATCTCGGAAGCCAAGCAGGGTTGGGCCTGGTTAGTACTTGGATGGGAGACTGCTTGGGAATACCAGGTGCTGTAAGCTTTTTCTCTTCTCTCTACCACCTGCATGTCTTTTGTTGCAACGTCTGATCACCCTGTGACACATGAGGAAGTTGGTCATCTTCAGCTGCTGCTGCTTTGTTGGCAGACACGAAGTGATCTGAGAGTCTCAGTTTCAACTGCAGGTAATAATCACATCAGGGATGAAGATGTGCCCACTACATATCAGCCTTTCTCGGCAATTATATGGTTACATAGAGGAACCTTATGATTCCAGTACCTATATAATTCACATTGTTCACAGATATTGTTGCTTGCGGCCACACCACCCTGAACATACCCGACCTCATATGATCTAGGAAGCCAAGCAGGGTTGGGCCTGGTTAGTAGTTGGATGGGAGACCGCTTGGGTATACAAGGTGCTATAAACTTTTTCTCTTCTCTCTACCACCTGCATGTCTTTTGTTGCAACGTCTGATCACCCTGTGACACATGAGGAAGTTTGTCATCTTCAGCTGCTGCTGCTTTGTTGGCAGACACGAAGTGATCTGAGAGTTTCAGTTTCCGCTGGAGAGAATAATCACCACAGGGAAGAAGATGTGCCCACTACATATCAGCCTTTCTCGGCAATTATCTGGTTACATAGAGGAACTGTATGATTCCAGTACCGATATAATGCACATTTGTTACAGACATTGCTGCTTACGGCCACACCACCCTGAATATACCCGACCTCGTCTGATCTCGGAAGCCAAGCAGGGTTGGGCCTGGTTAGTACTTGGATGGGAGATCGCTTGGGAATACCAGGAGCTGTAAGCTTTTTCTCTTCTCTCTACCACATGCATGTCTTTTGTTGCAACGTCTGATCACCCTGTGACACATGAGGAAGTTGGTCATCTTCAGCTGCTGCTGCTTTGTTGGCAGACACAAAGTGATCTGAGAGTCTCAGTTTCAACTGCAGGTAATAATCACATCAGGGATGAAGATGTGCCCACTACATATCAGCCTTTCTCGGCAATTATCTGGTTACATAGAGGAACCGTATGATTCCAGTACCTATATAATGCACATTTGTGACAGACATTGTTGCTTACAGCCACACCACCCTGAAAATGCCTGACCTCGTCTGATCTCGGAAGCCAAGCAGGGTTGGGCCTGGTTAGTGCTTGGATGGGAGATCGCTTGGGAATACCAGGAACTGTAAGCTTTTTCTCTTCTCTCTACCACATGCATGTCTTTTGTTGCAACGTCTGATCACCCAGTGACACATGAGGAAGTTGGTCATCTTCAGCTGCTGCTGCTTTGTTGGCAGACACGAAGTGATCTGAGAGTCTCAGTTTCTACTGCAGGTAATAATCACATCAGGGATTAAGATGTGCCCACTACATATCAGCTTTTCTCTGCAATTATCTGGTTACATAGAGTAACCGTATGATTCCAGTACCTATATAATGCATATTGTTCACAGATATTGTTGCTTACAGCCACACCACCCTGAATATGCCCGACCTCGTCTGATCTCGGAAGCCAAGCAGGGTTGGGCCTGGTTAGTACTTGGATGGGAGACTGCTTGGGAATACCAGGTGCTGTAAGCTTTTTCTCTTCTCTCTAGCACCTGCATGTCTTTTGTTGCAACGTCTGATCACCATGTGACACATGAGGAAGTTGGTCATCTTCAGCTGCTGCTGCTATGTTGGCAGACACGAAGTGATCTGAGATTCTCAGTTTCAACTGCAGATATTAATCACGACAGGGAAGAAGATGTGCCCACTACAAGTTAGCCTTTCTCGGCAATTATCTGGTTACATAGAGGAACTGTATGATTCCAGTACCTATATAATGCACATTTGTCACAGACATTGTTGCTTACGGCCACACCACCCTGAATATGCCTGACCTCGTCTGATCTCGGAAGCCAAGCAGGGTTGGACCTGGTTAGTACTTGGATGGGAGACCGCTTGGGAATACCAGGTGCTGTAAGCTTTTTCTCTTCTCTCTCCCACCTGCATGTCTTTTGTTGCAACGTCTGATCACCCTGTGACACATGAGGAAGTTGGTCATCTTCAGCTGCTGCTGCTTTGTTGGCAGACACGAAGTGATCTGAGAGTCTCAGTTTCCGCTGGAGAGAATAATCACGACAGGGAAGAAGATGTGCCCACTACATATCAGCCTTTCTCGGCAATTATCTGGTTACATAGAGGAACCTTATGATTCCAGTACCTATATAATGCACATTGTTCACCAATATTGTTGCTTACGGCCACACCACCCTGAACATGCCTGACCTCGTCTGATCTCGGAAGCCAAGCAGGGTTGGACCTGGTTAGTACTTGGATGGGAGACCGCTTGGGAATACCAGGTGCTGTAAGCTTTTTCTCTTCTCTCTACCACCTGCATGTTTTTTGTTGCAACGTCTGATCACCCTGTGACACATGAGGATGTTGGTCATCTTCGGCTGCTGCTGCTTTGTTGGCAGAAACAAAGTGATCTGAGAGTCTCAGTTTCAACTGCAGGTAATATTCACATCAGGGAAGAAGATGTGCCCGATACAAGTTAGCCTTTCTCGGCAATTATCTGGTTACATCGAGGAACTGTATGATTCCAGTACCTATATAATGCACATTTGTCACAGGCATTGTTGCTTACGGACACACCACCCTGAAAATACCCGACCTCGTCTGATCTCGGAAGCCAAGCAGGGTTGGGCCTGGTTAGTACTTGGATGGGAGACTGCTTGGGAATACCAGGTGCTGTAAGCTTTTTCTCTTCTCTCTCCCACCTGCATGTCTTTTGTTGCAACGTCTGATCACCCTGTGACACATGAGGAAGTTGGTCATCTTCAGCTGCTGCTTTGTTGGCAGACACGAAGTGATCTGAGATTCTCAGTTTCAACTGCAGATAATAATCACGTCAGGGAAGAAGATGTGCCCACTACAAGTTAGCCTTTCTTGGCAATTATCTGGTTACATAGAGGAACTGTATGATTCCAGTACCGATATAATGCACATTTGTGACAGACATAGTTGCTTACAGCCACACCACCCTGAATATGCCCGACCTCGTCTGATCTCGGAAGCCAAGCAGGGTTGGGCCTGGTTAGTACTAGGATGGGAGACTGCTTTGGAATACCAGGTGCTGTAAGCTTTTTCTCTACCACCTGCATGTCTTTTGTTGCAACGTCTGATCACCCTGTGACACATGAGGAAGTTGGTCATCTTCAGCTGCTGCTGCTTTGTTGGCAGACACGAAGTGATCTGAGAGTCTCAGTTTCAACTGCAGATGATAATCACATCAGGGATGAAGATGTGCCCACTACATATCAGCCTTTCTCTGCAATTATCTGGTTACATAGTGTAACCGTATGATTCCAGTACCTATATAATGCACATTTGTGACAGACATTGTTGCTTACAGCCACACCACCCTGAATATGCCCGACCTCGTCTGATCTCGGAAACCAAGCAAGGTTGGGCCTGGTTATTACTTGGATGGGAGACCGCTTGGGAATACCAGGTACTGTAAGCTTTTTCTCTTCTCTCTACCACCTGCATGTCTTTTGTTGCAACGTCTGATCACCATGTGACACATGAGGAAGTTGGTCATCTTCAGCTGCTGCTGCTTTGTTGGCAGACACGAAGTGATCTGAGATTCTCAGTTTCAACTACAGATAATAATCACATCAGGGATGAAGATGTGCCCACTACAAGTTAGCCTTTCTCGGCAATTATCTGGTTACATAGAGGAACTGTATGATTCCAGTACCTATTAAATGCACATTGTTCACAGATATTGGTGCTTACGGCCACACCACCCTGAATATGCCCGACCTCGTCTGATCTCGGAAGCCAAACAGTGTTGGGCCTGGTTAGTACTTGGATGGGAGACTACTTGGGAATACCAGGTGTTGTAAGCTTTTTCTCTTCTCTCTACCATCTACATGTCTTTTGTTGCAACGTCTGCTCACCCTGTGACACATGAGGAAGTTGGTCATCTTCAGCTGCTGCTGCTTTGTTGGCAGACACGAAGTGATCTGAGAGTCTCAGTTTCAACTACAGGTAGTAATCACATCAAGGATGAAGATATGCCCACTACAAGTTAGCCTTTCTCGGCAATTATATGGTTACATAGAGGAACCGTATGATTCCAGTACCTATATAATGCACATTTGTCACAGACATTGTCGCTTATGGCCACACCACCCTGAACATGCCCGACCTCGTCTGATCTCGGAAGCCAAGCAGGGTTGGGCCTGGTTAGTACTTGGATAGGAGACTACTTGGGAAGACCAGGTGCTGTAAGCTTTTTCTCTTCTCTCTACCCCCTGCATGTCTTTTGTTGCAACGTCTGATCACCCTGTGACACATGAGGAAGTTGGTCATCTTCAGCTGCTGCTGCTTTGTTGGCAGACACGAAGTGATCTGAGAGTCTCAGTTTCAACTACAGGTAGTAATCACATCAAGGATGAAGATATGCCCACTACATATCAGCCTTTCTCGGCAATTATCTGGTTACATAGAGGAACTGTATGATTCCAGTACCTATATAATGCACATTTGTCACAGACATTGTCGCTTATGGCCACACCACCCTGAACATGCCCGACCTCGTCTGATCTCGGAAGCCAAGCAGGGTTGGGCCTGGTTAGTACTTGGATAGGAGACTACTTGGGAAGACCAGGTGCTGTAAGCTTTTTCTCTTCTCTCTACCCCCTGCATGTCTTTTGTTGCAACGTCTGATCACCCTGTGACACATGAGGAAGTTGGTCATCTTCAGCTGCTGCTGCTTTGTTGGCAGACACGAAGTGATCTGAGAGTCTCAGTTTCAACTACAGGTAGTAATCACATCAAGGATGAAGATATGCCCACTACATATCAGCCTTTCTCGGCAATTATCTGGTTACATAGAGGAACTGTATGATTCCAGTACCTATATAATGCACATTTGTCACAGACATTGTCGCTTATGGCCACACCACCCTGAACATGCCCGACCTCGTCTGATCTCGGAAGCCAAGCAGGGTTGGGCCTGGTTAGTACTTGGATAGGAGACTACTTGGGAAGACCAGGTGCTGTAAGCTTTTTCTCTTCTCTCTACCCCCTGCATGTCTTTTGTTGCAACGTCTGATCACCCTGTGACACATGAGGAAGTTGGTCATCTTCAGCTGCTGCTGCTTTGTTGGCAGACACGAAGTGATCTGAGAGTCTCAGTTTCAACTACAGGTAGTAATCACATCAAGGATGAAGATATGCCCACTACAAGTTAGCCTTTCTCGGCAATTATATGGTTACATAGAGGAACCGTATGATTCCAGTACCTATATAATGCACATTGTTCACAGATATTGTTGCTTACGGCCACACCACCCTGAGCATGCCCAACCTCATCTGATCTCGGAAGCCAAGCAGGGTTGGGCCTGGTTATTACTTGGATGGGAGACTTCTTGGGAATACCAGCTGTTGTAAGCTTTTTCTCTTCTCTCTACCACCTGCATGTCTTTTGTTGCAACGTCTGATCACCCTGTGAAACATGAGGAAGTTGGTCATCTTCAGCTGCTGCTGCTTTGTTGGCAGACACGAAGTGATCTGAGAGTCTCAGTTTCAACTGCAGGTAATAATCACATCAGGGATGAAGATGTGCCCACTACATATCAGCCTTTCTCGGCAATTATCTGGTTACATAGTGTAACCGTATGATTCCAGTACCTATATAAAGCACATTTGTCACAGACATTGTTGCTTACGGCCACACCACCCTGAACATGCCCGACCTCGTCTGATCTCGGAAGCCAAGCAGGGCTGGGCCTGGTTAGTACTTGGATGGGAGACTACTTGGGAATACCAGGTGCTGTAAGCTATTTCTCTTCTCTCTACCACCTGCATGTCTTTTGTTGCAACGTCTGATCACCATGTGACACATGAGGAAGTTGGTCATCTTCAGCTGCTGCTGCTATGTTGGCATACACGAAGTGATCTGAGATTCTCAGTTTCAACCGCAGATAATAATCACGTCAGGGAAGAAGATGTGCCCACTACAAGTTAGCCTTTCTTGGCAATTATCTGGTTACATAGAGGAACTGTATGATTCCAGTACCGATATAATGCACATTTGTGACAGACATAGTTGCTTACAGCCACACCACCCTGAATATGCCCGACCTCGTCTGATCTCGGAAGCCAAGCAGGGTTGGGCCTGGTTAGTACTAGGATGGGAGACTGCTTTGGAATACCAGGTGCTGTAAGCTTTTTCTCTACCACCTGCATGTCTTTTGTTGCAACGTCTGATCACCCTGTGACACATGAGGAAGTTGGTCATCTTCAGCTGCTGCTGCTTTGTTGGCAGACACGAAGTGATCTGAGAGTCTCAGTTTCAACTGCAGATGATAATCACATCAGGGATGAAGATGTGCCCACTACATATCAGCCTTTCTCTGAAATTATCTGGTTACATAGTGTAACCGTATGATTCCAGTACCTATATAATGCACATTTGTGACAGACATTGTTGCTTACAGCCACACCACCCTGAATATGCCCGACCTCGTCTGATCTCGGAAACCAAGCAAGGTTGGGCCTGGTTATTACTTGGATGGGAGACCGCTTGGGAATACCAGGTACTGTAAGCTTTTTCTCTTCTCTCTACCACCTGCATGTCTTTTGTTGCAACGTCTGATCACCCTGTGACACATGAGGAAGTTGGTCATCTTCAGCTGCTGCTGCTTTGTTGGCAGACACGAAGTGATCTGAGATTCTCAGTTTCAACTACAGATAATAATCACATCAGGGATGAAGATGTGCCCACTACAAGTTAGCCTTTCTCGGCAATTATCTGGTTACATAGAGGAACTGTATGATTCCAGTACCTATTAAATGCACATTGTTCACAGATATTGGTGCTTACGGCCACACCACCCTGAATATGCCCGACCTCGTCTGATCTCGGAAGCCAAACAGTGTTGGGCCTGGTTAGTACTTGGATGGGAGACTACTTGGGAATACCAGGTGTTGTAAGCTTTTTCTCTTCTCTCTACCATCTACATGTCTTTTGTTGCAACGTCTGCTCACCCTGTGACACATGAGGAAGTTGGTCATCTTCAGCTGCTGCTGCTTTGTTGGCAGACACGAAGTGATCTGAGAGTCTCAGTTTCAACTACAGGTAGTAATCACATCAAGGATGAAGATATGCCCACTACATATCAGCCTTTCTCGGCAATTATCTGGTTACATAGAGGAACTGTATGATTCCAGTACCTATATAATGCACATTTGTCACAGACATTGTCGCTTATGGCCACACCACCCTGAACATGCCCGACCTCGTCTGATCTCGGAAGCCAAGCAGGGTTGGGCCTGGTTAGTACTTGGATAGGAGACTACTTGGGAATACCAGGTGCTGTAAGCTTTTTCTCTTCTCTCTACCCCCTGCATGTCTTTTGTTGCAACGTCTGATCACCCTGTGACACATGAGGAAGTTGGTCATCTTCAGCTGCTGCTGCTTTGTTGGCAGACACGAAGTGATCTGAGAGTCTCAGTTTCAACTACAGGTAGTAATCACATCAAGGATGAAGATATGCCCACTACAAGTTAGCCTTTCTCGGCAATTATATGGTTACATAGAGGAACCGTATGATTCCAGTACCTATATAATGCACATTGTTCACAGATATTGTTGCTTACGGCCACACCACCCTGAGCATGCCCAACCTCATCTGATCTCGGAAGCCAAGCAGGGTTGGGCCTGGTTATTACTTGGATGGGAGACTTCTTGGGAATACCAGCTGTTGTAAGCTTTTTCTCTTCTCTCTACCACCTGCATGTCTTTTGTTGCAACGTCTGATCACCCTGTGAAACATGAGGAAGTTGGTCATCTTCAGCTGCTGCTGCTTTGTTGGCAGACACGAAGTGATCTGAGAGTCTCAGTTTCAACTGCAGGTAATAATCACATCAGGGATGAAGATGTGCCCACTACATATCAGCCTTTCTCGGCAATTATCTGGTTACATAGTGTAACCGTATGATTCCAGTACCTATATAAAGCACATTTGTCACAGACATTGTTGCTTACGGCCACACCACCCTGAACATGCCCGACCTCGTCTGATCTCGGAAGCCAAGCAGGGCTGGGCCTGGTTAGTACTTGGATGGGAGACTACTTGGGAATACCAGGTGCTGTAAGCTTTTTTTCTTCTCTCTACCATCTACATGTCTTTTGTTGCAACGTCTGATCACCCTGTGACACATGAGGAAGTTGGTCATCTTCAGCTGCTGCTGCTTTGTTGGCAGACACGAAGTGATCTGAGAGTCTCAGTTTCCGCTGGAGAGAATAATCACGACAGGGAAGAAGATGTGCCCAATACGCATCAGCCTTTCTCGGCAATTATCTGGTTACATAGAGGAACTGTATGATTCCAGTACCTATATAATGCACATTTGTTACAGACATTGTTGCTTACGGCCACACCACCCTGAATATACCAGACCTCGTCTGATCTTGGAAGCCAAGCAGGGTTGGGCCTAGTTAGTACTTGGATGGGAGACCGCTTGGGAATACCAGGTGCTGTAAGCTATTTCTCTTCTCTCTACCACCTGCATGTCTTTTGTTGCAACGTCTGATCACCCTTTGACACATGAGGAAGTTGGTCATCTTCAGCTGCTGCTGCTTTGTTGGCAGACACGAAGTGATCTGAGAGTCTCAGTTTCAACTGCAGGTAATAATCACATCAGGGATGAAGATGTGCCCACTACATATCAGCCTTTCTCGGCAATTATCTGGTTACATAGTGTAACCGTATGATTCCAGTACCTATATAATGCACATTTGTGACAGATATTGTTGCTTACAGCCACACCACCCTGAATATGCCCGACCTCGTCTGATCTCGGAAGCCAAGCAGGGTTGGGCCTGGTTATTACTTGGATGGGAGACCGCTTGGGAATACCAGGTGCTCTAAGCTTTTTCTCTTCTCTCTACCACATGCATGTCTTTTGTTGCAACATCTGATCACCCTGTGACACATGAGGAAGTTGGTCATCTTCAGCTGCTGCTGCTTTGTTGGCAGACACAAAGTGATCTGAGATTCTCAGTTTCAACTACAGATAATAATCACATCAGGGATGAAGATTTGCCCACTGCAAGTTAGCCTTTCTCGGCAATTATCTGGTTACATAGAGGAACTGTATGATTCCAGTACCTATATAATGCACATTGTTCACAGATATTGTTGCTTACGGCCACACCACCCTGAATATGCCCAACCTCGTCTGATCTCGGAAGCCAAGCAGGGTTGGGCCTGGTTAGTACTTGGATGGGAGACTACTTGGGAATACCAGGTGCTGTAAGCTTTTTCTCTTCTCTCTACCACCTGCATGTCTTTTGTTGCAACGTCTGATCACCCTGTGACACATGAGGAAGTTGGTCATCTTCAGCTGCTGTTGCTTTGTTGGCAGACACGAAGTGATCTGAGACTCTCAGTTTCAACTGCAGGTAATAATCACATCAGGGATGAAGATGTGCCCACTACATATCAGCCTTTCTCGGCAATTATCTGGTTACATAGAGTAACCGTATGATTCCAGTACCGATATAATGCACATTGTTCACAGATATTGTTGCTTACGGCCACACCACCCTGAATATACCCGACCTCGTCTGATCTCGGAAGCCAAGCTGGGTTGGGCCTGGTTAGTACTTGGATGGGAGACTGCTTGGGAATACCACGTGCTGTAAGCTTTTTCTCTTCTCTCTACCACCTGCATGTCTTTTGTTGCAACGTCTGATCACCCTGTGACACATGAGGAAGTTGGTCATCTTCAGCTGCTGCTGCTTTGTTGGCAGACACGAAGTGATCTGAGAGTCTCAGTTTCAACTGCAGGTAATAATCACATCAGGGATGAAGATGTGCCCACTACATATCAGCCTTTCTCGGCAATTATCTGGTTACATAGAGTAACCGTATGATTCCAGTACCTATATAATGCACATTTGTGACAGACATTGTCGCTTACGGCCAAACCACCCTGAACATGCCCGACCTCGTCTGATCTCGGAAGCCACGCAGGGTTGGGCCTGGTTAGTACTTGGATGGGAGACTACTTGGGAATACCAGGTGCTGTAAGCTTTTTCTCTTCTCTCTAGCACCTGCATGTCTTTTGTTGCAACGTCTGATCACCCTGTGACACATGAAGAAGTTGGTCATCTTCAGCTTCTGCTGGATTGTTGGCAGACACGAAGTGATCGGAGAGTCTCAGTTTCAACTGCAGGTAATATTCACATCAGGGATTAAGATGTGCCCACTACATATCAGCCTTTCTCTGCAATTATCTGGTTACATAGAGGAACCGTATGATTCCAGTACCTATATAATGCACATTGTTCACAGATATTGTTGCTTACGGCCACACCACCCTGAACATGCCCAACCTTGTCTGATCTTGGAAGCCAAGCAGGGTTGGGCCTGGTTAGTACTTGGATGGGAGACTACTTGGGAATACCAGGTGCTGTAAGCTATTTCTCCTCTCTCTACCACCTGCATGTCTTTTGTTGCAACGTCTGATCACCCTGTGACACATGAGGAAGTTGGTCATCTTCAGCTGCTGCTGCTTTGTTGGCAGACACGAAGTGATCTGAGATTCTAAGTTTCAACTGCAGATAATAATTACGTCAGGGAAGAAGATGTGCCCACTACAAGTTAGCCTACTCGGCAATTATCTGGTTACATAGAGGAACTGTATGATTCCAGTACCGATATAATGCACATTTGTCACAGACATTGTTGCTTACGGCCACACCACCCTGAACATGCCCGATGTCATCGGATCTAGGAAGACAAGCAGGGTTGGGCCTGGTTAGTAGTTGGATGGGAGACCGCTTGGGAATACCAGGTGCTGTAAGCTTTTTCTCTTCTCTCTACCACCTGCATGTCTTTTGTTGCAACGTCTGATCACCCTGTGACACATGAGAAAGTTGGTCATCTTCAGCTGCTGCTGCTTTGTTGGCAGACACGAAGTGATCTGAGATTCTCAGTTTCAACTGCAGATAATAATCACGACAGGGAAGAAGATGTGCCCACTACAAGTTAGCCTTTCTCTGCAATTATCTGGTTACATAGAGGAACTGTATGATTCCAGTACCTATATAATGCACATTTGTGACAGACATTGATGCTTACGGCCACACCACCCTGAACATGCCCGACGTCATCGGATCTAGGAAGCCAAGCAGGGTTGGGCCTGGTTAGTAGTTGGATGGGAGACCGCTTGGGAATACCAGGTGCTGTAAGCTTTTTCTCTTCTCTCTACCACCTGCATGTCTTTTGTTGCAACGTCTGATCACCCTGTGACACATGAGGAAGTTGGTCATCTTCAGCTGCTGCTGCTTTGTTGGCAGACAAAAGTGATCTGAGAGTCTCAGTTTCAACTACAGGTAGTAATCACATCAAGGATGAAGATATGCCCACTACATGTCAGCCTTTCTCGGCAATTATCTGGTTACATATTGTAACCGTATGATTCCAGTACCTATATAATGCACATTGTTCACAGATATTGTTGCTTACGGCCACACCACCCTGAAAATGCCTGACCTCGTCTGATCTCGGAAGCCAAGCAGGGTTGGGCCTGGTTAGTACTTGGGTGGGAGACTACTTGGGAATACCAGGTGCTGTAAGCTATTTTACCTCTCTCTACCACCTGCATGTCTTTTGTTGCAACGTCTGATGACCCTGTGACACATGAGGAAGTTGGTCATCTTCAGCTGCTGCTGCTTTGTTGGCAGACACGAAGTGATCTGAGATTCTAAGTTTCAACTGCAGATAATAATCACGTCAGGGAAGAAGATGTGCCCACTACAAGTTAGCCTTTCTCGGCAATTATCTGGTTACATAGTGTAACCGTATGATTCCAGTACCTATATAATGCACATTGTTCACAGATGTTGTTGCTTACGGCCACACCACCCTGAATATACCTGACCTCGTCTGATCTCGGAACCCAAGCAGGGTTGGACCTGGTTAGTACTTGGATGGGAGACTGCTTAGGAATACCAGGTGCTGGAAGCTTTTTCTCTTCTCTCTACCACCTGCATGTCTTTTGTTGCAACGTCTGATCACCATGTGACACATGAGGAAGTTGGTCATCTTCAGCTGCTGCTGCTATGTTGGCAGACACGAAGTGATCTGAGATTCTCAGTTTCAACTGCAGATAATAATCACGACAGGGAAGAAGATGTGCCCACTACAAGTTAGCCTTTCTCGGCAATCATCTGGTTACATAGAGGAACCGTATGATTCCAGTACCTATATAATGCACATTGTTCACAGATATTGTTGCTTACGGCCACAACACCCTGAACATGCCCAACCTCGTCTGATCTCGGAAGCCAAGCAGGGTTGGGCCTGGTTAGTACTTGTATGGGAGACCGCTTGGGAATACCAGTTGCTGTAAGCTTTTTCTCTTCTCTCTACCACATGCATGTCTTTTGTTGCAACGTCTGATCACCCTGTGACACATGAGGAAGTTGGTCATCTTCAGCTGCTGCTGCTTTGTTGGCAGACACGAAGTTATATGAGATTCTCAGTTTCAACTGCAGATAATAATCACGACAGGGAAGAAGATGTGCCAAATACGCATCAGCCTTTCTCAGCAATTATCTGGTTACATAGAGGAATCGTATGATTCCAGTACCTATATAATGCACATTGTTCACAGATATTGCTGCTTATGGCCACACCACCCTGAACATGCCCAACCTCCTCTGATCTCGGAAGCCAAGCAGGGTTGGGCCTGGTTAGTACTTGGATGGGAGACTACTTGGGAATACCAGGTGCTGTAAGCTATTTCTCTTCTCTCTACCACGTGCATGTCTTTTGTTGCAACGTCTGATCACCCTGTGACACATGAGGAAGTTGGTCATCTTCAGCTGCTGCTGCTTTGTTGGCAGACACGAAGTGATCTGAGAGTCTCAGTTTCAACTGCAGGTAATAATCACATCAGGGATTAAGATGTGCCCACTACATATCATTCTTTCTCTGCAATTATCTGGTTACATAGAGTAACCGTATGATTCCAGTACCTATATAATGCACATTTGTGACAGACATTGTTGCTTACAGCCACACCACCCTGAATTTGCCCGACCTCGTCTGATCTCGGAAGCCAAGCAGGGTTGGGCCTGGTTAGTACTTGGATGGGAGACCGCTTGGGAATACCAGGTGTTGTAAGCTTTTTCTCTTCTCTCTACCACATGCATGTCTTTTGTTGCAACGTCTGATCACCCTGTGACACATGAGGAAGTTGGTCATCTTCAGCTGCTGCTGCTTTGTTGGCAGACACGAAGTGATCTGAGAGTCTCAGTTTCAACTACAGGTAGTAATCACATCAAGGATGAAGATATGCCCACTACATATCAGCCTTTCTCGGCAATTATCTGGTTACATAGTGTAACCGTATGATTCCAGTACCTATATAATGCACATTTGTGACAGACATTGTTGCTTACGGCCACACCACCCTGAATATGCCAGACCTCGTCTGATCTCGGAAGCCAAGCAGGGTTGGACCTGGTTAGTACTTGGGTGGGAGACTACTTGGGAATACCAGGTGCTGTAAGCTTTTTCTCTTCTCTCTACCACCTGCATGTCTTTTGTTGCAACGTCTGATCACCCTGTGACACATGAGGAAGTTGGTCATCTTCAGCTGCTGCTGCTTTGTTGGCAGACACGAAGTGATCTGAGATTCTCAGTTTCAACTGCAGATAATAATCACGACAGGGAAGAAGATGTGCCTAATACGCATCAGCCTTTCTCAGCAATTATCTGGTTACATAGAGGAATCGTATGATTCCAGTACCTATATAATGCACATTGTTCACAGATATTGCTGCTTATGGCCACACCACCCTGAACATGCCCAACCTCGTCTGATCTCGGAAGCCAAGCAGGGTTGGGCCTGGTTAGTACTTGGATGGGAGACCGCTTGGGAATACCAGGTGTTGTAAGCTTTTTCTCTTCTCTCTACCACATGCATGTCTTTTGTTGCAACGTCTGATCACCCTGTGACACATGAGGAAGTTGGTCATCTTCAGCTGCTGCTGCTTTGTTGGCAGACACGAAGTGATCTGAGAGTCTCAGTTTCAACTACAGGTAGTAATCACATCAAGGATGAAGATATGCCCACTACATATCAGCCTTTCTCGGCAATTATCTGGTTACATAGTGTAACCGTATGATTCCAGTACCTATATAATGCACATTTGTGACAGACATTGTTGCTTACGGCCACACCACCCTGAATATGCCAGACCTCGTCTGATCTCGGAAGCCAAGCAGGGTTGGACCTGGTTAGTACTTGGGTGGGAGACTACTTGGGAATACCAGGTGCTGTAAGCTTTTTCTCTTCTCTCTACCACCTGCATGTCTTTTGTTGCAACGTCTGATCACCCTGTGACACATGAGGAAGTTGGTCATCTTCAGCTGCTGCTGCTATGTTGGCATACACGAAGTGATCTGAGAGTCTCAGTTTCAACTACAGGTAGTAATCACATCAAGGATGAAGATATGCCCACTACATATCAGCCTTTCTTGGCACTTATCTGGTTACATAGAGGAATTGTATGATTCCAGTACCTATATAATTCACATTTGTCACAGACATTGTCGCTTACGGCCAAACCACCCTGAACATGCCCGACCTCGTCTGATCTCGGAAGCCAAGCAGGGTTGGGCCTGGTTAGTACTTGGATGGGAGACTACTTGGGAATACCAGGTGCTATAAGCTTTTTCTCTTCTCTCTAGCACCTGCATGTCTTTTGTTGCAACGTCTGATGACCCTGTGACACATGAGGAAGTTGGTCATCTTCAGCTGCTGCTGGATTGTTGGCAGACACGAAGTGATCTGAGAGTCTCAGTTTCCGCTGGAGAGAATAATCACGACAGGGAAGAAGATGTGCCCAATACGCATCAGCCTTTCTCGGCAATCATCTGGTTATATAGTGTAACCGTATGATTCCAGTACCTATATAATGCACATTGTTCACAGATATTGTTGCTTACGGCCAAACCACCCTGAACATGCCCAACCTCATCTGATCTCGGAAGCCAAGCAGGGTTGGGCCTGGTTAGTACTTGGATGGGAGACTACTTGGGAATACCAGGTGCTGTAAGCTATTTCTCCTCTCTCTACCACCCGCATGTCTTTTGTTGCAACGTCTGATCACCCTGTGACACATGAGGAAGTTGGTCATCTTCAGCTGCTGCTGCTTTGTTGGCAGACACGAAGTGATCTGAGAGTCTCAGTTTTAACCGCTGGAGAGAATAATCACGACAGGGAAGAAGATGTGCCAAATACGCATCAGCCTTTCTCGGCAATTATCTGGTTACATAGAGGAACCGTATGATTCCAGTACCTATATAATGCACATTGTTCACAGATATTTTCGCTTACGGCCACACCACCCTGAACATGCCCAACCTCGTCTGATCTCAGAAGCCAAGCAGGGTTGGGCCTGGTTAGTACTTGGATGGGGGACTACTTGGGAATACCAGGTGCTGTAAGCTTTTTCTCTTCTCTCTACCACCTGCATGTCTTTTGTTGCAACGTCTGATCACCATGTGACACATGAGGAAGTTGGTCATCTTCAGCTGCTGCTGCTATGTTGGCATACACGAAGTGATCTGAGATTCTCAGTTTCAACTGCAGATAATAATCACGACAGGGAAGAAGATGTGCCCACTACAAGTTAGCCTTTCTCGGCAATCATCTGGTTACATAGAGGAACTGTATGATTCCAGTACCGATATAATGCACATTGTTCACAGATATTGTTGCTTACGGCCACACCACCCTGAATATGCCCGACCTCGTCTGATCTCGGAAGCCAAGCAGGGTTTGGCCTGGTTAGTACTTGGATGGGAGACCGCTTGGGAATACCAGGTGCTGTAAGCTTTTTCTCTTCTCTCTACCACCTGCATGTCTTTTGTTGCAACGTCTGATCACCCTGTGACACATGAGGAAGTTGGTCATCTTCAGCTGCTGCTGCTTTGTTGGCGGACACGAAGTGATCTGAGAGTCTCAGTTTCAACTGCAGGTAATAATCACATCAGGGATGAAGATGTGCCCACTACAAGTTAGCCTTTCTCGGCAATTATCTGGTTACATAGAGGAACCGTATGATTCCAGTACCTATATAATGCACATTGTTCACAGATATTTTTGCTTACGGCCACACCACCCTGAACATGCCCAACCTCGTCTGATCTCAGAAGCCAAGCAGGGTTGGGCCTGGTTAGTACTTGGATGGGAGACTACTTGGGAATACCAGGTGCTGTAAGCTTTTTCTCTTCTCTCTAGCACCTGCATGTCTTTTGTTGCAACGTCTGATCACCCTGTGACACATGAGGAAGTTGGTCATCTTCAGCTGCTGCTGCTTTGTTGGCAGACACAAAGTGATCTGAGAGTCTCAGTTTCCGCTGGAGAGAATAATCACGACAGGGAAGAAGATGTGCCCAATACGCATCAGCCTTTCTCGGCAATTATCTGGTTACATAGAGGAACCGTATGATTCCAGTACCTATATAATGCATATTGTTCACAGATATTTTTGCTTACGGCCACACCACCCTGAACATGCCCAACCTCATCTGATCTCAGAAGCCAAGCAGGGTTGGGCCTGGTTAGTACTTGGATGGGGGACTACTTGGGAATACCAGGTGCTGTAAGCTTTTTCTCTTCTCTCTACCACCTGCATGTCTTTTGTTGCAACGTCTGATCACCCTGTGACAAATGTGGAAGTTGGTCATCTTCAGCTGCTGCTGCTTTGTTGGCAGACACGAAGTGATCTGAGAGTCTCAGTTTCAACTACAGGTAGTAATCACATCAAGGATGAAGATATGCCCACTACAAGTTAGCCTTTCTCGGCAATCATCTGGTTACATAGAGGAACTGTATGATACCAGTACCGATATAATGCACATTGTTCACAGATATTGTTGCTTACGGCCACACCACCCTGAATATGCCCGACCTCGTCTGATCTCGGAAGCTAAGCAGGGTTGGGCCTGATTAGTACTTGGATGGGAGACTGCTTGGGAATACCAAGTGCTGTAAGCTTTTTATCTTCTCTCTACCACCTGCATGTCTTTTGTTGCAACGTCTGATCACCCTGTGACACATGAGGAAGTTGGTCATCTTCAGCTGCTGCTGCTTTGTTGGCAGACACGAAGTGATCTGAGAGTCTCAGTTTCAACTACAGGTAGTAATCACATCAAGGATGAAGATATGCCCACTACATATCAGCCTTTCTCGGCAATTATCTGGTTACATAGTGTAACCGTATGATTCCAGTACCTATATAATGCACATTTGTGACAGACATTGTTGCTTACGGCCACACCACCCTGAATATGCCAGACCTCGTCTGATCTCGGAAGCCAAGCAGGGTTGGACCTGGTTAGTACTTGGGTGGGAGACTACTTGGGAATACCAGGTGCTGTAAGCTTTTTCTCTTCTCTCTACCACCTGCATGTCTTTTGTTGCAACGTCTGATCACCCTGTGACACATGAGGAAGTTGGTCATCTTCAGCTGCTGCTGCTTTGTTGGCAGACACGAAGTGATCTGAGATTCTCAGTTTCAACTGCAGATAATAATCACGACAGGGAAGAAGATGTGCCTAATACGCATCAGCCTTTCTCAGCAATTATCTGGTTACATAGAGGAATCGTATGATTCCAGTACCTATATAATGCACATTGTTCACAGATATTGCTGCTTATGGCCACACCACCCTGAACATGCCCAACCTCCTCTGATCTCGGAAGCCAAGCAGGGTTGGGCCTGGTTAGTACTTGGATGGGAGACTACTTGGGAATACCAGGTGCTGTAAGCTATTTCTCTTCTCTCTACCACGTGCATGTCTTTTGTTGCAACGTCTGATCACCCTGTGACACATGAGGAAGTTGGTCATCTTCAGCTGCTGCTGCTTTGTTGGCAGACACGAAGTGATCTGAGAGTCTCAGTTTCAACTGCAGGTAATAATCACATCAGGGATGAAGATGTGCCCACTACATATCAGCCTTTCTCTGCAATTATCTGGTTACATAGAGTAACCGTATGATTCCAGTACCTATATAATGCACATTTGTGACAGACATTGTTGCTTACAGCCACACCACCCTGAATTTGCCCGACCTCGTCTGATCTCGGAAGCCAAGCAGGGTTGGACCTGGTTAGTACTTGGATGGGAGACCGCTTGGGAATACCAGGTGTTGTAAGCTTTTTCTCTTCTCTCTACCACATGCATGTCTTTTGTTGCAACGTCTGATCACCCTGTGACACATGAGGAAGTTGGTCATCTTCAGCTGCTGCTGCTTTGTTGGCAGACACGAAGTGATCTGAGAGTCTCAGTTTCAACTGCAGGTAATAATCACATCAAGGATGAAGATATGCCCACTACATATCAGCCTTTCTTGGCACTTATCTGGTTACATAGAGGAATTGTATGATTCCAGTACCTATATAATTCACATTTGTCACAGACATTGTCGCTTACGGCCAAACCACCCTGAACATGCCCGACCTCGTCTGATCTCGGAAGCCAAGCAGGGTTGGGCCTGGTTAGTACTTGGATGGGAGACTACTTGGGAATACCAGGTGCTATAAGCTTTTTCTCTTCTCTCTAGCACCTGCATGTCTTTTGTTGCAACGTCTGATGACCCTGTGACACATGAGGAAGTTGGTCATCTTCAGCTGCTGCTGGATTGTTGGCAGACACGAAGTGATCTGAGAGTCTCAGTTTCCGCTGGAGAGAATAATCACGACAGGGAAGAAGATGTGCCCAATACGCATCAGCCTTTCTCGGCAATCATCTGGTTATATAGTGTAACCGTATGATTCCAGTACCTATATAATGCACATTGTTCACAGATATTGTTGCTTACGGCCAAACCACCCTGAACATGCCCAACCTCATCTGATCTCGGAAGCCAAGCAGGGTTGGGCCTGGTTAGTACTTGGATGGGAGACTACTTGGGAATACCAGGTGCTGTAAGCTATTTCTCCTCTCTCTACCACCCGCATGTCTTTTGTTGCAACGTCTGATCACCCTGTGACACATGAGGAAGTTGGTCATCTTCAGCTGCTGCTGCTTTGTTGGCAGACACGAAGTGATCTGAGAGTCTCAGTTTTAACCGCTGGAGAGAATAATCACGACAGGGAAGAAGATGTGCCAAATACGCATCAGCCTTTCTCGGCAATTATCTGGTTACATAGAGGAACCGTATGATTCCAGTACCTATATAATGCACATTGTTCACAGATATTTTCGCTTACGGCCACACCACCCTGAACATGCCCAACCTCGTCTGATCTCAGAAGCCAAGCAGGGTTGGGCCTGGTTAGTACTTGGATGGGGGACTACTTGGGAATACCAGGTGCTGTAAGCTTTTTCTCTTCTCTCTACCACCTGCATGTCTTTTGTTGCAACGTCTGATCACCATGTGACACATGAGGAAGTTGGTCATCTTCAGCTGCTGCTGCTATGTTGGCATACACGAAGTGATCTGAGATTCTCAGTTTCAACTGCAGATAATAATCACGACAGGGAAGAAGATGTGCCCACTACAAGTTAGCCTTTCTCGGCAATCATCTGGTTACATAGAGGAACTGTATGATTCCAGTACCGATATAATGCACATTGTTCACAGATATTGTTGCTTACGGCCACACCACCCTGAATATGCCCGACCTCGTCTGATCTCGGAAGCCAAGCAGGGTTGGGCCTGGTTAGTACTTGGATGGGAGACCGCTTGGGAATACCAGGTGCTGTAAGCTTTTTCTCTTCTCTCTACCACCTGCATGTCTTTTGTTGCAACGTCTGATCACCCTGTGACACATGAGGAAGTTGGTCATCTTCAGCTGCTGCTGCTTTGTTGGCGGACACGAAGTGATCTGAGAGTCTCAGTTTCAACTGCAGGTAATAATCACATCAGGGATGAAGATGTGCCCACTACAAGTTAGCCTTTCTCGGCAATTATCTGGTTACATAGAGGAACCGTATGATTCCAGTACCTATATAATGCACATTGTTCACAGATATTTTTGCTTACGGCCACACCACCCTGAACATGCCCAACCTCGTCTGATCTCAGAAGCCAAGCAGGGTTGGGCCTGGTTAGTACTTGGATGGGAGACTACTTGGGAATACCAGGTGCTGTAAGCTTTTTCTCTTCTCTCTACCACCTGCATGTCTTTTGTTGCAACGTCTGATCACCCTGTGACACATGAGGAAGTTGGTCATCTTCAGCTGCTGCTGCTTTGTTGGCAGACACGAAGTGATCTGAGAGTCTCAGTTTCAACTACAGGTAGTAATCACATCAAGGATGAAGATATGCCCACTACAAGTTAGCCTTTCTCGGCAATCATCTGGTTACATAGAGGAACTGTATGATACCAGTACCGATATAATGCACATTGTTCACAGATATTGTTGCTTACGGCCACACCACCCTGAATATGCCCGACCTCGTCTGATCTCGGAAGCTAAGCAGGGTTGGGCCTGGTTAGTACTTGGATGGGAGACTGCTTCGGAATACCAAGTGCTGTAAGCTTTTTATCTTCTCTCTACCACCTGCATGTCTTTTGTTGCAACGTCTGATCACCCTGTGACACATGAGGAAGTTGGTCATCTTCAGCTGCTGCTGCTTTGTTGGCAGACACGAAGTGATCTAAGAGTCTCAGGTTCAACTGCAGGTAATAATCACGTCAGGGAAGAAGATGTGCCCACTACAAGTTAGCCTTTCTCGGCAATTATCTGGTTACATAGAGGAACCGTATGATTTCAGTACCTATATAATGCACATTGTTCACAGATTTTTTTGCTTACGGCCAAACCACCCTGAACATGTCCAACCTCGTCTGATCTCAGAAGCCAAGCAGGGTTGGGCCTGGTTAGTACTTGGATTGGAGACTACTTGGGAATACCAGGTGCTGTAAGCTTTTTCTCTTCTCTCTACCACCTGCATGTCTTTTGTTGCAACGTCTGATCACCCTGTGACACATGAGGAATTTGGTCATCTTCAGCTGCTGCTGCTTTGTTGGCAGACACGAAGTGATCTGAGATTCTCAGTTTCAACTGCAGGTAATAATCACATCAGGGATGAAGATGTGCCCACTACATATCAGCCTTTCTCGGCAATTATCTGGTTACATAGAGTAACCGTATGATTCCAGTACCTATATAATGCACATTTGTGACAGACATTGTTGCTTACAGCCACACCACCCTGAATATGCCCGACCTCGTCTGATCTCGGAAGCCAAGCAGGGTTGGGCCTGGTTAGTACTTGGATGGGAGACCGCTTGGGAATACCAGATGCTGTAAGCTTATTCTCTTCTCTCTACCACCTGCATGTCTTTTGTTGCAACGTCTGATCACCCTGTGACACATGAGGAAGTTGGTCATCTTCAGCTGCTGCTGCTGCTGCATTGTTGGCAGACAAGAAGTGATCTGAGAGACTCAGTTTCAACTGCAGGTAATAATCACATCAGGGATTAAGATGTGCCCACTACATATCAGCCTTTCTCGGCAATTATCTGGTTACATAGAGTAACCGTATGATTTCAGTACCTATATAATGCACATTGTTCACAGATATTGTTGCTTACGACCACACCACCCTGAATATGCCCGACCTCATCTGATCTCGGAAGCCAAGCAGGGTTGGGCCTGGTTAGTACTTGAATGGGAGACCGCTTGGGAATACCAGGTGCTGTAAGCTTTTTCTCTTCTCTCTACAAACTGCATGTCTTTTGTTGCAACGTCTGATCACCCTGTGAAGTTAAGCAGGGTCGGGCCTGGTTAGTACTCGGTTGTTCTACTGTACTTCTCTACAAAAACCAAAGAGGAAGCTGCTGTCCCATCAAAATTCAACGTCTTCAAGATCAAAAAAGAAGTCCAGTTGCTCTTATGAATACTCTCCATCATTTCAGTTTATTTCTGACATTCAGCTTTTCATAGCATATGATGACTGTGTTGAAAATATGTGCAACAATGTAAACCACCAAGATATTCTGAATAATAATTGTATTTATTTTCACTGAGGCTTGTGTAAACCACAGACTGTATTTAGTGTAAACTGTGTTTTCATTACTGAGCTGATCTCATTCACCTGATGACACTCCTTAACTGTCACTGTTGAAAAATCCCTCCAATCATTTATAGTTTAGATAGAAATTGTTAGAAACGATTGTTTTTAATGTCCCTCATCAGGATGTAGAGTCATTACTGTGGTGAAGGAGTTTGTCCAAGTTTGGGGTTGAGTTAATGTCTGAAATCATGGGGGATGGATGGTAACATCACCGTCCTTTTGTCTTTCAGATCAGTGCAACTTCTTCAGGTCTTTGGTTGCATGGATGTTATTATCATGCAGGAGTCTTGAGGTCAGAGGTCAGTTTGGGATCTGTCTGAAGCCTCAGTTGAAAGAAACAGAGTCGTTATCTTCTATCACCATCTGGAGCCTCCACTTTTTGTCTTCTACACCTTTGCCTGTCCCCACACAGGTTACATTTCAGACCTCAACCATCTGAGCTGTGAAACATCTTCTGCTTCAGATGCTCATCACAGATAGAAGTTCTGACAGGATCTCCCACTCCTCCATTATAGATATACTGAAATCCCTGCAGTGGTTTAGAGTTCAGGGTTTTGGGGGCATCAGATGGACCGTGATGTTGTCAGAGTACAGTCACGTTATTTCAGGTTAATATATTAAAGCCACTTTTTCTCTCACGTTCATCCCTCTGTCCAGATAAAAATGATGCTTTTCTCCGCTTAATAACAGAGCTCATCAGAGGTAAAAGTAATCCTGCCTCCTCAGTTTAAATCCCCTCACTGACCAGGATGTATATAGACTTAGCTGCATAACAGCATGATCATAAAATAAAGCCTTTATCAGCACCTCAGACTGCAGCCTAACATGAAATGTTATCTGAGCCGCACAGAAATCACTGATCTGCTCAGCTGGGTTTTCTCACTTCTGAACAGATGTTTGCTGTGAAGCGTTTTGTTGTTTCCTGCCAACTGAAAAAGGCTGGAAAAGAAGTCATTCTGCTGTTTTATGCTGTTTGTGTTTTCAGTGTGGACAAGAGTGGACAAAACACCACAGGAACTCCATCTTAAGATGCAGCTTTTTTTCTACACAGAGACAAAGAGACAAAGAGGGTTTCTATCAGACTCAGCCTGAAGACACCAGTCAGCATACAGAGCTCGATAGATAGATTATGATCAAACATGTCTGATGCAGTCAGTTTGCAGGTTAGGGGTCAGCTCTGCAGGTTTTTACCTCTTCTGAAGTCCAACAACCGTATGAGAGCTCATGTTTCACGTCACGCACTTGAATGCATCAGTCTGAAGATTCAGGTGAGCATTTCAGCAGAAGATCATGATTTAAGAATTTCAAGCTGCTGCAGAGCAGGGCTGATTCTATAAATATAAATGAAAAGCATGAAAATACTAAGAAACAGCAACATTTACATTTCCTGTACAGCTGCCTGCTAAAAGTATCGGACAATGTTGATCTGATAGATGCAGAGAAACCAATTTTCTTCATGTTGAGCTTTAAGTGGAAGGTTAATGAATTTATCTTTCCCTTCAACAGAGAACAAATAAGAATTCAACAACCTCTTGAACAATCCTGCCTGGACTGAGGTGAAACCAGCACTGTTCCCTTGTTCCCTCCCCAAACTGATCTGAAGCTGGGAGGATGTGTGAAACCATTGTGTGAGAGTAGAGGAGCTCTTAAGTGAAGATCAGCTGATCAGCTGCAACAAAAGGAGGTGGAATTAGTTTTGTATCACAGCACAGACGGTGTTTCTGCTCTGAGAGTCACACACTGCTCTGCCAAATGGAGGAAATGGCTCAGAAAAGTGTTAAACTGGACCTGGAAACCTTCTCTTGTTCGATCTGTCTGGATCTACTGAAGGATCCGGTGACTATTCCCTGTGGACACAGCTACTGCATGAACTGTATTAAAGGCTACTGGAATGGAAAGAATAAGAAGGGAATTCACAGATGCCCTCATTGCAGGAAAACTTTCACACCGAGGCCTGTCCTGGAGAAAAGCACCATGTTAGCTGATTTAGTGAAGCAGCTGAAGAAGACTGGACTCCAAGCTGCTCCTGCTGATCTCTGCCATGCTGGACCTGAAGATGTGGCCTGTGATTTCTGCTCTGGAAGAAAACTGAAAGCCATCAAGTCCTGTTTATTCTGTCTGGCCTCTTACTGTGAGAAACACCTTCAGCCTCATTATGATGTGACTCCATTCAAGAAACACAAGCTGGTGGAGCCCTCCAAGAGCCTCCAGGAGAACATCTGCTGTCGTCATGATGAGGTGATGAAGATGTTCTGCCGTACTGATCAGAAGTCTATCTGTTATCTCTGCCCTGTGGATGATCATAAAGGCCACGACACAGTGTCAGCTGCAGCAGAAAGGACTGAGAGGCAGAGAGAGCTGGAGGGGAGTCGACAACAAATCCAGCAGAGAATCCAGGACAGAGAGAAAGATGTGAAGCTGCTTCAACAGGAGGTGGAGGCCATCAATCAGTCTGCTGAGAAAACAGTGGAGGACAGTGAGAACATCTTCACCGAGCTGATCCGTCTCATCCACAAAAGAAGCTCTGATGTGAAGCAGCAGCTCAGATCCCAGCAGCAAACTGAAGTGAGTCGAGTCAAAGAGCTTCAGGAGAAGCTGGAGCAGGAGATCACTGAGCTGAAGAGGAAAGATGCTGAGCTGAAGCAGCTCTCACACACAGAGGATCACAACCAGTTTCTACACAACTACCCCTCAGTGTCAGCACTCAGAGAGTCCACACACTCATCCAGCATCAATACCCGTCCTCTGAGGTACTTTGAGGATGTGACAGCAGCTGCGTCAGAGCTCAGAGAGAAACTACAGGACATTCTGAGAGAGAAATGGACAAACAGCTCACTGACAGTCACTGAAGTGGATGTTTTACTGCCAGAACCAGAACCAGAGCCAAAGAGCAGAGCTGCCTTCTTAAAATATTCATGTGACATCACACTGGATCCAAACACAGCAAACACATATCTGTTAGTGTCAGAGGGGAACAGAAAAGTGACAGTAATGAGACAACCTCAGTCTTATTCTGCTCATCCAGACAGATTCACGGAATGGTGTCAGGTCCTGAGCAGAGAGAGTCTGACTGGACGCCGTTACTGGGAGGTGGAGAGGAGAGGGGGAGGAGCTGATGTAGCAGTCGCATACAAGAACATCAGCAGAACAGGGAATGAATGTGGATTTGGACGTAATGACAAATCTTGGGCATTAAAATGTTACCAAAACAGTTTTGAATTTTGGTCCAACAAGATGAAAGCCTCCATCTCAGGTCCTCAGTCCTCCAGAGTAGGAGTGTACCTGGATCACAGAGCAGGTATTCTGTCCTTCTACAGCGTCTCTGAAGCCATGACTCTCCTCCACAGAGTCCAGACCACATTCACTCAGCCGCTCTATGCTGGAGTTAGGATTGGATGGACTGGAGCCACAGCTGAGCTGTGTGAAGTGAAATAAAGGTATTCAGTCAGTTTGTTGCTGAGACTTCATTGCTGTGATGTCTCTGCGCTGCTGTTCTGTTGTTTATTTGCTGCTTTTTCCTGTTTGTGCAGCCATGGAGGATATCGCTGCTAATGCTGAGTTTTATTCACAGAAAGATTTCTCCACATGAAAATCTAAACTTCTCTGAGCTCTGAAAGTTAGTTGATCCTTGTGTTGATGTGTTTGTATGTTGTTGTTTCTCTTCCACTTCATGGAGCCAAACAGAGAAATCAGCAGACCTTCCTTTATCACAGATTCTTTTCACAATGTGCATTATATAGGTACTGGAATCATACGGTTCCTCTATGTAACCAGATAATTGCAGAGAAAGGCTGATATATAGTGGACACATCTTCTTCCCTGTCGTGATTATTCTCTCCAGCGGAAACTGAGACTCTCAGATCACTTCGTGTCTGCCAACAATGCAGCAGCAGCAGCTGAAGATGACCAACTTCCTCATGTGTCACAGGGTGATCAGACGTTGCAACAAAAGACATGCAGGTGGTCGAAAGAAGAGAGAAAGCTTACAGCAACTGGTATTCCCACGGAGTCTCCCATCCAAGTACTAAACAGGCCCAATCCTGCTTGTCTTCCGAGATCAGACAAGGTCGTGCATGTTCAGGGTGGTGTGGCCGTAAGACACAATATCTGTGAACAATGTGCATTATATAGGTATTGGAATCATACGGTTCCTCTATGTAACCAGATAATTGCAGAGAAAGGCTGATATGTAGTGGGCACATCTTCATCTCTGATGTGATTATTACCTGCAGTTGAAACTGAGACTCTCAGATCACGTCGTGTCTGCCAACAAAGCAGCAGCAGCTGAAGATGACCAACTTCCTCATGTGTCACAGGGTGATCAGACATTGCAACAAAAGACATGCAGGTGGTCGAGAGAAGAGAAAAAAGTTACAGCACCTGGTATTCCCAAGCGGTCTCCCATCCAAGTACTAACCAGGCCCAACCCTGCTTGGCTTCCGAGATCAGACGAGGTCGGGTATATTCAGGGTGGTGTGGCCGTAAGCAACAATGTCAGTCACAAATGTGCAATATATAGGTACTGGAATCATACAGTTCCTCGATGTAACCAGATAATTGCCGAGAAAGGCTGATATGTAGTGGGCACATCTTCATCCCTAATGTGATTATTACCTGCAGTTGAAACTGAGACTCTCAGATCACTTTGTGTCTGCCAACAAAGCAGCAGCAGCTGAAGATGACCAACTTCCTCATGTGTCACAGGGTGATCAGACGTTGCAACAAAAGACATGCAGGTGGTAGAGAGGAGAGAAGAAGCTTACAGCACCTGGTATTACCAAGCGGTCTCCCATCCAAGTACTAACCAGGCCCAACCCTGCTTGGCTTCCGAGATCAGACGAGGTCTGGTATGTTCAGGGTGGTGTGGCCGTAAGCAACAATGTCTGTGACAAATGTGCATTATATAGGTCCTGGAATCATACAGTTCCTCTATGTAACCAGATAATTGCCGAGAAAGGCTAACTTGTAGTGGGCACATCTTCATCCCTCATGTGATTATTATCTGTAGTTGAAACTGAGACTCTCAGATCACTTCGTGTCTGCCAACAAAGCAGCAGCAGCTGAAGATGACCAACTTCCTCGTGTCACAGGGTGATCAGACGTTGCAACAAAAGACATGCATGTGGTAGAGAGAAGAGAAAAAGCTTACAGCACCTGGTATTCCCAAGCAGTCTCCCATCCAAGTACTAACCAGGCCCAACCCTGCTTGGCTTCCGAGATCAGACGAGGTCAGGCATGTTCAGGGTGGTGTGGCCGTAAGCAACAATGTCTGTGACAAATGTGCATTATATAGATACTGGAATCATACAGTTCCTCTATGTAACCAGATAATTGCTGAGAAAGGCTGATGCATAGTGGGCACATCTTCTTCCCTGTCGTGATTATTCTCTCCAGCTGAAACTGAGACTCTCAGATCACTTCGTGTCTCCCAACAAAGCAGCAGCAGCTGAAGATGACCAACTTCCTCATGTGTCACAGGGTGATCAGACGTTGCAACAAAAGATATGCAGGTGGTAGAGAGAAGAAAAAAAGCTTACATCACCTGGTATTCCCAAGCAGTCTCCCATACAAGTACTAACCAGGCCCAATCCTGCTTGGGTTCCGAGATCAGACGAGGTCGGGTACTTTCAGGGTGGTGTGGCCGTAAGCAACAATGTCTGTGACAAATGTGCATTATATAGGTACTGGAATCATACACTTCCTCTATGTAACCAGAAAATTGGCGAGAAAGGCTAACTTGTAGTGAGAACAAATTCATTCCTGATGTGATTATTATCTGTAGTTGAAACTGAGACTCTCAGATCACTTCGTGTCTGCCAACAAAGCAGCAGCAGCTGAAGATGACCAACTTCCTCATGTGTCACAGGGTGATCAGACGTTGCAACAAAAGACATGCAGGTGGTAGAGAGAAGAGAAAAAGCTTACAGCACCTGGTATTCCCAAGCAGTCTCCCATCCAAGTACTAACCAGACCCAACCCTGCTTGGCTTCCTAGATCAGACGAGGTTAGGCATATTCAGGGTGGTGTGGCCGTAAGCAACAATATCTGTGAACAATGTGCATTATATAGGTCCTGGAATCATACGGTTACTCTATGTAACCAGATAATTGCCGAGAAAGGCTGATATGTAGTGGGCACATCTTAATCCCTGATGTGATTATTACCTGCAGTTGAAACTGAGACTCTCAGATCACTTCGTGTCTGCCAACAAAGCAGCAGCAGCAGCTGAAGATGACCAACGTCCTCATGTGTCACAGGGTGATCAGACGTTGCAACAAAAGACATGCAGGTGGTAGAGAGAAGAGAAAAAGCTTACAACACCTGGTATTCCCAAGCAGTCTCCCATCCAAGTACTAACCAGGCCTTACCCTAATTGGCTTCCGAGATAAGACGAGGTCGGGCATATTCAGGGTGGTGTGGCCGTAACCAACAATGTCTGTCACAAATGTGCATTATATAGGTACTGGAATCATACGGTTACTCTATGTAACCAGATAATTGCCGAGAAAGGCTGATATGTAGTGGGCACATCTTAATCCCTGATGTGATTATTACCTGCAGTTGAAACTGAGACTCTCAGATCACTTCGTGTCTGCCAACAAAGCAGCAGCAGCTGAAGATGACCAACTTCCTCATGTGTCACAGGGTGATCAGACGTTGCAACAAAAGACATGCAGGTGCTGGAGAGAAGAGAAAAAGCTTACAGCACCTGGTATTCCCAAGCGGTCTCCCATCCAAGTACTAACCAGGCCCAACCCTGCTTGGCTTCCGAAATCAGACGAGGTCGGGCATGTTCAGGGTGGTGTGGCCGTAAGCAACAATGTCTGTGACAAATGTGCATTATATAGATACTGGAATCATACAGTTCCTCTATGTAACCAGATAATTGCCGAGAAAGGCTAACTTGTAGTGGGCAAATCTTCTTCCCTGACGTGATTATTATCTGCAGTTGAAACTGAGAATCTCAGATCACTTCGTGTCTGCCAACAAAGCAGCAGCAGCTGAAGATGACCAACTTCCTCATGTGTCACAGGGTGATCAGACGTTGCAACAAAATACATGCAGGTGGTAGAGAGAAGAGAAAAAGCTTACAGCACCTGGTATTCCCAAGCGGTCTCCCATCCAAGTACTAACCAGGCTCAACCCTGCTTGGCTTCCGAGATCAGACGGGGTCGGGCATGTTCAGGGTAGTGTGGCCGTAAGCGACAATGTCTGTCACAAATGTGCATTATATAGGTACTGGAATCATACGGTTACTCTATGTAACCAGATAATTGCCGAGAAAGGCTGATAGGTAGTGGGCACATCTTAATCCCTGATGTGATTATTACCTGCAGTTGAAACTGAGACTCTCAGATCACTTCGTGTCTGCCAACAAAGCAGCAGAAGCTGAAGATGACCAACTTCCTCATGTGTCACAGGGTGATCAGACGTTGCAACAAAAGACATGCAGGTGGTCGAGAGAAGAGAAAAAGCTTACAGCACCTGGTATTCCCAAGCGGTCTCCCATCCAAGTACTAACCAGACCCAACCCTGCTTGGCTTCCTAGATCAGACGAGGTTGGGCATATTCAGGGTGGTGTGGCCGTAAGCAACAATATCTGTGAACAATGTGCATTATATAGGTCCTGGAATCATACGGTTACTCTATGTAACCAGATAATTGCCGAGAAAGGCTGATATGTAGTGGGCACATCTTAATCCCTGATGTGATTATTACCTGCAGTTGAAACTGAGACTCTCAGATCACTTCGTGTCTGCCAACAAAGCAGCAGCAGCAGCTGAAGATGACCAACTTCCTCATGTGTCACAGGGTGATCAGACGTTGCAACAAAAGACATGCAGGTGGTAGAGAGAAGAGAAAAAGCTTACAGCACCTGGTATTCCCAAGCAGTCTCCCATCCAAGTACTAACCAGGCCTTACCCTAATTGGCTTCCGAGATAAGACGAGGTCGGGCATATTCAGGGTGGTGTGGCCGTAAGCAACAATGTCTGTCACAAATGTGCATTATATAGGTACTGGAATCATACAGTTCCTCTATGTAACCAGATAATTGCCGAGAAAGGCTGATATGTAGTGGGCACATCTTCATCCCTGATGTGATTATTACCTGCAGTTGAAACTGAGACTCTCAGATCACTTCGTGTCTGCCAACAAAGCAGCAGCAGCTGAAGATGACCAACTTCCTCATGTGTCACAGGGTGATCAGACGTTGCAACAAAAGACATGCAGGTGCTGGAGAGAAGAGAAAAAGCTTACAGCACCTGGTATTCCCAAGCGGTCTCCCATCCAAGTACTAACCAGGCCCAACCCTGCTTGGCTTCCGAGATCTGGTATGTTCAGGGTGGTGTGGCCGTAAGCAACAATGTCTGTGACAAATGTGCATTATATAGGTACTGGAATCATACAGTTCCTCTATGTAACCAGATAATTGCCGAGAAAGGCTAACTTGTAGTGGGCAAATCTTCTTCCCTGACGTGATTATTATCTGCAGTTGAAACTGAGACTCTCAGATCACTTCGTGTCTGCCAACAAAGCAGCAGCAGCTGAAGATGACCAACTTCCTCATGTGTCACAGGGTGATCAGACGTTGCAACAAAAGACATGCAGGTGGTAGAGAGAAGAGAAAAATCTTACAGCACCTGGTATTCCCAAGCAGTCTCCCATCCAAGTACTAACCAGGCCCAACCCTACTTGGCTTCCGAGATCAGACGAGGTCGGGCATGTTCAGGGTGGTGTGGCCGTAAGCAACAATGTCTGTGACAAATGTGCATTATATCGGTACTGGAATCATACAGTTCCTCGATGTAACCAGATTATTGCCGAGAAAGGCAAACTTGTAGTGGGCACATCTTCATCCCTGATGTGATTATTACCTGCAGTTGAAACTGAGACTCTCAGATAACTTAGTGTCTGTCGACCTCTTCTGTTCCCTGTGTGTAGTTTTGTGTTCAGCGTCACACAGAGAGACTGAGGCTGCTTAGTTAGATGAAATCATCACAAATTTCTCATTTTTAAACAGTTACATTATATTTTAGAAGTCAGAACCCAGTGATAGATGTTGTTTCAGCATCTATAAAAAGCTGATTTGTGACTGATTCTCTCGCTTAAGGCCATACCACCCTGAACACGCCCGATCTCGTCAGATCTAGGAAGCTAAGCAGGGTCGGGCCTGGTTAGTACTTGGATGGTAGAAAAAGTGCACGTGCCGCCACTTTAAACTGTCAAACAGGCAACTTTATATCTAACAGCAAACGCTGAGAGCTGCTCTGCAGAATAAATACTTTTACTGTGGAAGTGTTAGTAAATGTTGCTGATGACACTTTGATTCTTTTACCTGAGTGAGGTTTTAGATGCAGAGGCCCAAAAAATACTGAGGTCATGAGTCAGAACTTCTAGTCGGGTTCAGGGGCTCCCCTGGAAATTTATTTAATTCCATTATTTAAATCTGGCCATTTTCAGAGTCTTAAAGGAACAAAAACAACATCATAATGACTTTTAGGTTTATTTGTTTAGTTTGTTATCAGAGAACATCAGCCTCATCCTAAATGATTTGCAAATGAGTTACAATGTAAAACTGGAGAATGAATTTCATCAAGTCATGGATTAGGAATAAAAAGGAATGAACTGTCCCGGGACAGAGGGATAATATATACAAATTAAACTTTGATTCATGTTTCCTTGCTATCTGATTAGGACGCTGGGCTGCAATACAAATATCTCCACATTAAAATGCATTTTTTCTCACAGTCATCTACCACTTAAACTGCTCTCCACCTACATGTTTAGCTTGATGTGCTCCTCTTTCAGTGACTGGTGTGACTGACTGACTCACTAACGGTAACAACATCAAAGTCCGACTTGTGTGGTAGTTACCATAGCGACAGTGCATGTTGTCGATGACGCGCAGCACGTCTGCCCAAACTGAGCCACTGTTTTATTAAACAGCGCTACTCTTGGCTCTTCAAATATAAAATCACCACAATTTCAGCAACAAAAAAAAAATTAAAAATACAGAGGACACGACCTCGGTGTCCTCTATGGTAGTTACTGCCTTGCTCCTATGATTAGATGGAGAGGACAGCTGATTTTCCTTTGCCTGCCTTTTGTGTTGAAGGACTGAGTCACACAGTTTTATCAACCACATATTTTATTTTTTGGACGTTTTTGAAAGAGTATCCATACCAAGGAGTAAAATTGTACAATCCTCTTTTTCCTAAATCAGTACAAACTTGTGCGCACCGCATGGAGTTGGCGCTCAGATCCCGGCCGGCAGAAATTGCTGCTCCTTGATTGGATGATTGGTTGGCCCATGGGTGGGCACCGGGTTAATTGTGTAGTTCTCCTTGTTGCTGATTGTTACCATGGGATTGTTTTTCCTGTTTCCTTCTCCTTTGGCTTCTGTGTCCAAATTCCAAATGGAGAGCATGGAAAAATATATGCATTGCAAATGAATATGCAAGAAGAAACCAAATAGATTCAATTAGTGACACCCAGAGGTGAGAAGGCAAATAGCACAGAACCTCTCAGCTGAATGTTCCACTTTTTCAACATTAACCAATTTAAGCCCTCTCTTTGGAATTGGTCAATCACACACTCTGGTGTGACTGGATAACTGACTAACCTCATCCACTCATCTTCTTTCCAGAACACAAACATGACAGCACACCTGAAGGTTCCACCGAGATTTGAACTCGGATCACTGGATTCAAAGTCCAGAGTGCTGACCTTTACACCATGGAACCCCTTCCACAGGCAAACTATGCTCTTATTCATGCAAATGCTTGACAACATAAAGGTTAAATTTTTCAGCGGTGCTCTTACAGCTTGTATTCTTAATATGGGCACGACAGTTAAGCAACACATTCTGTATCTTCGCTGGTCAAAGGTTAGAATCCGCCTGTCACGCGGAGGAATGGGGTTCGATTCCTTGACAGGGAGGGTGCCATTTTCGCTGAGCAGCTGGTGGTTCACCAAAGTCCATTTCATACCTCAGCATTGGAGAATCTCTTGAAAACGTCCAAAAAATGACTTTACGACAGAGATTATCTGCTGGAAATGCATTCTCACAGAGCTCCAGAGTGGTGCCTGGGGACAGCTCATAGGACGCAGGGCGGGATCCGCTTTTGTACGATGCAGAACATTTGCTGTTTTCTTTCCAGCATGTCAAGAATAGCAGATGAGGCTCCCTCCTATCCATAATTATGAATATGTTGATGTTGCCATCAGTAACGTGCAGTCATACATCTACACACAAGAATGAAATAAACAGAGTTGGAGCAAGCAAAGACCTTCCGCGTGTGAGGCGAACGTGATAACCGCTACACTACGGAAACTGTTGCTGTGCCTACTGTTGAGAATTCCAACAGACAAATAATAGATAGATTTATCCATTATCATTTTTTAGTTGATGTTAATCATCAAAAAGTCCATTTTAATCATTCTTTTGGAAAGTAGTGTTTCTACCATGTTTGAGAGAAAATGGCCTGGGTGTGCAGGCTTTTGAGTAGTCAAACCCCAGCTGGTCGAGGCGGGTGGCCACCCTTCCTGAGTCTGGTCCTGCCAGAGGTTTCTTCCTGTTAAAAGGGAGTCGTTCCTTTCCACAGTCGCTCAGGCTCGCTCAGGACGGGAGATTGGACTGAAGACAAGTTTAGAGAGAGAGAGAGAGAAAGAGAAAAACAATAACAATAAAAAAAGATCTGTCAGTCTATCAGACCATTCCACAGCTGTACTTTCTTACCGCCCGTAACCAAGCGAGAGGAAGAATGCGCGCTAATTACTGCACCCGTCCCGCTCATAGACGTCACTTTTTTCTTGACGCATTTGGCGCGACCCAGATTCCAACGACACTGGAGCGGGACTGCGGAGCGGGGGTCTGACTCTGAGGTAAGTGCAACTTCTTTTTTGGGCAATAGTCCCATGCAGAGAGTAAGCCATCAAGTTGGATAATGGAGCAGTGGGCTATGTTGTTGATCTCATCAAACCAAGTCGAACTTTCTGCCCTCCATGGTGCTGATTTCCTGCTATTTCTCCCCATTTATCTCATCCCTCTACCCAGTGCTGTCAGCTCCTTTTGATCCAGACCCACTGACTGATTTCCTAACTTATGACATGAGGTTACCGTGGCTTGTGTGTCACCAACTCAGCAGTTTTCGAGAGTTTCCGAGCTGGGAATTAAAACACAGGGACTGTACCGTATTTTCACGACCATAAGGCGCACATAAAAGTTTTAGATTTTCTTCAAAATGTGCAGCGCGCCTTATAGTGCAGTGCGCCCTGTCAGACAGTGTCTCACTCCTGCGCAGGAGTGTTGTTGTAAGGCGGACATAGTAGAGAACGTTGATTGTACCGGTATATAAAAGTACAGGGGTGTGCGTTTAAACTGAAGGCCATCAACTACGCGGAGGAACATGGGAATCGAGCAGCCGCGAGAGAATTTAAGATCAACGGATCGATGGTTCGCAAGTGGAGGAAGCTGGAAAACGAGCTCCGACAGGTGAAGAAGACGCAGCTGAGTTTCCGTGGAAATAAGGAGAGGTGGCCCAAGTTGGAGGAAAGACTCGAGCAGTGGATCATCGAGCAAAGAACGAGTGGGAGAAGCGTTTCGACGGTCACCATTCGACTTAAAGCGGCAACGCTAGCAGAAGAAATGAAAATCGAACATTTCCAAGGAGGTCCGTCTTGGTGCTTTCGTTTCATGAAACGGTGCCATTTTTCCATCCGGACCAGGACTACAGTAGCGCAGAAACTTCCAGCGGATTATAATGAAAAGCTGGCCAGCTTCCGCTCCTACTGCTTTAAACATATCACCGATAAACACATCCAGCCCAGCCACATCACTAATATGGATGATGGATATGGACTTTCGACATCACGGTGAGTCACACTGTGGAGAAGACTGGGACCAGCGCGGTAGCGATACGCACAACGGGGTACGAGAAGTCTTCTTTTACTGTTGTGCTAGGCTGCCATGCTAATGGACAGAAACTGCCGCCTATGGTGATTTTTAAGAGAAAGACTTTGCCTAAAGAGAAGTTTCCAGCTGGAGTTATCAGTAAGGCAAATGAAAAGGGCTGGATGGATGAGGAAATGATGAAAGAGTGGCTGCGGGAGGTGTATGTAAGAAGACCAGGTGGTTTTTTCCACGCATCGCCATCGCTGTTGATCTGTGACTCTATGCGTGCCCATCTCACAGCCGATGTGAAAACACAAGTTAAGCAAACGAACTCTGAGCTTGCTATCATTCCGGGAGGCCTGACAAAGGAACTCCAACCGCTGGACATTGGTGTGAATCGGCCGTTCAAAGTCAGACTGCGAGCGGCGTGGGAGCAATGGATGACTGATGGAGACCATAGTTTCACTAAGGGTGGAAGGCAACGCCGGGCAAGTTACGCCACAGCTTGTGAGTGGATTGTAGATGCTTGGGCTAACGTGTCTGCTAGCACTGTTGTTCGAGCTTTCGCAAAAGCCGGCATCATTTCCAAGGAGCCACACGGCTTTTACAGTGAAGACAGTGAACCTGGCATGTTTGATGGAGATTTAGCACAGCTGTTCAATGCAGAAACAGAAGATGAAGACTTCGATGGGTTTGAGTTATGACGCACACTTGCTTGTTCAACCGTGTTTTAAATAAAGCACAAACAAACTCAGTTTTGCTCCCGATCTATTTTTAAATACAAAAACTTGTATGCTTGTGTGGATTGTATATAAAACTCACGCCCTAAAATTAGGTGCGCCTTATGTGTGTTAAAAACACAGTAACGGCACACCACTGAGACTGCGCCTTTTAGTACGGTGCGCCGTATGGTCGTGAAAAAACGGTATATTTCTACGGGCTCCACCCACGCTGTGGAATGGCTTCTCCACGGCCTGCGGCGTCGGTCGCTTTCCACCGGGTGCACCGGCTTTTTAATGTATGTTCTCCCCTCCTGATTTAAATAAACACTTTTTTGATGTATCTCCAACTTTAAATAACTTAATTATTCAATTCAAGATCAAGGCAAAACTTGTGCAATATAAATAATCAACATCTCTCTAAAATATTTTTTCTAGGACAAGAACCAATCTGAAGTTGTGACTCTCCTGGCAAGTGAGTGTGATGAATGGGGACAAATCTACCCCCTGCTGAGCCACTTGGCAGCAGTTGCGCTGGTCAACCCAGTTTCCAGGGTAAACTGTGAGAGAGACTTCTCCACAATGAATCGAGTAAGGCAAAATGGCATGACCAGAGTTTCTGAGTGGTGTGCCTAATATTTAATCCATTTACAGGGAACTGGATACATAACCAGACTAGGGTACAAAATGTGTGTTCCAAAGGCACCTCCTGCTTTCATTCCTTTTGATTAATTGCAGTTATCTTCATTTTTAGGTGAAATCAGACCTCCCTAATAAACTTCAGCAACTGAGTTAGTTTTTGGTATTGTTTTATTCTGAATTAAATTTAAAATACTTCTGATATGCCTTTGTAAGTTCTTATTTATCAACGTATGTTCATATACAGCAATTTATATCCATGGTCTCAAAATGCACTTAAGTGTGATCCATCAGGCTTAAAAACGTACACACACATTAAAACCCCCGAGGGTCAGAGACTCTCCCACCACAGTCTCCTAAAATCCTGGGAAACACTTGATCAAACAACTGCAGAGCAGTGCAATCAAACAACACTGACTCAGTGGTGCAATAAGAGGCTGAAGAGGCAGGACAGTAGCATTCTGCTGCAAGGGGTCAACCTGCCTGACTCCCCAGAGTACAGCTGGACAGGCAGTGGATAAGCAGAAGTCAGCAGCTCAGAGGCAGGTGTTCAGTCAGCCACCACCTCCAGCTCCTGTACTTTTAAGCCCCTTCATTGTGCCAGTTGTGTTTGTCATCCCAACTGGAAACAAACAGATTGTGCCGTCTGGTCCCCTGCCCTCACCTCCGCCAACCCGGAGAGCGTAAGTGCACCCGCACAGTGGAAAAAAACTAATGCCGTCAGTGCCACCTGCCGCGCATAAAAGAAAATGGTCATGGGCAGTATTATGGGAATATATACTGTCCCAAAAATAACAGAATGTCTCTGGAAGAATGGATGCAGGAGATGAGGAGAAAGAGGGAGGAAGAAAAAAAATGGTTTCAGATCATTCTTTACATGTCAATATGCATGTAAATAGTTTTAAAAGAAAAAAAATGTCTTAATTTACTGTTTACTGTAAATTAGTTTCTTTTGTTAATTTATTGTATTTATTTTGTTTTGTTTTAGTTATCTTTTTATTCTATTTTATATTGTTTCTTGTTCTAAATTACTTAATAAAGAAAGAAATTAATAATTTTAAACATTTTCCATTTTTTGTGTATTGTATTGTGTATGTATTTTATTTAGGTATTTATCATTTCTTTATTCATTCTATTTTATTATTATTATTGTACTCTTGTTGCTCTTGTTGTAATGTTTCCTAAATTTAATTATTTTCTATATTTGTTAATTTATTGCTTTTACTTTATTTGTTATTTGTCATTTATTTTTTCTATTTTGAATTTAATTTATTCCTGTTTTTATTGCTTCAGGTTTAATTTCACGTGTTTCTGAGTGTTTGTGTGTGTGTGAAATTAGTAATAAATTTGTTACATTTCAGTGAGTGTCTTCAGTTTTTTTCAACTCATTCATAGAAGACGACTACAATGTTGCAGTACTCAATTCAGAAATGTAAAAATGACATTTGGTAACACTTGGTAAAAGTTTGTCTCATGTCTAATGATGGAATCGAACCGGCGACCTTTGGACCTATTCTACAGCAGTGTCAAGTTAGCTTAGATTTCTCAAATCAATACACCAGACTGTGTGCTTTTACTTGAAATGGACAGCAGAAACACAAATAACTACAAGTTCCTTCCATTTTTTTCCCCACTCATTTTCTCAAAACGTCTTCTTTTCCTTCATTTTTCTCCTTCACCCTTTTCCCTCTTCTTCCGCCTCAAATACAGACTACTGCTCCTCTGCTTCAGCTCAGTCGGCAGAGCATCAGACGTCTAATTTGAGGATCCACAAGTCCCTGTTCAGGTGTATAAATTTAATCTGCCACTTAAACTGTGCTTCCCTCTATGCCTGCACTCCATTTCTACACTGTCACCTCTGACAGAGCCTGGCTAATGGTGTTTCTTCTATGTAGCTTATTGTTAGCTTTGCTGTTAGCTGCATCGTTATATCCTCATTTGTAAGTTGCTTTGGATAAAAGCTAAATGCATAAACATAAAGTCATAAAGTCGACAGTTGAACACATTTTAAAAACATACGTGAACAACTAATTCGCACAATAGTCTCATCTTTCAACTCCACTTTCCTCTGGTTCAGCTTGTATATGAACAGTTCCGCAGTTAAAAGCTAAAATCACAAAGCAGAGTGGAGCTTCTGTGTTCCCTGAGGACTGACTGATCTCTGCAGTGAATTCATCTCTTCCCAGGATGCTGTTTCCACTGGAGCTTTTCCCTGCTCCAGTCTCCCCAACAATTAATATTTGTTGTGATCTGATGCCATTAAAAGTAAAAACAAGTTGAATTCAGTAAAAAAAACAAGTAAAGAATGAAGATTGAACCGATATAAACTGATGTGAAAAACTGTTCCATGTAAGTGTTACTACCTTATGCTCTCAGAATTTATATTTTTCTTTGAACAAGTCTATCGGGGGAGAGCGCAAACGCAGTCCCCCACTACCACAAATTAAGCAGTTGACATTCCCACATTTGGGGAATTCACAAAGGTCAGAACAGCCTCAGTGCAATGGCTGAGCCTCACCTTGGGAGAACCATCTTCTTGATCATGGTGTCTCCCCTGCCAAGTAAGTATGAGTTGTTCAGCTCACTGAGGGGGGAGTCACTCACACACATACTGAGCACACTGACGGTGCTAACAGTCTATAAGCTAACTACACCAGAGGTTACAGAGGCTGGGATTCTACATATATGTACAGAGGAAGCAGGTTTGTTAAAAAAAAAGAGTGAAATTGTTATAATTGGCTTTGATCTTAGACATTATAAATTCATATTCTGTATTTTCCTAAATAACCTATGTTCCTAGCTGGTACTTTTCCACTCTGCTCATACTGCACAACAGATGACCTTAAATGGTCCAAGACCTTAGAAGGACATAAACAACTGGGTCAGACAAAACATCTCTATTAGGGCAGATAGGTCTGGTCCATTAGATCCACGCCTAAAACAGCACTCACACACACACACATTGTTTATCACATCCAAAGAACACAACAAGGACAGCAGCTGGCATGAGCATGTCACCCAAAACTGGCCAATTATACTCTGACAAGTGTGAAAACAACTTCTGTGAGATAAAGCTGAATATAAATATGACATGTTTCCGGATAACGGGGCTCGGCCTGACGGATTTCCTGCGGGAGCTCTGGCACTCCGAGTCCAGCGCTGCAATATACTTTACATGTGACCACTAATAAATACTTTTTTAATAAACGATTTCTCCAGCTTGTTCTTGAGCTTCCAATGAAAAAATCGGGCTAACAATTGGTGCCGTGACCCGGATTGGCTGACTCTGAGACCGTGTCCGATCGAGGACTTCCGGAGCTGGTTGGAGGGGACCCTTCTTCAGACAATTCAAGGCGCCTAAAACACAAGGTGAGCAGAAAACCTCTTGTATCAGGATATGTGAAATTTCTGCACATTGGTCATTCTAATCTAAATTGTCTGAATTAGGATGTCCTCCGATCACTAAATCAAAAGCACAAAATTTGTGTCTGCAGGTTTACTAGGTGGTCACATGTAAAGTATAAACACATAGTCTCACATAGGGAGAGTCATATGTGTCCTAGTTTAGTACAATTTGGCCGAATAAAAGACATAAATTTAGATAACATGATTCATCTCTGTCTTCTGAACTGAATAGGAATTAGATGCCAAAGGGCGGGGGTCTATTAGTCCGCTATCGCGGTGTGAGTAATCTCGGTATTACTGCACGACCGGATGTGAGTAATTTCTGTGCAAGAGACACTTGGACCTTTATCTGCCATCGGCGGTGGGTCTGTATTACTTCACAATAGACTGTGTGGGTAATTTCTGCGCATAAGGGCGCTTAGACCTTTATCTGCAATCGGCGGTGGGTCTGTATTACTTCACGTTTGGTGGTTGGACTGTAAAATCCACGATCGGCGGTGTGTCTGTTTTTTTCCTTCTTTCTGTTTTTTTTTCTCTTTCCGCAATCAGCGGTGGTTCTGCAGTTGTTGTGCATAGACGATATACTAAGGGTTTATCTCTGCATAAGGACACAGGGCTAAGTTTTATTATTTTTCATGAAAATGTGGGGTGGTTTGCTACTTGGTTGATATTTTACTGTGTTAGTGGAAGTGTATCGAGCAGTCGAGACTGATCGAGAATTCCTACACTGACACAGATCTCAAGTGGTTCTGTAAAAGGGGGGCATTGGACTACAAATTAAAGGGGAATTTAGTTAGGGTGTTACAGAGATTGGTGAATTAAAACGAGTGAAGAGACTGGGAGAACCCCCAGCGATCAAGCGCACAGAGTAAAAGATTCTGTGTAGAAGCTTCTTGGTCGGGTCCAACACTCGGGCATTGCGCCATTCACCCATTCTGATTAACACGTGTAAAACATTTAAACATGTCACAAATCATAGTTGAGAAGTGGAAAACAGGTAAACCCGGCTCATTGGGGTCGGTATTGTTTAACACCTTGACTAGATGGATAAAAAAGGTTCGAAGAGAAGATGAAAAAGGAGGGACTGAGAGAGTTGTGAACTGGACGAGAGAAATGCAAGAGAGAGGAATGTTTGGGGGGTGTGAAAGTGCTCCACCACTACTGAGGGATTTCTCCATGTTTTCAAAACAAGCAACAGGCAGTAAGAATCAAGCAACAGCAAAACTAAAGGAGGCAGGTTTATTCCAGAAAGCAAGGGCAGATAAAGACGAAAAAAAAAACATTTCTTGCAGACTGTCAGCATTTTTAGGAGAAGTTAAATTCTCTATTCAGACGCAGTCCTCTGCACCTCTACCACAGCATGTGCCAGACACAACGTCATCTTTTCCAGGGACACATCATACTACACTAGAAGATAAGACACCTCTTCCTAACATCACGCTCAATAACAGAAGCATGCCATTTAGCAAAAGAAAAAACTGACCATTTATACAGATTCAGCATAAACAGCTCAGGCTGTACATGTGGACATGTGTAATTGGAAAAGACAAGGTTAGATATCCTTAGCTTTGTCATAAATGCTCTCACCCTAAGATTATCTCATCCCAACCCTGCTTCCCTCTTCCCTCATTCAGCCCTGAGAGTGAGGACAGATTCTGATTGATCATTGGCCTGTACTTAAAGAGTACCAGAGTTACATATAGTTATTTAGTCGAAAAATTTACAATGATAATGGAAGTTTTTACTAGAGCATTTATCATCAATTCAACAATTAATTTATTTTAAAATAAATTTGAATGGGAGAAGGTGCTGCACGGTGGTGTGGTGATTAGCACCGTCGCCTCACAGCAAGAGGGTTCCAGGTTTAATCCCCGCCTGGGGCCTTTCTGTGTGGAGTTTGCATGTTCTCCCCGTGTATGCATGGGTGCTCTCCGGGTTCTCCAGCTTCCTCCCACCGTCCAAAACCATGCATGTTAGGTTAATTGGTGACTCTAAATGGTCCTTAGGAGTGAGTGTGCATGGTTGTTTGTCTCGTTTGTCTCTATGTGTGGCCCTGTGATGGACTGGCGACCTGTCCAGGGTGTACCCCGCCTTTCGCTCGATGACTGCTGGGATAGGCTCCAGCCTCTCCCCCCCGCTACCCAATTAACGGACTAACGGTATAGAAAATGGATGGATGGATGAATGGGAGAAATACCAAATTGAATGGACAATCTGAAATCCGCTTTTCAATGCACGTATCACAGTGAAGAGATAACAAAATAAAAAATCCAAAATAAATCCAGGAAGAACAGACTGTTTAAAACTAAACATTAGAACCAGTTTGTTGTTGAATTAAGATTTAACAGCTCTCTTAAAAAGTTAAAGTCAAACAAACAAACACAGCATTTAAATCTTTGATCCTTTAATGGAAAAACTGCCTGAACAAAAGATGTTCTACAAATTGAGACTTTATGATTTCCACCTGAAGCAGGTCTGAGACCGGACAGTCAGACCATATGACATATTAGAAAATATCAGGATTTAACAGCAAGGTCAGACAGATAGGTGTCAGACAGTTTCTTACCATCTTAAAGCATTAAAGGTTAGCCTTTATTGTGTTAGAGATCACAGTAACATGACTTAAAATTTAGCTGATCTAAATACTTCTCCTCTGCTTATTTTCACCAATTCTGAGTTAATATTCATCATCAGTATTTATATTTGATCTCATTAAACCATTTAACTATTTAACTGCAGCAGATCTATGAATCAATTGATCTGTTATCTTAACAGAGCAGCAAAGTGCTTTACAGAAAGGTTTAAAGTGAGTTAGATTATTAGGAAATTAACAAAAACACGGCAATAAAAGGCACAACGAGAGTCAGATATCACCAATGAGTTTCTTAAAGAAGAAAACTCTAAAAGAAATTTAAAGACAGCTGCGCTGCAGTAAGTCTGACTCATAACAAGTCAAGTCAAGGTTTGTTTTCATGGCACATTTAAAAACAGCCACAGCAACCAGAGAGCTGTACATCTGAACACTATATTAATACTATTAGCAAATTCTAACCCTGCAGATAAATATTAATTAATCTAACAATAAACATTGAATAAATTAGTGAAATGAAAACAAAAACAGTGTTTACAGTTAAAGACATGCCTCTATACCAGACATGTGTCACTGGAAAAGGAAAGGCTTTGTGACCTCAGCAGGCACCCCGGTTAAACACTTAAATCAATTACTCGAACTATATTATGCCATACTTGAACCAAAACAAGTTGCTATAGTCAAGTGCAGAGGACATCAAAAGGGAGATGGGAGAGTAGCGAGAGGCAACAATGCGGCAGATAAGGCAGCAAAAACAAAAGCAAGGTATACTGCATTTAACCAGATGTCTCAGAAAACATTGGAGGAAAAATCACAACGAGAATTATGTTTAGAAAACATTAAAGAACTTCACGAAGCAGCGGCACCGTCTGAAAAGCAAGCATGGAACGGAAAAAAATAAATAAATAAAAAAGGATTCCACAAGACTCTGGAGGAATCATGAAGGCAAAATAGTAGCTCCAACTGGACTACTAAACTTGCTATGTCAAGAAGCACACAGTAGAGCACACTGTGCTAGCTCAAAAGTAACAGCGCTCATTTCACAACACTGGTGGCACCCCCACCTAAAAGACACGATAAAACATTTTGTGCAATCGTGTGAAATTTGCAAGCTGTTCAATCCAAAAATATCTCTCAAAGCAGGACTAGACAAGTTTCCCAGTACCTGATGCCCCTTGGAAGCAGATAGTAATTGATTGTACTGACATGGGAGCAGCAAACAGGACTGAAGGTAAACGATATCTTCTAGTGGGTGTGGATCCCTTTTCTAGATTTGTAGAAGCCACACCTACTAAAACCGAAAAAGGAAAAGAAGTCATTAAATGGCTTACAAGAGAAATTATTCCAAGATTTGGGGTACCAGAAGTGATAAGATCAGACAATGGTACTCACTCACTTTTCTAATGAAGAACTAAGAGAAGTAGAAAAGATGTTTGGAATTACACATAAGCTCGGTGCAGTCTCTCACCCAGCTTTACAAGGACTAGTGAAAAGAGCAAATAGAACCATCAAAAAGGCCGAACAGAAGTCTGTGCAGACACACAGTTAACCTGGGCTGAAGCTCTACGTATTGTGTTAGCCTAAGATTTACTCCAAATGCCACCATGAATGTTGTCATGTTGTCCCACATGAGGTCATGACAGGGAGGAAACACCCTGTCCATTTACAACTGCACCAACAGGCTCACCCCTGTTGTACTACAGTATGGAAACTTGTGTGAATGTGAAAATGAATGTGAAACAACAGAATAACACGGTGATGAGGATATCTCAACAGGTTACATAAATACTCACCAAGGAACAGGACCAGGAATGTGAACAAACTTAACTGGTCCTCTCCTATATGGACAGGACGAAGAAGCTACAACACATTGTGTAAAGGTATGGTGGACTGAGAATAGACTGAGTAACTGGATCCACAAGGATCACTGTACTCAGGCTCAAGATCCTGCCGAAAGAACATTAACTGAGGTCCGGACTGACTTAGGAACCTCACCTACTGACAAAGACTAGACCACGGGGACTAAAACTCTATCAGAGACTGAACGGACCACTGACTATGAAACCAAAGGAAAACACTACTGTGGAGACTAGACTGTAGAACCACAGTAGCAGAAACAATAAAGGTTACAATAACTAATTTCCACACCTCTCCTGTGTGAAAGTCAGACATTAAAAGCTCAAGTGACAAAGAGCTACAACAATAATCTGGACACACCCTCTCTTCCCACCACGCCACACCAGGTGACTAAAAGATCTCTGAAAAATGGCAACAATCCACTTCAATTGCAATTTATTGAGAAACAATATGTACAATCCAATCTGTGCTCAGTCATGACATGTTGGTCGAAAGAAAAGGATATGAATGGGATGAATAAAATGTTCTGTGAGAACAGTTTTAATCATGTGCTCTGGTCCATTCGAGAAATTACACGGGAGATGACCCAAGTTGTTTAATCTGGTGCACTTAATCAATGAATCAATCAATCAAACTTTATTTTCATAACACTTTTCATACAAGAAAATGTAACACAAAGTGCTTCACAAGATAGAAGAAAATAAAACAAAACAGTGAAACCCAAAGCCACACACACGCACACACACACACATCTATACGTACACACACACCCACATACATCCACACATACTGGAAGAAAGAAGTAAAGATTAAGTAAAACATAATAAACTGAGGCAGAGCTGCTCTAAGTAAGGTAAAGCACAGAGCTTTGAACTGCACAATTAAAGGTCTAATTCATGTCAAGGAAAAACAAGAAGGATCCTGAACAATTTAGCTAACATTCCAAAACTGCTATGAGCAAAGAAAAATATTACAAAATAATATCAAGAATCTGGGCCCTTAGGTCAAAGCATGCATGCAAGGTAACAGTGATCAATAACCAACCAAAGATCTGATGTCTGACAACACAAGCATGATGCTGTGGCACTGCTAAGGAAAAAGTTAGCAGCACAAGGCCACATGGCTCATCTAAAAAATAAATAAATGAGGAATTAAGACAAATAGAAAAATAGAATAAACCTTTGTCTTTGATTCTAATTTGTATGGAAATATGTTATTGTATCATGTGATGTTATAAGAAACTCTGATGTCACACTGTTGGTACCACATGAAGTGTTTCTAATTCAAATGGAGCAGAAAAAAAAAACAACTTAATGCTGATCTTGAACTGTCTGTGGATGGCTCAGCATCACGAAACACAGCCACTGGTAAGAATTAAATAGAATTTAGTATAAAGTAACAAGTGAGAATTAAGCAGATCATGCTGAAATTTTATCAAAAGCACTCTGAGCTGAATTAAGAGGACAGACAATATTTATCCCAAAAAGGTTAATCAGTTACTCATTGAGAAGAAATGGCTGCTTTCTTGATGCTGTGCTGCTCCCAAAATGAAATCTAACCACAAACATTTCTGTCCTGCAGCAACAACACAGGAGCAGAAACTGCAGAGGAAGAGTTCAGCAGAACTAACATACGGAGGAGACTAAGTCTCATCGGGGGGGTGGAGATACAACAATTAATCATAGTTTACTAACACTTCTCAAGTTTTTCCCAAAATTCTGTGAGTCTTTGTCTTCCTTTTGTCTTTTGTTCTATGTTGTCTTGTGTTTTGTCGTTGTCTTTGTGTTGCTGTGTTCTCTAAATTTATTTGTTTTTGTTTGGGGTTCATATGAAAACTTAATTGGTCGACCAATGAATACTGGGATTGAATCTGTTAAAAGGGAATTCCTGAATATAGAACATTGTGAAAATGAAATGTTGTGCTGCTCGGTTCTCTCTCCTGCTAACATTCATCCACAGCTTAAATGAACTGCATCGGCAGCAGAACCTCTACAGGACTCACAGCCAAGTGACTGACAAGACGTCAGTCTGAAATTCTGGGAGGCATGATCATCATGCCAAGATAATGGTTGAACAACCACACAACCTTCAACCACTGTCAACAAAATAATCTGAATTATCTCCGGAATTGTCCCAGAGAAAAAGATTAGTTAGGGAAAACAGGTGGTAAAGACCCCTTTGTGGAAGTGAAGTGCTGGTAACCTCTCCTTCCTAGTTAGCTCAGACTGCTGAACTGAGGTTCAGCCAGAAGGACAACCAAACACCAAGCAGTGACAGGATTGGACCAGAAGAGACTGAGCTGCACTGCACCACTCTGCACAATGTTATCATGAAATTTTCACTCAAAAGAAATTGTCAGTTTTTACACTACATCTATCATTACTCATCTGTTCTCAACAGGGTCATATCTTCATATTCACATCATGTTTAAAGGTCTGTACTGTATTGTTTTGTGTGTTGTGTTTTGTGATGTTCCTATGTACTTTAATGATTTTAAGTAGACCAATTACTAATCATAGCCAATCATAAATATGTCCATTGCCATTGGTGTGAATCGGCTGTTCGGAGCGGGACCTTAGGCACTGAAAGGTAATTAAGTGGTCGGTCGCCAAGGGGCCATAGGAGAATTTTCCCGGATATCAGCCATCAGGTTTTTCGCTCCTATTCGCTGCGAACAGTGGACGATCCTGATGGTAATGTTAATTGCCTTAAGCACTTTTTGGGTTTCAATATTTTATGAATTGTTGTAGCTTAGTTAATTATTGTTATGTGTTGTGATGGTACTTATGGGTGAGCAGGGTCTTGCCACTGCTTAAACCACATATAGTTTTGGGCCAAAATGAACTAAGATTCTACACAGAGATTGGGTTAGGGGCCACATACACACACTAATTTTAAGACATATTGAAACATTTATTGATTTATTCCTTGCATACACGTACAGGCGTGATACTTATAGCTTTTATGAAATGTGCTCATTGCAGAGTTATGATCAGTTGAGTAATGAAGGTTGAACTATTCTGGGAAAGAGGTTCTGTTCCCAGCATCATGATAAACACTCCTGATACAGAAAGGTTTAGCTAACGCATTACAATTATTTTACACATGCATATGCAATGAAAACTTGCTTGCTGCTGATAATCGCAAAGAAGAACAGCTTACACATAACAGCTCACATAATGAAGTTACATCAAAAGGGGGATAACAAGAATCTCCTGTCTGCTTGTGCTGCACCTCAAGGTCGGTGGCCACTTGCAGTTTGGGGACCTGCTAAGTTGGCTGCCGCTAACAGGTGTGACACAATACAGAATATAACGGTCCTACCTCATTTAGTTGACATGATTAAATCATGTCAAAGGGGGGAGTTGTTATAATTGGCTTTGATCTTAGGCATTATAAATTCATATTCTGTATTTTACTAAATAACCTATGTTCCTAGCTGGTACTTTTCCACTTTGCTCATACTGCACAACAGATGACCTTAAATGGTCCAAGACCTTAGAAGGACATAAACAACTGGGTCAGACAGAATATCTCTATTAGGGCAGATAGGTCTGGTCCATTAGATCCACGCCTAAAACAGCACTCACACACACACACATTGTTTATCACATCCAAAGAACACAACATGGACAGCAGCTGGCCTGAGCATGTCACCCAAAACTGGCCAATTATACTCTGACAAGTGTGAAAACAACTTCTGTGAGATAAAGCTGAATATAAATATGACATGTTTCCGGATAACGGGGCTCGGCCTGACGGATTTCCTGCGGGAGCTCTGGCACTCCGAGTCCAGCGCTGCAATATACTTTACATGTGACCACTAATAAATACTTTTTTAATAAACGATTTCTCCAGCTTGTTCTTGAGCTTCCAATGAAAAAATCGGGCTAACAGCAGCGTGGGGGATGGAGCGGTATGAGGGTTTTATGGTGGAGTAGAAGTGGTCCAGTGTGTTGCTGTCCTGCATGGCGCATGTCACCAGCTGTTTGGAGCTCGTCAGTTCCTGGGAGAGGTTACACGAGTTGAAATCTCTCATCACAAGAACTATCGAGTTTGGCTGAGAGGTGGAGAAAGGAGCTGCTGAATCCTTGTTGAACGTGTTCACAGATGTACTTAGTTCACTTTTCTGATCATCACGTTAAGACCAGATGTGAACAGCTCCAGGGCGCCGTTAGAACCACTGTGTGTCATTCATTACTGTAAAAACTGTGCATCATCCTTTCCTCTTTCTTTATTCCAAGATCTTCTTCTCCACTTCAGCTTTTGGCTAAATCTAAACACAGCTCACATGTCTTTGGACATTAATAACATAGATCACAGTGACATATGCAACACTTCAGATAAGCAGCTGCCCCAGTATCATGACAGATGGTTAAAATCATTGTTATTTTATAATATTCTTTCATGAACTGTGAGAAGCATTACACAGAGGGTTCATCTCCAAAGCAGGAGTTTTGCTCTGTCTGCAGCCTTTTTATTTTAATGTCAATGACCAGTTCAGCAGGTGTGTCCCTCAGAGGAGCTGGAGGCAGCTGTTCAGGGCTACTTTTTTAGAGGAAAGTTTACTGATTGGAAAGGGGGCTCCTCACTGTGACACTTTGTGGGTAAGAGCCTGAATAAGGGCAACTTCTTCTTCTTCTTGGTTCTTGAAGACGTTTCATCTCTCATCTGAAAGGATTATTCAGCTTTAAACTAGTTGGTGGGAGTATGGACTTCTAAGCATCAGAGTGGTCTTTTACACCAACACGTTGTGCTACATTCAGTTCTTCACTGGCGAGGTTTCAATCTGAAGTTCCCTTAGATCAAATATGTCCACAACCACACAGATGCAAACAAAAACGTATTCAGACAGAAATATTAACCACTGTAATGAGGTGTAGACTTATTTATTGACCTCCTTGCTTTGTTCACAGAAAGTTTCAAGAGTTTTTTTCTCTCTCATGATCTAACTTTTCTCCGTCTGTGATATTGGCTTTTTTAGCGTGAGGTAAAAAGGATCCACAGGAGTCTGGAGGATGGACACAAATACAGGGAAATGAGAGGTATGCCTAACTGCACTGGGATGTTGTTTCCTCACCTGTGAGTCACTTTGGATCAAAGCATCTGCTAAATGACTAAATGGAAATGACATTAATGTCCATGATGACTGTACAGAAACATTCCAACAGAACTGTGTATATGAGCTATCTTTGTAGAAACTGGATGTTTCAGGCTGTTAGTCTCAGTTGTTTCCAGATATTTGCCACATAGCTCGCTGTGAAAGCTGCCTTATACTTAACATGTAGAGATATAAAACTGTGGAGCTGATGGATCTAAAAGTGACATGAAATCACTTAAAGATGATCGTTACTTCAGTGTCAGGGGAAGAAAATCATATCACTATCAGCACATAATGGATGTCCTTGTGTAAATGCTTTGAGAAACGTGTTGAGCATCATGCCCTCACTGTGCATGTGTTCTGTTTCTGAGCTGTAATGTGGTACAAAGACTTCACATGAATTTAGGAAGTTTTCCTGCTCCTGTCTCAGTCTCAGTGCACTCTGGATTCATCCTCTGGGAAGCAGAAACATCCACAGGAAACTGATGAACATCTGTCCAACAAAATCAGCGTCCTGATAAGCTGCTGCTAGAAGGACAAAATCCTGACCTGAGATCAGTCCAAGATCTGTCTTTTAAAATGGAATAAAGTGAAATGATGTGGTGAAATCTGCTGAAAGCTGTGAAACAACAAGTGCTGCTTGAAGTGTTTTCATGAAGAGCTCATTAAACTTTTTAATGGAGGAATGGACTTTATTCCAGCAGCAGCTCAAAGCAGGAGATTCATATTTATCTGGACATTTGAATGAAAACATTCAGTATTAAATAAATGTCTTTAAAATGTCTTGCTTTTATTTATGGTGAATTGAAGTTTCATTTGGATCATTTTCCAGAACAAATCTTTGCAATGTTCACAGTTTTTATCTTTGAACCTTCAGAAAACTTCTCTTAATAATAAGAAAAAGTTGAATAAAAGTTTAAATAAATAAAGACAGCAGAGAGGAAGAAACTCCCTCAGCTCAGTATGTTTGTGACTCTGTCTGAGATGGAGGTGAAATATGTGAACCTGGGCTGTGGTTTACTGCTCTCTCACAGCCGTTCTGTTTATTCACAGCTGAGAAATCATCTTTCTGAGGATGACCATAACCTTTATAAACATCACCACTATCTTTATTAATATCCAGAATCACTGTGAATGTTTCTGCTTCTTTCTTCTGGTACCAGTATATCCAGTTTTCATCACACTGGTCAGTTCCACAGCTGAAGGAGACACTTTGACCAACTCTCCTGGTCAGTGTTCACTGGTCCTTGATCAGCTGTGCTGCCATGGCAACCAGCACTGTAGAGACACAGACAGACAGATGAAGGTCAGTGTGACAGTGTGTGTACCAGGTGGAGTTTGCTGGCTCCTGATTGGCTGGAAACACTCACCTGAACACAGACAGCACAGAGCAGCAGCTGGGAGGAAAAGCATTTTGTGCAGTGGTGTTTCCTCTGGTGAACCTGGGGAGAAGTGGCGCTCTGATGCAGCTGAGGTCAAACAAGGACGAGCTGTGAGATCAGACCAGGGCCACGTGTTTTCTAACAGCTCCTCAGAGCTCCCATCAGCCCCTGCGGCCCACAGATAAGACCGCTGCTGCTGACTGACAGCTCAGCTGAAGCTGCTGTGTGGTTTCATGGTCTTGATTTGAATCTGACAGCAGATGATTAAAATCGGGGTCACATGATGCAGAAAGACTAAAAAACATTCATGTTCCCACAAACACATTCAGCTTGGTGGTGAATTTAGTAACACACACTGTTATCTGTTGTTTAAGAGCTGGGATGAAAATGCACAACTACAAATCCACACAGCTCCTCAACTCTGATCCAACTCTTCAATGTGTTTGACTTCATTCAATAATGGAGCTGAATTTCTGCTGACTTTCATTCTTTTCCCACTCTGTCTTCTGACATGATGGATTTAGTTTGTCATGTTGTTCTTCATCATGTTTCCATCATGCAAACAAAGTCCTGTCAGTGTTCAGCTCTCAAACAGTTCACCTTCAGTTCCACTGACACACTGATGCCTGTGAATTCATCTCAAACTGACATTTTTATCAGTGCTGCAGTCTGTCCTTCACTCACATGGGTTGTTCTGGATCACATGGCTGGAACATGAGATTTCCTCTGACCCACAAACACAACTACACTGCTGTCACTGTGCTGCTTATTGGGCTGTGAATGTTGTCAGAACAGCTTTTGCACAACAAGCTGAAGATGTGGCTGTTGTGCTGCTTTTGATTCACAGTCAGTGTAGACAATATGGAAAGTAGAGCTCAGGAGGTGCAGCTGAAGCTTTTGCTTCTTTCATCATTACTTATAGAGATGACACTGAAATGCTTTTGTATTCAGAGCTTTTATTGATTGTTTAAGGGTGACAGCTTCATGACACTTTCTCCAGTCTGACCCTCACTTGGAACACAATCAAACATACTGGGACATGTGGGAAAGGATCACAGTGTTCATACTGTACATATCTGAGAACATCCACAGGAAGACACTTTATCATTTACATGCTGATTCTGTCATTTTAACATCTTTCAAAGTCAGATTTGTACTAGAAATGATGTTATACACTGTATGTTGACACATAGAAATAATCCCATTCTGCTGTAAGCAGCTCTGAATAGAAACAACCATAACTACACTGTTATTACTGTATTATGTTGATGCATGAAAACAGCTGAATGATTGTGCTGGAAACACTGAGAACAGCCTGAAGATGTGGCTGTTGTGTTACTTTTGCTTCACAGTCAGTGTAGACAACATACAAAGCAGCTTCAAAGATACTTCCAGGTGAGGCGTGCAGAAAGCAGCTGTGAGCACCGTAACATACAATAAATACATTATTACTGACCTGGACACTGATACATTCAGATTCAGTTATCACATATATATAAAGGATCTGCAGGTCACTGCTTCTGTTTTCATTTACATTTCACTCAGCATTCATACAATCCATGTTTCCCACCATTGCCTGGGCTCTATGAACATGTGCTGCATATTATTTACAGTTAAGATCATAAAGCTGAAAAAGAGAGCAGAACAGCACACGTGATGACTGGTGACTGAGAACAGAGCACCATCGCTGCTGACATCACAAGAAGTGATGTCATCACTCATTATGACCTCCCAGTTCTGCATGACATCACAATGGAAACATGTCATCAAAGGACATGACATCACTGTAGTTTATAAAAGCCTGAAAGACAAACCGCCTGAAAGACAACACTTACTTAAAAAGACCTTTTTGAGTCAAACCAAAATATCCTCTCCTGCACTTCTGTGGGGTGACAGAGTAGATGAAGAGATTCTGGAGAATGAGTCTGAGGGTTTCTACATATTTCCCTTTGAAAGAGGCAAAGAGGAAAGTTCTGAGGAAGTTGCCAACAGGCCAGAAGCTGTAACACCGAGCTCAGAAAACGCTCAATCCCAGGTCTCTGCTGTTTCCAAGACACCCAACAAAGAAAATATCCTGTTGTTAAACGAGCAGTCAGAGGTCTCTGCTGCTCCTGTGACTCCTCACTCAGAGGATGTCCAGCTTGTGCAGAATCAAAAGTTCTCAACTTTTTGGAATATGCAGATTATATAAAGTACTGTGGTCAAAAGTCTTAAAACACACCTCATTCCTTTATGTTTTGCCAGGATTGTGTCATTTCTTTAAGTAGTCTTCAGGAATAGTTCTCCAGGCTTCTTGAAGGACATCCCAAAGCTCTTCTTTGGATGTCAGCTGCCTTTTGTTCCGTTCTCTGTCAGATGATCCCACACTGCTTCAATAATGTTGAGGTCCGGGCTCTGGGGAGGATTCATGCCTCCATAAGACCTGTTGCCACTGATTTTCAGTCCACTTCTTGTGTCATTTGGCATAGCTCAGCCTTTTCTCCCTGTTTCCCTTCCTTAAGAATGGCTTCTTGACAGCCACCCTTCCATGGAGACCATTTCTGATGAGGCTTGGGCCAACAGCAGATGGATCAGCTGAAGGTCCAGATGCATCTCTCAGGTCCTGTCAGGTCTTTACTGGTTCATCCCTTGGGTTAGGAGCCTTTTTTCTGCTTGAATGATTCATAGGTCAGAGTTAAGTGGCTTAACAAAGAAAAAACTCATTCCTCTGAAAATGCTCAGGTACAAGGGCTGGACAGAAAATGTCCAAAGAAAAACTCTGAGAGACCTTCAGAAAGCTGGAGAACTATTGATCAGGACCACTTTAAAGAAGACAGGACAGTCAGAAAGAAATGAGGATGGATCAGGACTTTGTAATGAAACTAATTCCCACTGTTTTGCCTTTTAATGCGATGCGATACAACCCTTATTAAACAAGTTTAATGACATGTAGCTAAATGCTGATTTTTGCTGTAAAATACTCCTGAATACTAAATACTCTGACAATACGCAGTGTTGTGCAAGTTCAAACTTAAACTTGTTCAAGGCTGACTTCAGTCTTCTTTCCCTCTTTTATAACTGGCATCTGTTTTAGGACGCCACTTTATGTCAGTTTCTGTTGTGCTGGCTGATGTGGGAGTGTTGCTGTGTGCTTCCAAACAAATCTATAACTACACATGTCTGGAACTATCCAAATGCATTTGTATATATGGTGTTTCTGCCCGTGTCTGGTGCAGAAATCATTGCACAGTCTGAAGTGAGCATCAGTCTTATGGGGAGCCGAGGTTAACACGAAGCAGCAGAAGCCACCAAACAAGCAACCGAACCACCATCTCTGCACCACTTTGAGAAGAGATTATTTACATCTGTAGGATGCTAAATGTAAAGTGAATTGCTTCAGTTAATAATGTGGCTCAAGCAAAGCTTGGATGATAAGAATGGTTTTATGAACTTCTGAGGAATAAGTTGGATTTAAATGAGCAATAACTGTCTGATCTAAAATGCACTCAGATAAAGATCAAGTCCATGCATTCATTCAAGCTGTGTTTATACCACATTAAAAATGATCATGAACTAAACGTTTCCAATCAGCTGAGCCCTCATTTCACCTTCGTCAGTTCAAATCTGACAGAAAATACAAACTCCATGCACAAACACTGCTTTAGATTGATTTCAGAGGTGAAACTGCTGCAGCTGCTGGTCAGAAAGAAGCAACCTGAACCTGAGTCCGCTTCAAAGTAGGTTTCACTCTCCAGTGTAGAGAGCAGTGTAGATGTTTGCATTTTGGGGATTTTATGTTACTTTTGGCTTGTTTTTTTTAAACTTGTTAGTATTAATGTATCTGTTTGTGTGATACTTTTTTTTTTTAAATTCTCTATTTGGTGCAGCTAACATGAACATGACAGATCAGCATGATGATCAGCTGTCATTTCACATCTTTATGGTCCCACCAGAGGACAACAAAGCGTGAACCGTCTGTACTTAAACTGTAATCTGATCTTAAAGACTCTTTGTATCTGTTAGTTCCACATTTGACCCTAATCAGTGTAAAATTAAAACATTTTAACAGCCTTAAAACATATTTAAAGTGGCTAATTGTTAGTTCTGCCAAAGCTATGGTACCTGGTTCTGGTGGTGGGTCCTGGTCCTGGCTGTGGCTCTGTGGTTGGGTGCTTTCAGCTCTCAGTCTGGTGTGTTTGAAGGTTTCTGCCCAGTTTTCCCTCCTCATGCCTGATCTGAGCTCTCAGCTGCTGTTTTTAACAGCAGGACGACACTCGACTTCATGAGGTTGCTAAAACAGCAGCTTCATTGTTTTAGTCACGTTTCCAGTCCAGTTGGTTGCGGGACAGACATCAGACCGCTCAGAAAAACACAACCGCTGTGAGAGAAAGATTTTCACCTTTGCAACATTTTGCTTTCAACCTCTTAAAAACTAATGTGTTGAATGTTTACAGCAGGAAAACCAAGAATTTTGTAAACTTTTGATCATCACACATGCGCGACCTTCCAGCTGTTTTTCAGCTTCCAGGAAGTCTTGTCTGTGATGGATCCTGATAGAAAAGCATGACTCAGTTATTTCAGAATAAAACTCTCTGCAGAAACAAGTTTTGTTTTAAGGGAGAGGTGGAAGATTTACACATTTAATGGGGAAAATAACTCCAGTCAGATATCAATATATGATCCAAATCTTCAACAATCAAACAAACAACAATGTAGTAACATCTCTGTGAAACATCAGCATCAGATTCCTTGAATCATTTACGCTTTAAGGAAGCACGGCTGCATTTAGGTTGAAGTTCAGCTTTATTATTGTGAATAATTAGAAGAGAATACAGACAGGAAACAGAACAGATTTTATGAAAACAATATTTAGAGTAGATAACACCATATTAACCCAAACACTCAGTTCTGCTGCTTTCTTTGTATGATCCATGTTTTTTTTTAACAAACTAAAACAAATTTGAATAGAAAGACACATCTGCCTTTTTTTCCTAACAATTTGACCCAATTTTCTGAGGTCTTAGGGAGATGTATGAGACAGGCTTTGGTCAAACTCTCTGCTGGTGTCATCACAGAGTCATCACACCTATGACAAGTTAACCAGGAAGAAAGTTTCTGACAGAACTCGACTGTCTCTGACAGAACTGAGTTTAAACCAGAGTCCCTAAACATTGGAGCAGAATCAGTGAAGATCTGTCAGCAGGTTGGAAATTCATCTTGGCTGATTGCAGCTCAGTGATTCCTCTCTGATATCACAGTTTGTCACATGTGCAGCAAACTAACTGCAGCTGACATGAACTGAATGGTCTCAGTTGAAGTGAGCTGCAGAGAAATACAACATACTGATATTCAGTGTGAAGCTTTGACTGGAAACACACAGAAAAACAACATCCTGGAAGAATGGCAGCTTCCATCTTTAAAGGACTGGAAGAGGAAGAAGTTTCCAAGGAATCATTCAGAAGAGTTTCAAACAGAAACTGACTGAATCCATGAATCTGAAAAGGTGTTTCTGAGTGAAAGAGACAGACATGTACAGACTGAACTATCTGTTCAACAGTAGTTCTCTGACAGGAGGAAACTCTTTATACTCAGCACAGAGACAACCAGGAACCAGATGAACAGGACCAGAACCCAAATCCAGGATGCAGAGGTTCTTCAGTGAATGTGGTGTTGAAGGTGTGGAGGTGGATCAGTGTGTCAGAGGAGACTCTGTAGAAGGACAGAGTGCCAGCAGGACGGTCCACATACACTGCTGCTCTGTTAGAGACAGAGGAGGAGGAGATGGTTGTTCTTCTGTTATTGTGCCAGACACAGTAACCTAAACGATCAGAGCACCTCAGACTCCAGGACTGATCACTGTATCCAAACACACCCTCTTTGCCTCCTCCTCTCCTGGTGATTCCTCTGTAACTCACTGATATAAAAATGTCTCCTGTCCACTCGACCTCCCAGTAACAGCGACCAGTCAGAACATTTCTACACAGAAGCTGAAGATACCAGTGATCAAATCTGTCTGGATGATCAGGATATGACTGATCCTCCTCCCACAAACATGTCACCTTCCTGTTGTTGTCAGACAGTTTCAGTTTTCTGTTCATTGTGTTTGTGTCGATTGTGAGTTGACAGGAATCTGATGGAGAGAACAAACACAATCCAGCTGCAGTTATTGATCTATCATCTGTGCACTTTGATCAATGAGTGATGTGACAGTGTGAAGATGGTTGGATGTCATGAATCAGATGAAGAACACACTTACACTTCCTCAGACCTGGTGTCAACCATCGTTCTCCAGCAGGCTCCACCCTGAAAGGAGGAGGGGGGTCAGAGCAGCACAGTCTCTTTCTTTTTCATTATATGGCTCACACACACACATGTTCTACACTGAGAAAGATGCTGACTGCTAATGAGTCCTTCACACAGCCCCACTTCAAAAACACAGAAATATCCCTTTAACTGGATTAATAAAGTCTCTGAATCTGCTGAATATGTTTCCTTACAGGCTGTGCATTAACCAGGAGATGATTGCTGGTATGTATGTTCTCTTTGTGGTCCGTTTATCTCAGAAAAGACATGATAACCCTCCATCATTCTGACAGATCCACGCTGTTTTAAGGGGACACGGCTAATGCTGGCAGACATTTCCTCCTCCTCCTTACAGAGGTTTGCTCCTCCCTCGCTGCTCGTCATCACTTCTAACCAGCTCATGAGCCGGTGAAAGGAAAAGGAGTGAACTGTGGTTATGGAAGTTATGGAAATAAGTTATCAAAGTATGTGGACAGTATGGGATGTTTCAGAAGTTTCATCTCCACTTCGGATCAGACTTAAATTACACTGAAAATATTTGTACACACGGTCTGAAGAATGTGTGAGGAGTGCAGATTCTCTTTATTTAATGTAGGAACATTTGTATGAGCGGTTTGTATATCTGTATGTGAGATGGAATCTAGACCCACCCAGGTGGACCCTGCCTCTCACCCTGTGGCTGCTGGGATAGGCTCCGCCTCCTGTGACGATGAATGAATTAAGCAGGTATAGAAAATGGATGAATGGAATGGAAAGTCCCTGGACTTTGGATCATTTTGGATGGATCTAAAACTGAATTATTTGGACACTGTAACAGGGAACCTGTTTGGTGTAAACTAAAAGCAACATTTAAACAAACAAGTACTTTAAACCAACAGTGAAGCCTGAAGCTGTAAAAGTAATGATTTGGGTCTGAGGCAGGGCCTGGTCAACTCTCCATCATAGAATCCAACATGAATTCTTTATCATTTCAGAGGCTGTTTGAGGAAAATGGGAGACCATCTGTCCAAAAACTGCATTTGAAGCAGGGGTGGACCATGCAACATGACAATGACCAAAAACATTCCAGTAAATCCACCAAAACATTTCTTAAAAGGAAACAGAAACAGGGTTCTGGAACAGCTCAGTCAACGCCCAAAGAAAAAGAAGATTGGGAAGATAATGATGAGGAAGATTTTTCCGAATTTGAAAATCACATTAACGTCAATTCAGAGTATGACAGTGAGTTTTAAACAGGCTGAATTTGATGTTGAACCAATGCCAATGTGAGCAGGTCAACAGCCAACAACAACACCAGTTCATCAGCAGCCAGTCAGCAGAGGCCCATTAGCGCCAGAAATGTGGATGTCACACATTAAGTTTTAGCTTCTCTTCATTGACTTGAATTCAGAATAGAATTTAAGATTCCTCTCCTCACATTATAAAGCTCTTAATGACTGAGCTCCATCATATCTTAACCCTCTAGGGTCTGAGCCGTAATGACGTCATGCGATCTGATCATGCCGACGTGATCATAGACCTCAGAGGGTTAAAGATCTCATTGTAAGGTCTTTTTCAAACAGAGCACTTTCTCTCTCAGACTGCAGGTTTTCTTGTTGTTCCCAGAGTTTCTAAAAGTAGAATGGGAGGCAGAGCCTTCAGTTATCAGGCCCCTCTCTTGTGGAATAAGCTACCAGTAAATGTCCGGGAAGCAGACACCCTTTCCACTTTTAAGATTAGGCTTAAAACTTTCTTTTTTGACAAAGCTTATAGTTAGGGATGGCTCAGGTAATCCTGAAACATCCCATATTCAAGCTGCTATAGGCTTAGACTGCTGGGGGACCTCATCTGTCACACCTTTCCTCACTTTGCTCTCTTTTCCCCCTGTTTAATTTCTCAAATGATATTATGTACATGTGACATGTCCCAACAGGTATCCTTTGAATGGCGTTATGGTGTTTTTCCCCCCTCTTTTCCCTATTTTCTGTCTTCTCAAACCCCAGCTGGTCGAGGCGGATGGCCACCCTTCCTGAGTCTGGTTCTGCCAGAGGTTTCTTCCTGTTAAAAGGGAGTCGTTCCTTTCCACAGTCGCCACAGGCACACTCAGGACGCGAGATTGGACTGAAGACCAGTTTCGGTGCAATCTGTTGGTTTCCTTAGCTAGGATATTGTTTTTTGGATTGGCTCTATATTAATTAATTGGATTATTTGAAATTATAATTAATTATGATAAAAATTAATTGAATTCCAATTGGCTTGAATTGGACTATATTATTTAAGTGCCTTGAGATAACAATTGTTGTAATTTGGTGCTAAATAAATAAAACTGAATTGAATTGAAAATGAAGTGGTGAAACTGCATGGATCACTTGATGCAGCTAGATTGAGAGATTAAATGTGTGATCTGTAACTATTTATAATTTAAAAACCCAGACTGTGTATTTTTAACTCCTAACTGTAATCATTGGTGAGTGAGAACTAACCAACAAAGTGAACGACTGTGGACAACATGTCAAATTGGTCTTGAACTCTGATCTGAACTCTGAAATCTGGTCTTGAACATGGGAGTCAGCTGATGGCCGTTTAACATGAACATCATCACATAGTGAGATGTAAGCTGTATCTCTGTAAGAGGAAAACAGTCTTACAGTTTTTCAACCTTTATGTTGAAACTAATGTTTTTGTGCTGCAGACCAACATAAAGCTGTTAAATGTTCTGCGTAAAGATCTGCCTGAGTGAAAAAAGGAAAAAGGCTCCTACACGTAGGTTCATATAAAACTCAGAACCAGCATGAAGCAAAAAGTCAGGGCTGAGTGAAGCACAGAAAACATTTCTTCCTCCTCCATCAGACATTGTGTGTTGCTGCAGCAGACCTCTCCATACCTGAGAGTTTCCAGTTTCCACTGTGGATCCTCCAGTCCAGCTGATAGCTGCTTCACTTCCGAGTCTCCTGGATGGTTGTAGCTCAGGTCCAGCTCTCTCAGATGGGAGGGGTTGGAGGTCAGAGCTGAGATCAGAGAAGCACAGCCTTCCTCTGTGATCAGACAGCCTGACAGGCTGCAGAAAACAACACAAGTGGCAGATACTGAGAGAACTGCTCTGAAACTAAAGCTGAATGTGATCAAATGTGACATCACACACAGTGTTGCACCTTCTTTGAACATTTCTGCTTGTTTAGAGCTGTTTCTAATTTAAACACCATCACTGGGTTAAAAAAAAAGACACCAACAGAGTGACCACCCTGAACAGGTCAGCTGTTCATCCATGACTGTAAAGCAGAATTAAAATGATCAGCAGTTGAACAGTTGAATGAATCCTGACCTGAGAGCCTCCAGGTTACAGTTTGGAATCATCAGTCCAGCAGAAAGCTGCTTCACTCCTGAATCCTGCAGGTTGTTGTTACTCAGGTCCAGTTCTGTCAGACTGAAGGACTGAGAGCTGAGAGCTGAGGACAGAGCTTCACAGCTTCTCTCTGAGAGGTTACAGCCACTCAGTCTGAGGAGGAAATGAGATGGAAGGAAATAACTTGATCCATTAATCAAACTACAATCGTATTTGATTAGTGGAAGAGTTATGTTTCCCTGTTTGTTTCTGTTTATTTGTCCATGGATATAAAGTATTTAAATAAAATAAGTTATCCATCCTCCATTAAATATCCATTCATAATTAATTAAATAATTAATTAATAATTATTTTATTCTAATAAAATTAATAATCATTCATAAAGTGTTGCCACATTCTTGCAGCATGTTTCTTTCCTCTTTATGTAAACTGATCTGATGTAACTGTTTGCTGTGAATCTGTGTTATCTACAAACTGAAATTATCTGAAAAATAACTTTTGGATTATTTTCTCACCTTTTAACAAGTAAACAGAGAATTTAAAACATATTTATCTCTGTACTTACAGACCTTTGTTGGAGGCTTTGACCACTGGCAGCAGCCTCAGAAGAGCCTCCTCTGAAGCAGAGTATTTCTTCAGGTCAAACACATCCAGATCTTTTCCTGATGACAGTAAGATGAAGACCAGAGCTGACCACAAAGCAGGAGACAGTTTATCTGTGGAGAGACTTCCTGAACTCAGGTAACGTTGGATCTCTTCCACTAGAGAACGATCATTCAGTTCATTCAGACAGTGGAACAGATTGATGCTTCTCTCTGCAGACAGATTCTCACTGATCTTCTTCTTGATGTAATCAACTGTTTCCTGATTGGTCTGTGAGCTACTTCCTGTCTGTGTCAGCAGGCCTCGTAGGAGACTCTGATTGGTCTGCAGTGAAAGACCCAGGAGGAAGCGGAGGAACAGGTCCAGGTGTCCGTTTGGACTCTGTAAGGCCTTGTTCACAGCACTCTGGTAGAAGAGAGTCTCTTTTAGTGTTTTAGACTTCTGAGACTTTGATTGTTTTTCCATCAGGTTGACTCCAGAGTTGATGAAGGTCAGATGGACATGAAGAGCAGCCAGAAACTCCTGAACACTCAGATGGATGAAGCAGAACACCTTCTCCTGGTACAGCCCTCTCTCCTCTTTAAAGATCTGTGTGAACACTCCTGAGTACACTGAGGCTGCTGAGATATCGATGCCACACTCTGTCAGGTCTGATTCATAGAAGATCAGGTTTCCTTTCTGCAGCTGCTCAAAAGCCAGTTTTCCCAGAGACTCAATCATCTTCCTGCTCTCTGGACTCCAGTGTGGATCTGTCTCAGCTCCTCCATCATACTTGACCTTCTTCACTTTGGCCTGAACCACCAGGAAGTGGATGTACATCTCAGTCAGGGTCTTGGGCAGCTCTCCTCCCTCTCTGGTTTTCAACACATCCTCCAGAACTGTAGCAGTGATCCAGCAGAAGACTGGGATGTGGCACATGATGTGGAGGCTTCGTGATGTCTGGATGTGGGAGATGATGCTGCTGGCCTGCTTCTTATCTCTGAATCTCTTCCTGAAGTACTCCTCCTTCTGTGGGTCAGTGAACCCTCTGACCTCTGTCACCATGTCAACACAGTCAGGAGGGATCTGATTGGCTGCTGCAGGTCGTGTGGTTATCCAGAGGCGAGCAGAGGGAAGCAGTTTCCCCCTGATGAGGTTTGTCAGCAGCACATCCACTGAGGTGGACTCTGTAACATCAGTCAGGGGCTCCTTGTTGTGGAAGTCCAGAGGAAGTCGACACTCATCCAGACCGTCAAAGATGAACACAACCTGGAACTCTTCAAAGCTGCAGATTCCTGCTTCTTTGGCTTCATTAAAGAATTTATGAACAAGTTTCACCAAGCTGAACTTTTTCTCTTTCAGCACATTCAGCTCTCTGAAAGTGAATGGAAACATGAACTGGATGTCCTGGTTGGCTTTGCCTTCAGCCCAGTCCAGAGTGAACTTCTGTGTTAAGACTGTTTTCCCAATGCCAGCCACTCCCTTTGTCATCACTGTTCTGATTGGTTCATCTCTTCCAGGTGGGAGTTTAAAGATGTCTTCTTGTCTGATGGTTGTTTCTGCTCTGCCTGCTTTCCTGGATGCTGTTTCAATGTGTCTGATCTCATGTTCATCATTGACCTCTCCAGTCCCTCCCTCTGTGATGTAGAGCTCTGTGTAGATCTTATTCAGAAGGGTTGGGTTTCCTGCTTTAGCAATCCCCTCAAACACACACTGGAACTTCTTATTTAGAGCAGATTTAAGTTTAGGCTGACACCTGTGAAGAGCCTCTGAAAGACAGAAAAACACATACAATTATTTTTCTGTCATTAAGCAGTTTATCGTGTCAAAAATAAGTCATCAAACTCCATGTAAGGAGTTCATGTGTGTTGTGACTGTAATGTGCCTCTTTCAAATGTTTGTCTTATTTACTGCAAATGAAGCTGCTGTTTCATCATTTCAGATTAATCTCATAATGTTTTATCAGTTCGGGGAATGAAAGAATGTGTTTATTCTTCACTGATATTACACAAATTAAATCTTAATGTTCAAGTTCATATAGAATCATTCAAACGCCCTGTAGGTGGGAACAATTAAAAGAAAGTGAACTCTGTGGAAACAACGATAAAATGTGTACATCACCTTCATTTATCACATGATACCACAAGTTACAAGTGAGTTAAAGTGAAATCTGAAGCTTTGACCCATACAGTGAGAGCATCTGAAAGTGCTGTTTGCTTCCATCTGTGGCCTTAGATGGAAGAGTCACTGCAGAACACACAATGTTTCTGAGAGGCCATCTTGTGCTGAATCATTTCTGTCCTGTTCACACTTTTCTCTGACAGGAATATAGTTCAAGTGATTCCATTCCATTTCAACAGTGGTCATGCCATATCTGCACAAATAACACAGAGCAGAGGCTCTTCCTCTATTGTAACTCATCAGATTGGCTTCTTGTTTTTCTGAGTTGCCGACATCACATACCTGTTGATGCTGATGAAGCTGATGAAGGTGATGTAGCTGCTCCAGCCGACAGGTCCAACACATTCTGTGATGCTTGTCCTGTTGGAGGAAAGTTAATCTGAAATCAATCATAAAGAATTCCTCCTCACATAACAACTGTGTGGAATCAACGAGCCGCAAAGTTTGAACTTTCAAAGTAAAGCTTTTAGTGTTTGATGCTGTAAAACATCGTCTGTGTGCTCCACACATACTTTTTAATACTTTGTTCTTCCTCTGACTAACCTTTATTCATCTTGATCTTGTTTAAAATGTAACATGTTCAATGGTATACATCTCAACCATCACATCCACTGTATCCAGTCTGTCTGCTTTCTCCAGACGATACTTTCTGATGGCTTCAAATACATCCAGTAACTCAGGATTCTGAAGGTACCAGTGGAAATGTTTTAGCTCCTGTTCTCCCAAATCCTCCATGGTTTCCAGCAGGATCTGAATTTGTTGTTGGTTTAAGTCTGTAAAAATGACACTGCTCCCCTACTAATGGCCTTCTCAGACGTCATAAGACAATCCCACCACTTCACTCTGTAACCCATTCACTTCAACGGCTTGCATTGTGCAATTATGGTTTGTCACTGTGAAAAGTGCAAGTCAAGGCAAAACTGGAGGACAAGCTGGTTGTGTGGGTGAATTATTAGCAAAGATCCCTCCTGCACCCACAGAATCACTGTCAGTGCAGGGGTGCATTGCAACATGAATGGGAACATGACAGATTAACCCTCCTTATTGACTGCATATAGCCTACAACACATACCAACCAATAGCTTCCTGCCTGCCAACAACAAAATAATGTGTCTATTATGCTCTGTACTTTGCCTCCAGTGTGCTGAACTCAGGCTAAGCACATGTCACACTTGGTCTTAAAGGACCCTCATGGATGTCAGCTCTTTAAGAGAAGTTTCAATTATTAGTCCAAAAGACTAATCTTGTCAATACAACTGAATATAAAGATATAAGCCCTTATTACAGAAATATGTGGCTTTACCTTCTTGTGCTGATGGGCCAGATAACAAACGCAGCTGAGAGGAAAGTGTACGATCTAATTTTTGAAGATGTTCCATCAGCTTCCTGCAGGCTTCCTCTCCTTTTCTTCTTACATCATCGATGAGTCTTCGTGCCTTATCTGCTCTGGTCTGGTTGTCCTCGATTATTGCTTCTTTCTCCAAATCACTGAAGACACCATCTGCTAAGAGGGCATCAAGCAGCTGCTTGAGGATTTCTGCTGGCAGCCTCGTCACAAACTCCATTCGTATTCTTTTGAGTTCGCTCTCTGCAAGATGTCATAGACATGAATCTCACATAAACTTTGGTCTTTTCAGTAAATTCTTGAAATGTAAAAAATAATTAATCATGAATACTTCAGGGGTTCATGTACATTTTGAAAGCTGACACAGTAAAGTGCTGGATAATTGGAAGCAGGAGCCCAGAGAGACAGTCAGTGATGAATGATGTCATGAACATAGCTTTCATCATGCTTTTGTTGATAAGGGGATATCATATACCTGTGAGGCTGAGGGAAGAGGAGCTCGGTCTGTGTGGAAGATTTCCCAAGAAGTGTTTCTTCCTAATACCACACACTCAAACCAAGTGAGCAAATGGGACCAGAGTGTTAATGTAAACAATATGATTATGATATAAAAGGCTGAACATCAAAGTATTCCAAAAATTGGGGTAAATTTGGTTGGATTTGGTTTTATGAACCTTCCAGATTCTCAGAGTCATAGCTGTTGTCCATGTTTCAGAACAAAGATATCTTGATCAGAAATGGTTTGTTCTATATTCAACCAGATAGTTTTTGATGGATGGATCTGTTTGAAGATAAATTAAAGCTAATGCTAAAAAGTAGTGATGAAAATCTGAAGCATTTCCAAAATTAGAAATAAAACTTTTTAGTTTTGTTTCCAATAGCAAAATAAAAACTTTAAGACTTTATACAGTCTATCTGCCATTAATATCCTGACAGCTGCACATGAAGCTCTGAACTTGATAAGCAGCAGAGTTAGCTCTGACAGTGACCAGAATAATGTAGAGATTCAATGACCAAATCAAAGTAAATTTTAATCTGATGTATACTTTCTGATATCAAGGCTGATGTGTTGGATCAGATATCAGCAGGATAGAACAGGCTCCTTTACTTTACTCCTTTACCTAAAAACTTATTCTACATTCTGTTCAATGATGGTATCACACCAATGGCAGCCTCCAGAGATCTTTAAATTAAAATAATTTAAATTACGTAAGACTGTAGTGAGGCGCTTGTCACTATGGTAACTGGTGTTTTTCCTTACATATCAGAGCTGTGACTGACCTGTGGGGTGTTGTACCCTGCCTCTTGCCCACTGCTGCAGCTGTACTAAGGGTTTATAACATAGTTAAAGTCTCTTAACAGTTACTGCAGTTACTGCTAACTGAAGGCTTAAGGACCCACAAAGAAACAAGCAGGGCTGTGATTGGTCAGTTTGAGCATCATGTGTCTCTGCCTCACTGATGTCTCCATGCAGAACCTGTTGGACTCCTACCTGCTGAAGGTGGTGGAGCTGCCTGGGTTGGAGGGCCCTCCAGGTGCTCCACAAGTGTCTCCATCTTTGCTCTAAAGGAAAAAAAAGAACTTGGAAAGGTCTCTATAATGCAACAAAAACTAAAAAAACTGATGCAAAACTAAATTACTAAGTATGTAACAAGAGTGTGTGAAGAAGTTTTCAAATATTTCACCATGAAGCCAATCTGAGTATAAATAGGCCTATAGGCCTATAAATAACACACCAAACTTAGTAAATTAATCCTAAATAATGATAAAATAACGTCAATAGTTTTAAGTCGAGACAACTGAACAACAACAGAGCAGGACAACAACAACAGGCCCTCCCTCCCTGCTAGTCTGGAGTCAGTCAGTCAGTCCAATGGCAGGACAGACTATTGTCTGTGACATATGTGACATATTCATTTTATATAAGCAAACTTTCATGAAGCAAACACTAAAGCTGAGTTTGTAATGAACAAATCCTAGCCAGGTACATAACATTTATCCGAAGCTAGCTAGCAGGACAAATAAACAAACAAAATGTTACTCCTCCAGCTGTCCGGCCCACATCACCAACACATGCCTTAACTTTATCCTTAGAGCGTTTTTCTTCCTCCATTTTCTTTTTCTCCTGCTTTTCCACTAATATAACTTATTTTTGATGCCATTACGACGTTTGTCTTGTTTACTTTTCTCGCTAACAGGAATGATGGGTAGATAAATCATTCCCCTCATACTTGTCGACGGCCAGCGACACCACTCAATGTGTGACAGTGCTGTCCAACAAATGTGACCTAATACTGCCACAAAAATACCAGCAACAGTTCCACTTTGCAGTTTATTTTATTTATGTCCTACATTTGTTTTTTATTAATATAAGCGATGTAATAAATACATGAGATAGGTACAATAAATACAGGACATTTTAATTCTCCTCAGATGAGACTGAACATGCAGAGGTTTGTGGAAAACATCCAACACACACCGCTTCACATATGAACATAGAAATGGATGTGAAACAGAGCTGAGCTCACATTAAACACATGTTGGAATAAAAACTGTTCAAACTGACTCTGCTACATTTTACTCTGTTACAACATTTACACTCAGCTCACCTCTGAAAGGATGGATGTTGGTCTGATTTGAAGTCACCCTCGCGACCCATTGACAGATCGCTCTTCATGGACACACAGCTTGGTTCAGGTTCAGGTTGGTTCCTGTGAATAAAGGTGGTTTGGTGATGTAAGTGCTGAGCTCTGACATGGAGAAGAGTCATGGACAGTTAGAGATGGTCATCTCACCTCTGAGCTTTGCTCTGGCTCTCATGTTCCCCACACAGAGTGGTTTTAGTGTCCTCACACTGCTCCATGCTGCTGAATTCACATCAACTCACACACACTTTCTACCTTCATCTGCAGAGGAAACACAAATCATTCATCTGCACATCAACTCCAATCCTCCTCTCCATCATTTGGGCTGTAAAAATATCAGCTGCTGTACTTCCATCAGTCCGGCATGGAGCTACCACCCAGCACACTCATGATGATGATGGACCATTACGTACATTTACTGACATGAAACAGGACGGAGATCAACTGATTTAACGTCTGAACCAGAAACTGACTAATATGCTGTTAATAACAGAACCTTCTACCCTGGGAAGGTTCCATCTTTGTAAGTAGGTTCCATCTTATGTTTAAAAGTACAAATAAAATGTCCCTGATAAAAACTTGAATGAAACTTTTTAACTTTTAGTTGAATTCAACAAACAAAAATAAACAAAGACGAAGGATTATTACTCACATACAAAGGAAAAAGCTGAATGAAACATCACAAACTGACCCATAAAGTAGACAGAACATCTGAATCTACTTAATTTCATAATTAGACAATATTAGTGGATTATATGTTCCATCAGAGCTGCACACAGCTTCATAACTGACTACAGTCAGACACATTTAACTGACAGTCATGTTATTTTATTCTGAAAGGTGACACAGGAAGCAGCAGGAAGCTGCTGGGTCTGACTGTAATGGAGGAGCTGATGGTTTCATTCTATAAAGATCAGTTCTTCATGTAGAAAACAAACATCATCAGCTGATCATCGTGTTGTTTGATTCCAGTTCATCAATGATCTGATAATCATGGAGATTTGTCTTAAAACTCAAAAGTGATCAAAGTTTGTTCTGAAATAAGAAGGGAGCATGTTCCCCAAACATTACAGAGCAGAAACAAACAGCTTACAGGTTACAGACAAAGTTATTTCAGACAAATTTCATACTTATAGTTTGTTCAAACTATAGAAAATGTTGCAGAAGACTTCAGTCTGACACAGGTGAGCTGCTTTATGGAATTATCAGGAGCTCCACCCCTGGTAGGATGAGCACAGGCAGGGGGAGGGGATCCCAATAAGAACAGGTTTTACAGGACGACTCAGGTGAGAAAGACACAAAACAACTGAGTGAAACAAACCACAGCTGAATATTTCTCACACAATATGCAGCCATTTTATTAAATGGTTCAATTAAATTCAAAAGCAATTTCTGAAAAAACAATAAATATGACCTTTCTGTGTGTAAAGTCATCCTCAGCTCAAACAACTTTTCCAGTCCACGAATTTGAATAACTGAGGAATTACGAAAACGTTCCTAATCCAGGTTTACCTTCAGCTGAACAGCAGCAACAAGTCTCTGAAGATCACAATGAGTTTCTGTGATGCCTGAACAAGCGTTTCTGTGAAGAGATGCAGAGCAATAAAAGATTCACTGATCTCCTCTGAAATGGAAGAAATGTAAAGTTGAAACATGAAAATTGTTGAGGAAAGCTAAAGTTCTTTAAGTAGAGTAAATCGAGCTTATTGCTTCCAACACATGAAGTTACAGAACCAGACAAACACTCAGAAACTGAGCCAGATGCTGTGCTAACAGCCAGAATTCAGCACACTGCGGGTTGGGCTTACAGTGGATGCTCTTTGCTCAGGTAAAAGCTACAAATCCTAGAAAAGCTCAGATAAAGTTCTGCAGTGACTGTATCTGCCAATCAACAAGCCAGTGTTGTTCTGAAATATGATTCTTTGCTAAGTCTGACCCTCTTTGGTCTGTAGTTAACCTATTACAGCACTGTCAGATGCATTCAGCTGGACTTCTGCTCAGTGGGTGTTATAGGGGGATAAATCCTTCACAAAGACTTTCCACAATCTTAGAATCTGTTAAAAATTAACTTTCCATCTGCTTTTTTAAACTTACAGTGGACAGGCATGTAGAATTGGACTGAAACGTGTTTTAGAGACCATTCTTACAGTGGATGCATAAAGATTGTCCCTGAAGGTTAGTATGCAGGGTTCCTGCTCAGAAAAGAGCCAAAATCAGAAACAAATGATCTAAAATCCAAAGCAGCTCAACGTCGGTTTCATGTCCTCTGCTGCAGAAAGACTGTGGACATAAAACTCTGAAACTAAACTCATTGCTAATCCTTCAGGTTTACTGAGAAAACACAAAGCCAGGTTCTCCAAATCCTTCCCATCTTTTCAAGATTTTAAAACTGAAATCAACTCTTTAAATTAATATAGGAATGTTAGGAAATGGTCTCTTAATGCCAATATTGTGTAAGAACTTGTCTAATGGTTTTCATTATTAATGAAATGTATGCATGTAACAGTCCCTTGTTGTTATGTTATGTTTATGCATTTAGCAGACGCTTTTATCCAAAGCGACTTACAGATAGGGTAAGGGGGTCATGCCTAAGGACCCCTACTGGGGGTTGTACAATCTGTCAGCTAATCTATAAATGATCATATTTATGATTTTGTGCCTGTTTTCAATAATAATGATTGTTAATGAAAAACATTTTTATTGTAACATTGGTTTTAATTACACCATTATCACTAATATGTTACATTATCTATTTTATATTTTTATTATTTATTTCAGTAAAATGTATTACATTATCAATGTGCTGATGACAGGGTGTGACTTTGTTTCAATCATTTTGGTTATAACTTATAAATGAAAGAGCAAATGAAATTCGTCGCCTTCGGAGAAGATGTTTCCTCCTCTGATCTGGTGGTGTAACATCAATGTAGAAAAATAAGTTCTGGGGTTCTGAGATCCTCAAGAGTTCCTTTACAACCCTCCCAGATAATAACTGGGATGCTGCTCCATGTTTTAGTTTGAAGCTGACATGTAACAACAACTCAGTGTTTAAGCCTGGGCCATCTTTATAGTCTGCTGCTGCTCTTATTCCACATATTGTTCTCACTCAGTAACACAAAAAGTAACACATGTTGTGCACGGCGCTGGTCCCACAGTTACAGTTTTACAGTTACAGTTTCACAGTTACAGTTTCACAGTTACAGCAGTGAATCAACAGAAAGGACGATGCTGCAGATTGTGTCTGTTTCTGCTTGAACTAAGCTGCCAACAGCAGATATTATAGTCAAACATTAAAAATAGTTTCCGTTACCTTCAGACGGAGAATTTCACGGAGCAAATAATCTGCGTCACAAAAAGATGGAAGTTTAGTGGAAAGTGAAACTAAACTCTTACAGACACACCCAGAGTGGCGTTTTGTCTGAAATTAACATCCTAACCAGTTCAGTTTAAAGTTTAACTCTGTTTAACTATGGAGGAGAAATGTTAACATCTGAATGATTGATGGACTTTACACAGCCCGGCATCACTGTGAAACTGTTCAACTGTAAAACAAATACCAAGAAAACTGATCTTTTCCTGATAAGTTCAGGAAACTTTAGTGATATTAAGTAACTTCCCTCAAACAGATCGGTCAACATGTGTCGTAGTGAAGTTACTGCATAAAGTCTCATATCATATTCAAAGTTTACTTTCATAAACTAAAAAGAGGTTGAGAAACAGTAAATACAAAGTCATTATAGATTCACTTGCTGTGTCACCAAAGATATATTGTCTGTCAACAGCCTCCTTGATTCTCTTACCATCAGCTGATTTAAATGTTAATCTTTCATCCAACACAAACAAACAGGATGGAAAATACAGACTGAATCCAGACAAACAGGTTCATTGCAGACCTGTAGAAGCATCTTTTATCACTCTGCATGTTTTTTTCCATCAGGTGACTCTGTGGGTTTGTCTTTTCATTGTAAGTTTTACTTTTACAATGATTTCACAGATTCAGCCTCCTGCTGTCCTTATAATGTGAGTATTGATGTTTATTATAACAGTTACTGAATAGGCACAAGTACGGAGGAAATTATTTTAGTGTTTTCACAGACAACCCTTGCTTTATTTAGGAATACATTTTCTAAAGGAAAATGATTTCCTGGTGCAGGAGCTACTGATACTGCAGCCTCTCTGTGAGCTGTTGCCCTTCAGGAAGAATTCATGTAAATGTTCTTGTGTCATAACTGAAGGTAACTTAGTGGCCAATATAGATACATCCCAGGTCCCCAAAGAACGATGAAACAGTTTGATCAGAAGGTGAACACAATGATATTTCATGGAGAAAATACTCAAATTTCATATCATTTTTGGATTTCCAGTCATAACATCAGTGAGTCCTTTAAAACAGATGCCTGTGTTTTCTTTAACTCCACATTGTTCTCAGACTGAGTCAGAGGAGGAGGAGTCTGACAGCTTCAGATGCTTCATCTCCTCTTTCAAACCCTCCATCTTATTGTCTCAGATTACAGACATGTTTCCCTCTCTGAAGGCAACCATCAGTGGTGGTTCTGGGTCCTCTTCTTCTTATTTCCTTCTTTTCCTGAACTGGGCACCTGATGACTTTCTTGACCTTTTATATTCCATCCTTCATTGAACACGCACTTGACTTGCTCTGTGAAAAGCCTCTGACGTAATCTGCATCTGTCTTCTTCTTCTGCATGATATGCTGTATGGTTTCAGCTTGTTACATATTGTTGGAACTAGAAAAACCCAAACAGTCGAATCTGTATATTCAGCTATAAAAATAACTGAATACTTTTTTTTTCTTCCTCTCGTGCGCCCTTTCACAGATTACGCCCTGGGTTGATTTCCCACTTTGATCATAGCAAAAACCGCCCCTGGCAAGCATCCAAGTTACCAGGTAGCTGTTACCCTAACAGTGCCTGTGGGCAGCTGCTCATGTGGAACGTCCTGTAGTGCACTGCGTCGGCTGCATTCCTGGCTGTGTCAAACAATGTCAATTGAAAAAGACGAGCTTCAGCCTCTGAGTCACAGCAGAGTGATAGAGCCATGTGCCAGCCTTTAAAAACAGACGGCATTCTTTTCTTCCATCAACCAAGTAACTCGCAATTGGAGCCATTTTTTTTCTTGTTAATGCTGTAAACATGCTGTTAGTGTGCAAACCTGTGATAGTTGTTGTACTGTATTAAAAAAACAGACTGAAATAATAATAATGAATAGTTTCTCAGCCTTTGATAGCTGTTTGTGAAGTTTTGTGCTCGTGCGCTACGTTCACTCACATCCTGTGCATCTCTGGGGGCTAAGCCCCCCCCTGTCCTTAAGACCTAGTGACGCCCCTGACATCAACTCAAATCCTCCTTCCTTTTAAGGGTTAACATGTTGCTGAATAACTTTTATCTTTTGTAGGATCTACTCTTTCATTCTCAACCATTCCAATAATTTGGTTAGATTTTCATCAGCAGGAGCAGCTCTTTACAGAGTTTTTATGCATGCAGCCCCTGATCTTAAACATCTCCTCTAAACTGACTTTTAGACACTTCAGAGTTTCTTCTCCTGCTGACACCTGAAAAACAGCAGCATTTGTGCTCTGAATGTAATGAATAAATATCAACAACAGAAACTAAAGGATGATTTAAAGAATGATTTCAGTCTGAATGTGAAGTCTGACTGAAAGAGCAGCAGAATCCCACACTGCAGGTTCTGATTGGTCCAACTGGATCCTGTAGCACAATGCAGGAAGTGAAAAGACTGAACCACAAGGAACACTGAACACCTTCATACATACACTGCATCACAGCTTCATAACGGAAGGTCTGACAGGAAGCTGCTCTTTCTGACTTTAAAGGTGGAGACGACACTTTGATTCCAGGAACTAAAAACATGAAGCAGTTTGTTTGAGAAGGAAACAAACAAACAAAAAACCATCAGCTGATCATCATGTTGATTGATTCCAGTTAATCAATAATCTGATAATCATCTATATTTGTTTTCAAACACAAACTGATCAAAGCTTGCTCTGAAATAAGAAGTGAACATGTTCTCCAACATTACAGAGCAGAAACAAACAGGAAAGTCTGAACTTACAGATTGTTCAGAGCTAAAGAAGGAGAAGAGTCTCCGCTCGACAGACTGAGACACAGGTGAGCTGCTTCCTGGAACCAGTCAGAGCAGAGTCCAGCTGTGATGGAGGCAGGACTGATAGAAGCTGTCTGACCAGTGGAGCTAAAACACATCTCCAAGTTACTGAACAACAAAGTCTGAACTTTGTACTGCTGTTCTATCTGAATGATCCAACCTCTAAATTCCACTCATGAACACGTCTGTGCTTTCTGTAGGGCTGTCTCAGGTGTGTTCAGGTGTGACTGATGATTTTTGACTCTCCATTAGAGGCTGCTAAAGTACACAGAACCTCTTTTTAAGTAGAGGCACATATACTTTTGTAAAAAATTAACTAAAATACTTTGTCAAAAATAAAAGTTCTGCTTCAACTTAAAAAGTACAGGTTCTGAAATTTACCTTTTTGGTCTAAAAGTATAAAGTAACCTGTTTTAAGGGAAATTTCCACAGCTCTGTGAATGCAAAGCTAACTGAACCTCACATCATCACCTTTATTCAACCAGGAAGTCTCACTGAGATCAGAGAGCTAATGCAAGAATGTCCAGATCATCATCTGATCTGAGGAATCTTATATCTCTGTGATTTTAAACTGGATGAAGAAGGAATTACTGAAGATAATCTACACTGTCAACACATTTGCCAAGAATCCTTCTTCCAGCCGACAGCTTCAAACAGTTAAACACAGTGATGGATGAGGACTAACTTCCTGCTCTGAATCTACTCTGTGAGCAGAGTTCACTTTCATCCATGTCATTAGTTTCTGACTCTTCTTGTCACAGACGCCACGCTCAATCTCTTAGTCTCTGTCTAGTTATTTTTGTTGTGCTGTCTGTCACCGGCCGATGGAAACACCACCCATTACTGTCCCATCCATGTAGGCTGAAAGCAGTCCTAATGTTGGGAAGGCTCACAGTGGGTTCTGGTTGTTAACACATAGATGAGGAGACAGTTCAGTGTGTGAGGATAAAAGCAGAGGAGAACCTGGGACATCTGAGCAGATCTGGGATCAGCACCTTGGATATCAGCAGGGATTCTTAGGAAGGAAGGAAATGGGATGAATCTGCAGACTGCAGGAAGATCTGTTAACAGTCTGCAGACTAATGTGAGACAATAATATTTCTGTGTTCTGCTTAGCTTCCGAGATCGGACGAGATCGGGCGTGTTCAGGGTGGTATGGCCGTAAGCGACAGAATCTGTCACAAATCAGCTTTTTATAGATGCTGAACCAACATCTATTACTGTGTTCTGACTTCTAGAATATAATGTAACTGTTTAAAAATGAGCAATTTGTGATGATTTCATCTAACTAAGCAGCCTCGCTCTCTCTGTGTGACGCTGAACACAAAACTACACACAGGGAACAGAAGAGGTCGACAGACACTAAGTTATCTGAGAGTCTCACTTTCAGCTGCAGAGAACCAACACGAGAGAGAAGAACATGTGCAGGATCAGCATCAGCCCCTCAAGCCAATTAGGTGAAAAAAATAAAAGAAACATATGGTTCAAGCAGCTATATAATAGATATTTGTTACGGTGACTTTTGCTTACGGCCACACCACCCTGAACATCCCGATCTCGAAAGCTAAGCAGGGGGCCTGGTTAGTATTTGGATGGGAGACCGGCTGGGAATAACAGGTGCTGTAAGCTTTTTCTCTTCTCTCTACAACCTGCAGGGGGCGCTGACACACTTCACATCCACAATCAAATCAATTCACCAGAAAGCTTCTTTTTTGAAACAAATTCTCCAGAAACTGGAAGTGATCAATGCTGGATCATCACTGGAATCACACAGTCTTAAAGTGGAGCTTCTTCTTCTTCTGTTTCTATGCAGCTGAACACTCACATCATGATGATGACTGACGTGTGTAGAAATCCTGCTCTTCAGCACATTTCATTTCTCATCCAACGAGGTTTAAAGTTCCCATTTTTCAGCTTTGATGCTGCTTCCACATCTCTTATTGTCTGTAATGCAGCTTCAGCTGTTATTTGATGTCTTTTGTTGAAACATGTGATCACCTCATGACACATCAGGAAGTTGATCAGCTTCAGCTGCTGCTGATTTGTTGGCAGACGCCTCAGTTTCTCTTTGGCTCTCAGTTTGCTGGTTCCTGGATTTCCTGGATCTGTTGACATGTCCCAGGTACTTGTTGTGTTTGATCCTCATACATTTAACTTTGTCCTTAGAAAGGATGAGTTCCAAAAAGGGAAACAGGGACTGCTTTTGCATTTCACACAGCCTATATCATGCCAATGTTCATTTGGGGCTGCAGTTTTTGCTTTAGTTTCAGACTTGTTATTAGACTGGAATGTTGAGGAGTTTCTGTGACAGATAGGCTCCAGTCCCCCTGAAACCATGAATTAAAGAAAGTGGAAGGATGGAAAGTTTTGGGGACATTTATTCATTCATTCCACTTCAGCATTTCTGTTTCAGGGAAGATTCCAACTTTAATGACATTTTTTTTTATATCAGATTTAATGTGAAGTTATCCTGAAGAAAATGAATATGACCACTTACAAAACAATAATGGACTTTTAAATCAGTTTTTCAAAGAGGTAAGTTATGGTTGAAATTTCTTATGGCTTTGATTTAGATTCAGTTTGATGGTCAGTTCACCCCCAGACGGTGCAACTTACCCCCTGACCCGGATCAGCTTAACCCTAACCTGGGGCAAACAGGAAGCCTTTAGCTTATAATTCACTTATAAAAGCTGATTATGAACTTCTTTCAATTTGATTAGTGTTGATTTTGAGTCAGGTGACAGTGGTGTAGATCCTTTACAAGCACTGATGCCACACTGAGAAATATTCAACTCCCAGTAAAAGTTCTGCATCTAAAACCTCACTCAGGCAAAAGAATCAAAGTGTCATCAGCAACATTTACTAACACTTCCACCAGTAAAAGTATTTATTCTGCAGAGCAGCTCTCAGTGTTTGCTGTTAGATATAAAGTTGCCTGTTTGACAGTTTAAAGTGGCTGCACGTGCACTTTTTCTATCTGGCCTCAGTAAATCTCTGTAATTTATTCATTTGTGTTTGGAAAACATTGTAAACTTTATTTCTGAGCCCACATCAGTGGGTTCTGGTTGTTAACACGTAGATGAGGAGACAGTTCAGTGTGTGAGGATAAAAGCAGAGGAGAACCTGGGACATCTGAGCAGATCTGGGATCAGCACCTTGGATATCAGCAGGGATTCTTAGGAAGGAAGGAAATGGGATGAATCTGCAGACTGCAGGAAGATCTGTTAACAGTCTGCAGACTAATGTGAGACAATAATATTTGTGTGTGTTTGTATCCAGAAGAATTCAGACAGATGAAGTCACTGTGAGCTGAGCAGTGCTGGAAGATGATATGACAGAGTGACCTAAATGAGGTTTATGTGTGCGCTCATTTCCAGTCTTTGACAAAGATTGAAAAGTGAATTTATTTGACCGATTTCCTTCCTGATGTGAAGTATGTCATGAAGCTGTCCGTGTTGAGTGAGCAGCAGCGCCTCCTGCAGGTGTAAAAAGCTTACAGCACCTGGTATTCCCAGGCGGTCTCCCATCCAAGTACTAACCAGGCCCGACCCTGCTTAGCTTCCGAGATCGGACGAGATCGGGCGTGTTCAGGGTGGTATGGCCGTAAGCGAGAGAATCAGTGACAAATCAGCTTTTTATAGATGCTGAACCAACATCTATTACTGTGTTCTGACTTCTAGAATATAATGTAACTGTTTAAAAATGAGCAATTTGTGATGATTTCATCTAACTAAGCAGCCTCGGTCTCTCTGTGTGACGCTGAACACAAAACTACACACAGGGAACAGAAGAGGTCGACAGACACTAAGTTATCTGAGAGTCTCACTTTCAGCTGCAGAGAACCAACACGAGAGAGAAGAACATGTGCAGGATCAGCATCAGCCCCTCAAGCCAATTAGGTGAAAAAAATAAAAGAAACATATGGTTCAAGCAGCTATATAATAGATATTTGTTACGGTGACTTTTGCTTACGGCCACACCACCCTGAACACGCCCGATCTCGAAAGCTAAGCAGGGGGCCTGGTTAGTATTTGGATGGGAGACCGCCTGGGAATACCAGGCGCTGTAAGCTTTTTCTCTTCTCTCTACAACCTGCAGGGGGCGCTGACACACTTCACATCCACAATCAAATCAATTCACCAGAAAGCTTCTTTTTTTAAACAAATTCTCTAGAAACTGGAAGTGATCAATGCTGGATCATCACTGGAATCACACAGTCTTAAAGTGGAGCTTCTTCTTCTTATGTTTCTATGCAGCTGAACACTCACATCATGATGATGACTGACGTGTGTAGAAATCCTGCTCTTCAGCACATTTCATTTCTCATCCAACGAGGTTTAAAGTTCCCATTTTTCAGCTTTGATGCTGCTTCCACATCTCTTATTGTCTGTAATGCAGCTTCAGCTGTTATTTGATGTCTTTTGTTGAAACATGTGATCACCTCATGACACATCAGGAAGTTGATCAGCTTCAGCTGCTGCTGATTTGTTGGCAGACGCCTCAGTTTCTCTTTGGCTCTCAGTTTGCTGGTTCCTGGATTTCCTGGATCTGTTGACATGCCCCAGGTACTTGTTGTGTTTGATCCTCATACATTTAACTTTGTCCTTAGAAAGGATGAGTTCCAAAAAGGGAAACAGGGACTGCTTTTGCATTTCACACAGCCTATATCATGCCAATGTTCATTTGGGGCTGCAGTTTTTGCTTTAGTTTCAGACTTGTTATTAGACTGGAATGTTGAGGAGTTTCTGTGACAGATAGGCTCCAGTCCCCCTGAAACCATGATTTAAAGAAAGTGGAAGGATGGAAAGTTTTGGGGACATTTATTCATTCATTCCACTTCAGCATTTCTGTTTCAGGGAAGATTCCAACTTTAATGACATTTTTTTTATCAGATTTAATGTGAAGTTATCCTGAAGAAAATTAATATGACCACTTACAAAACAATAATGGACTTTTAAATCAGTTTTTCAAAGAGTTAAGTTATGGTTGAAATTTCTTATGGCTTTGATTTAGATTCAGTTTGATGGTCAGTTCACCTCCAGACGGTGCAACTTACCCCCTGACCCGGATCAGCTTAGCCCTAACCTGGGGCAAACAGGAAGCCTTTAGCTTATAATTCACTTATAAAAGGTGACAGTGGTGTAGATCCTTTACAAGCACTGATGCCACACTGAGAAATATTCAACTCCCAGTAAAAGTTCTGCATCTAAAACCTCACTCAGGTAAAAGAATCAAAGTGTCATCAGCAACATTTACTAACACTTCCACCAGTAAAAGTATTTATTCTGCAGAGCAGCTCTCAGTGTTTGCTGTTAGATATAAAGTTGCCTGTTTGACAGTTTGAAGTGGCTGCACGTGCACTTTTTCTATCTGGCCTCAGCAAATCTCTGTAATTTATTCATTTGTGTTTGGAAAACATTGGAAACTTTATTTCTGAGCCCACATCAGTGGGTTCTGGTTGTTAAAACATAGATGAGGAGACAGTTCAGTGTGTGAGGATAAAAGCAGAGGAGAACCTGGGACATCTGAGCAGATCTGGGATCAGCACCTTGGATATCAGCAGGGATTCTTAGGAAGGAAGGAAATGGGATGAATCTGCAGACTGCAGGAAGATCTGTTAACAGTCTGCAGACTAATGTGAGACGATAATATTTGTGTGTGTTTGGTATCCAGAAGAATTGAGACAGATGAAGTCACTGTGAGCTGAGCAGTGCTGGAAGATGATATGACAGAGTGACCTAAATGAGGTTTATGTGTGCGCTCATTTCCAGTCTTTGACAAAGATTGAAAAGTGAATTTATTTTACCGATTTCCTTCCTGATGTGAATTATGTCATGAAGCTGTCCGTGTTGAGTGAGCAGCAGCGCCTCCTGCAGGTGTAAAAAGCTTACAGCACCTGGTATTCCCAGGCGGTCTCCCATCCAAGTACTAACCAGGCCCGACCCTGCTTAGCTTCCGAGATCGGACGAGATCGGGCGTGTTCAGGGTGGTATGGCCGTAAGCGAGAGAATCAGTCACAAATCAGCTTTTTATAGATGCTGAACCAACATCTATTACTGCGTTCTGACTTCTAGAATATAATGTAACTGTTTAAAAATGAGCAATTTGTGATGATTTCATCTAACTAAGCAGCCTCGGTCTCTCTGTGTGACTCTCTGGAGCTTCTTCTTCTTATGTTTCTATGCAGCTGAACACTCACATCATGATGATGACTGACGTGTGTAGAAATCCTGCTCTTCAGCACATTTAATTTCACATCCAACGAGGTTTAAAGTTCCCATTTTTCAGCTTTGATGCTGCTTCCACATATCTTATTGTCTGTAATGCAGCTGCAGCTGTTTTGTCTGTTTTGTTGGTCTGGTGATCAGTCACCTTCCTGCTGGTTCATTTTGGATGATTTAACCTGAAGGAGAAACTATTTATAGCTGTGGCTGGCTGCCTAAAGCTACTGCACAGGTCTGTGAGTGTGCTTCACAGCTATAAAAACACTAGAAGCTCTATACTGGACGCAGGAATCACTTGGAATATCTTTGAATCCTTCACAACATATTCAGCCTTCGGTATAACTCCAAGGGCAAAGGAAATCACATGTTGGACATATATAACCTTATGTATGATCCAAGAAAGCAATCATTCACAAAATTAAAACCACTAAATTAATTTCACTAAAGGGTGAAATGAATAACTAACTATCCAGTTACATACTGAGAAACCTTTGGTCCTGAATTTCACATCAATGCTAATTTTATACATCACATCAGGTCCAGTTTCCATACACTGACGTAATGATAGGAGGGTAGTGTTATGTCTCTGTGACCGTTTTGCATTCTTTGTCCTGTTCTGTGTTTCTGTCTTAGCTTTAGGTCTGCCATGTCCTCACCTTTTTCCTCAGTTCCCTCTGGTCTGGTCATCAGCTGCACTCACTCACCAATCACCCTCCACAGTATTTAGTCTCCCAGTTGTCATTCACTCATTGTCAAATCCTCGCCGTCTCTCATGTTTAAGTCAAGTAGTTATTTATGTCAGTTGGGTTTTTGTTTGTTCCTAAGGTTTTGTTTGGTCAGTTTAGGTTTTTTGGGATTCCCAAAAAAATATTTAGGAATAAATTCAGTTTTACATTTATAATCTCCATTTGGGTCCTCTCCCCTCACCTCCATGCCACCCTACGTGACAGGTAGTTTTAATGTTGTGGCTGACTGGTGTACAGAACATATAGATTAGTGGTCAGCCCATTCTGGGGATCCAGATTTCCAAAGACCAAACCCCAAAAATGTATAATTACTTTAGGATCGGGCAGATGAACGTATGAAAAGGTTTGAGATAATATGTGATTTAAAAAATCTGTCCTTTACCACGAGAGGCCTCACCACCATTTGAACAATTCAATTAAATTCAATTAAATTTTATTTATATAGCGCCAAATTACAACAATTGTCATCTCAAAGCACTTAAATAATATAGTCCAATTCAAGCCAATTGGAATTCAATTCATTGTAATCATAATGCAATTAATTCATATAGAGCCAATTCAAAATAATATCCTAGCTAAGGAAACCAACAGATTGCACTGAAACTTGTCTTCAGTCTAATCTCCCGTCCTGAGCGTGCCTGTGGCGACTGTGGAAAGGAACGACTCCTTTTTAACAGGAAGAAACCTCTGGCAGAACCAGACTCAGGAAGGGTGGCCATCCGCCTCGACCAGCTGGGGTTTGAGAAGACAGAAAAGAGGGGGGAAAAACACCATAACACCATTCAAAGGATATCTGTTGGAACAGGGAAACACAAGTTAATAACCACAATAATGTGACATGTACATAAAATCATTTGAGAAATTAAACAGGGGGAAAAAGAGAGCAAAGTAAGGAAAGATGTGACAGATGAGGTCCCCCAGCAGTCTAAGCATAGCAGCTTAACTATGGGATGTTTCAGGATTACCTGAGCCATCCCTAACTATAAGCTTTATCAAAAAGGAAAGTTTTATGCCTAATCTTAAAACTGATTTTAGCAATATAACGAAGGTGAAAGAAGGCAGTCTTAGAAACCAGTTTTGTATGTGTGTCAAATGATAAATTCTGGTCAAAAATAACTCCAAGTTCCCTCACTGTAGAACTAGAAGCCAAGGAAATACCATCTAGAGTAACTATATAACTAGACAAGTTCTCCCTGAAGCGCTCAGGTCCAAAGAGAACAACTTCAGTTTTGTCTGAATTTAAAAGCAGACAGTTCTGAGTCATCCAGGTCTTTATGTCTTTAAGACAGGCTTGTAGTCTGACCAACCTATTGGTTTCATCTGGTTTCATAGATAAGTACAGCTGAGTATCATCAGCATAACAATGGAAATTTATGCCATGCTGTCTAATAATGTTACCTAATGGAAGCATGTATAAAGTAAAAAGAATTGGTCCAAGCACAGAACCCTGAGGAACTCCATGACTTACTCCAATGTGTAAATAGTGGGACTTTCACAGTACCCCTGGCATAACTGGGTAAAAGTCCAAGATCTCCCTTCAAACTAAAAAGCAAACCAAAATTGGCTATCAGGGTGCACTAGAATGCATTAAAAATGCATTAGACAAGTCAACCACTGAGAAAAACTGTGCATCTGATGGAATTTGAGACAAAATAGTGTGTGGATTGGGCACAGTAGGAGCACGTGGCTGAACTGCAGCATTCACCGCTTGGAGGTCCTGTACAAAACGCCATTCATCTGGCTGGCCAGCATCTTTAATCTTTTTAACAGGAAACAATGGAGTGCGCACAGGTGAATTTTCACAAGGAACAATAACGCCTGTTTTCTGAAAAGATTGAAAAACAGGTTCAATCCCTTTAATTGCTTCAGGCTTCAAAGGGTATTGTTTTTTACATGGACAAAAGTCTGATTTAGGGGTGACAATTACTGGTTCACAGCCTTTTATCAACCCCACATCATATTTGCTCTTAGCCCAAAGATCATTGGGCACTTCAGCCAACATGGATATCGAAGACAAATCTGTTTCAGACAAAAAATATGCTTCAAAATGTGATTCTGTGGTAGGAATTAATTCCACAGTTCTTTGACAATGCATTGTAGTCAAAAAAGTTTTTTTTGTATGCTGACAATCGTTCAGAAAACATCAAATTTGGATCAGCAGGGGAAACGGTCCAATCCGTTTCTTTCTGACATGTAGCAACAAACTCTCCCACACCTTGTCAATGCCAATGTGTAGGTTTGGCCAAGGAAATGTGAGGGCGAGTACCACAAACATTAAAAAAATCGAATTGCTCTGGAGTGAGCGACACAGCCAATAAAGTAGGCGCACATATTTTTTCACTTCTTCTCATAGTCATTGTCAGGCCCCAAAGAAATGTGTGATGTGCAGTGCAAATCAGCAGGTTGCATGAAATCAGAAAGGGGTGAAACTAACGCTTTTGCTTCTTCCACTAGTTGTTGTGAAAAAGGAGAGCTGGTTTCCACTTAACTTTGGAGGACAATCAAACTCCCCTGAAATCACTACTCTGAGGAACTCCATGACTTACTCCAATGTGTGAGGAAGATTCTTCATTTACAAGAACAAACTGGAATCTATCAGATAAATATGACTTAAACCAGCCTAATGCAGTTCCTTTAATCCCAATAACATGTTCAAGTCTCTGTAACAGAATGCTGTGATAGATCGAATCAAATGAAGCACTGAGATCCAACAGGACAAGCACAGAAACAAGTCCGCTATCAGAGGCTAAGAGGAGATCATTGGTAACTTTCACCAGTGCTGTTTCTGTGCTATGATGCACTCTGAATCCTGACTGAAACTCTTCAAACAGATTATTTCTATGTAAATGATCACAAAGTTGAACTGCAACTATTTTTTCAAGAACTTTAGACGAAAAAGGGAGATTGGATATAGGTCGATAATTAGCCAACACTTCTGAATCAAGAGTAGGTTTTTTATGTAAAGGTTTAATTACTCTTCATCTACTCTGTCACCCCACAGAAGTACAGGAGAGGATATTTTGGTTTGACTCAAAAAGGACTTTTTAACTAAGTGTTGTTTTTCAGGCGGTTTGTCTTTCAGGCTTTTATAAACTACAGTGATGTCATGTCCTTTGATGACATGTTTCCATTGTGATGTCATGCAGAACTGTGAGGTCATAATCAGTGATGACATCACTTCTTGTGATGTCAGCAGCGATGGTGCTCTGTTCTCAGTCACCAGTCATCACGTGTGCTGTTCTGCTCTCTTTTTCAGCTTTATGATCTTAACTGTAAATAATATGCAGCACATGTTCATAGAGCCCAGGCAATGGTGGGAAACATGGATTGTATGAATGCTGAGTGAAATGTAAATGAAAACAGAAGCAGTGACCTGCAGATCCTTTATATATATGTGATAACTGAATCTGAATGTATCAGTGTCCAGGTCAGTAATAATGTATTTATTGTATGTTACGGTGCTCACAGCTGCTTTCTTCATGCCTCACCTGGAAGTATCTTTGAAGCTGCTTTGTATGTTGTCTACACAGACTGTGAAGCAAAAGTAACACAACAGCCACATCTTCAGGCTGTTCTCAGTGTTTCCAGCACAATCATTCAGCTGTTTCCATGCATAATACAGTAATAACAGTGTAGTTATGGTTGTTTCTATTCAGAGCTGCTTACAAGCAGAATGGGATTATTTCTACGTGTCGGCATACAGTGTATAACATCATTTCTAGTACAAATCTGACTTTGAAAGATGTTAAAATGACAGAATCAGCATGTAAATGATCAAATGTCTTCCTGTGGATGTTCTCAGATATGTACAGTATGAACACTGTGATCCTTTCCCACATGTCCCAGTATGTTTGATTGTGTTCCAAGTGAGGGTCAGACTGGAGAAAGTGTCATGAAGCTGTCACCCTTAAACAATCAATAAAAGCTCTGAATACAAAAGCATTTCAGTGTCATCTCTATAAGTAATGATGAAAGAAGCAAAAGCTTCAGCTGCACCTCCTGAGCTCTACTTTCCATATTGTCTACACTGACTGTGAATCAAAAGCAGCACAACAGCCACATCTTCAGCTTGTTGTTGAAAAGCTGTTCTGACAACATTCACAGCCCAATAAGCAGCACAGTGACAGCAGTGTAGTTGTGTTTGTGGGTCAGAGGAAATCTCATGTTCCAGCCATGTGATCCAGAACAACCCATGTGAGTGAAGGACAGACTGCAGCACTGATAAAAATGTCAGTTTGAGATGAATTCACAGGCATCAGTGTGTCAGCTGAACTGAAGGTGAACTGTTTGAGAGCTGAACACTGACAGGACTTTGTTTGCATGATGGAAACATGATGAAGAACAACATGACAAACTAAATCCATCATGTCAGAAGACAGAGTGGGAAAAGAATGAAAGTCAGCAGAAATTCAGCTCCATTATTGAATGAAGTGAAACACATTGAAGAGTTGGATCAGAGTTGAGGAGCTGTGTGGATTTGTAGTTGTGCATTTTCATCCCAGCTGTTAAACAACAGATAACAGTGTGTGTTACTAAATTCACCACCAAGCTGAATGTGTTTGTGGGAACATGAATCTTTTTTAGTCTTTCTGCATCATGTGACCCCGATTTTAATCATCTGCTGTCAGATTCAAATCAAGACCATGAAACCACACAGCAGCTTCAGCTGAGCTGTCAGTCAGCAGCAGCGGTCTTATCTGTGGGCCGCAGGGGCTGATGGGAGCTCTGAGGAGCTGTTAGAAAGCACGTGGCCCTGGTCTGATCTCACAGCTCGTCCTTGTTTGGCCTCAGCTGCATCAGAGCGCCACTTCTCCCCAGGTTCACCAGAGGAAACACCACTGCACAAAATGCTTTTCCTCCCAGCTGCTGCTCTGTGCTGTCTGTGTTCAGGTGAGTGTTTCCAGCCAATCAGGAGCCAGCAAACTCCACCTGGAACACACACTGTCACACTGACCTTCATCTGTCTGTTTGAGTCTCTCCAGCGCTGGTTGCCATGGCAGCACAGCTGATTCAGGACCAGTTAACACTGACCAGGAGAGTTGGTCAAAGTGTCTCCTTCAGCTGTGGAACTGACCAGTGTGATGAAAACTGGATATACTGGTACCAGAAGAAAGAAGCAGAAACATTCACAGTGATTCTGGATATTAATAAAGATAGTGGTGATGTTCATAAAGGTTATGGTCATCCTCAGAAAGATGATTTCTCAGCTGTGAATAAACAGAACGGCTGGGAGAGAGCAGTAAACCACAGCCCAGGTTCACATATTTCACCTCCATCTCAGACAGAGTCACAAACATACTGAGCTGAGGGAGTTTCTTCCTCTCTGCTGTCTTTATTTATTTCAACTTTTATTCAGCTTTTTCTTCTTATTAAGAGAAGTTTTCTGAGGGTTCAAAGATAAAAACTGAGAACATTTCAAAGATTTGTTCTGGAAAATGATCCAAATGAAACTTCAATTCACCATAAATAAAAGCAAGACATTTTAAAGACATTTATTTAATACTGAATATTTTCATTCAAATGTCCAGATAAATATGAATCTCCTGCTTTGAGCTGCTGCTGGAATAGAGTCCATTCCTCCTTTAAAAGGTTTAATGAGCTCTTCATGAAAACACTTCCAGCAGCACTTGTTGTTTCACAGCTTTCAGCAGATTTCACCTCATCATTTCACTTTATTCCATTTTAAAAGACAGATCTTGGACTGATCTCAGGTCAGGATTTTGTCCTTCTAGCAGCAGCTTATCAGGACGCTGATTTTGTTGGACAGATGTTCATCAGTTTCCTGTGGATGTTTCTGCTTCCCAGAAGATGAATCCAGAGTGCACTGAGACTGAGACAGGAGCAGGAAAACTTCCTAAATTCATGTGAAGTATTTGTACCACATTACAGCTCAGAAACAGAACACATGCACAGTGAGGGCATGATGCTCAACACATTTCTCAAAGCATTTACACAAGGACATTCATTATGTGCTGATAGTGATATGATTTCCTTCCCCTGACACTGAAATAACAATCATCTTTAAGTGATTTCATGTCACTTTTAGATCCATCAGCTCCACAGTTTTATATCTCTACATGTTAAGTATAAGGCAGCTTTCACAGCGAGCTATGTGGCAAATATCTGGAAACAGCTGAGACTAACAGCCTGAAACATCCAGTTTCTACAAAGATAGCTCATATACACAGTTCTGCTGGAATGTTTCTGTACAGTCATCATGGACATTAATGTCATTTCCATTTAGTCATTTAGCAGATGCTTTGATCCAAAGTGACTCACAGGTGAGGAAACAACATCCCAGTGCAGTCAGGCATACCTCTCATTTCCCTGTATTTGTGTCCATCCTCCAGACTCCTGTGGATCCTTTTTACCTCACGCTAAAAAAGCCAATATCACAGACCGAGAAAAGTTAGATCATGAGAGAGAAAAAAACTCTTGAAACTTTCTGTGAACAAAGCAAGGAGGTCAATAAATAAGTCTACACCTCATTACAGTGGTTAATATTTCTGTCTGAATACGTTTTTGTTTGCATCTGTGTGGTTGTGGACATATTTGATCGAAGGGAACTTCAGATTGAAACCTCGCCAGTGAAGAACTGAATGTAGCACAACGTGTTGGTGTAAAAGACCACTCTGATGCTTAGAAGTCCATACTCCCACCAACTAGTTTAAAACTGAATAATCCTTTCAGATGAGAGATGAAATGTCTTCAAGAACCAAGAAGAAGAAGAAGTTGCCCTTATTCAGGCTCTTACCCACAAAGTGTCACCGTGAGGAGCCCCCTTTCCAATCAGTAAACTTTCCTCTAAAAAAGTAGCCCTGAACAGCTGCCTCCAGCTCCTCTGAGGGACACACCTGCTGAACTGGTCATTGACATTAAAATAAAAAGGCTGCAGACAGACCAAAGCTGCTGCGTTGGAGATGAACCCTCTGTGTAATGCTTCTCACAGTTCATGAAAGAATATTATAAAATAACAATGATTTTAACCATCTGTAATTATACTGGGGCAGCTGCTTATCTGAAGTGTTGCATATGTCACTGTGATCTATGTTATTAATGTCCAAACACATGTGAGCTGTGTTTAGATTTAGCCAAAAGCTGAAGTGGAGAAGAAGATCTTGGAATAAAGAAAGAGGAAAGGATGGTGCACAGTTTTTACAGTAATGAATGACACACAGTGGTTCTAACGGCGCCCTGGAGCTGTTCACATCTGGTCTTAACGTGATCAGAAAAGTGAACTAAGTACATCTGTGAACACGTTCAACAACGATTCAGCAGCTCCTTTCTCCACCTCTCAGCCAAACTCGGTAGTTCTTGTGATGAGAGATTTCAACTCGTGTAACCTCTCCCAGGAACTGACGAGCTCCAAACAGCTGGTGACATGCGCCATGAAGGACAGCAACACACTGGACCACTTCTACTCCACCATAAAACCCTCATACCGCTCCATCCCCCACGCTGCCCTTGGACACTCCGACCACTGCATCATACAGATGGTCCCCACATACAGGCAGCAACTGAGAAGGGCCAAACCATCCAGGACTACAGTAAGGAGGTGGACTCCAGAGGCAAGGGACATGCTTCAGGACTGCATGGAGTCTACTGACTGGGAGTCACTGAGGGGCCCTGAGGATGACAACGGCAGCTTTTCTGACACTGTATGTTCCTGCATCAGCTTCTGTGAGCAGGTCTGCCTCCCAACCAAAACCATCACAAGGCACAATAACCAAAAGCCCTGGTTCTCCAAGCAGCTCAGAGAGCTCAGGCGCCGGAAAGAGCAGGCGTACAGAGAGGGTGACATGGACACATTCAGGCTGGCCAGACAGGGCCTCAAGAAGGCCATCGAAAATGCTAAAGAGGACTATAGAGCCAGCCTGGAGCGTGATTCAGGCACCAACGACCCTGGTTGGTAGAAGTCCTGGGGTCGCCCCCTCCCCCGGACTAGCTGACGATCTCAATACCTTCAACACCAGGTTTGAGAGACCCCCTGCTGCTTTATTGTCTCCAATCCCCCTCTCTCTCTCTCTCACAGGCACTGAGAGCTCACCGCCACCCACTTCTCATCCCCTTATCACATATGTGTATGATGAAATACTTTTTAACGTATTCTGTGTGTAAATTCTCCCAGAAAGGTAGCATCATATGATATGGCAGGTTGTGTGTGTTTTTCTGTCACTTTACTCAAAGAAAGTTAATGCCTTAGCATGCATGAGGTGTTCTTATTGTACCCCAACTCCTTGGAACACAGTAAACACCTCACCTATGAATACATTAAGAAACAGTGAAAATACAGTTCTTGATCAGCAAACCTAATGCATCTGAAATATGTTAGATTAAGATTTACCTTAATAGGACATATCAAATCAAAATATTATCACACGGGGGAAATCTTCCTCTTCCTATCTGGCTCCATCCTCTTACCTATCCTTCTCTCCTCACTCTCCCTAATCTCAAAACTATCTCTCTCTCACTTAACTCCCCAAACTATCTCCAAATTACATTAACGCTATCCAAACTCGAGTATCCAAACTATCAAAACTCAAAAAGTGAACTGACCGCAACTCTCAATAAAAAAAAAAACACATTTTAAATGGAGACTGAGGGGTTTCTATGCTTAATACTCGGACATATAAATCTGACAAAATCTGAAGCATTTACGGAAGCAGTCACGTGGTTGGGACGGGTGGTGAGGTTGTGGACGTCATCATTTTCGGCTCCTCCCCTAAATGAAGTAAGCCGTCTCCTCCATTACTCCACACACGCTTCGAAGCCTCAGCACATTTCAGAACATCACTACAGGAAGCTGCATGCAGGTGAGTCCAGAAAAGAATACATGTAGCGGTCAAACATTTGCAGAAATGTCTTCAAAGTGCTTTGTGTCATTGGTTTGATTCCTGCACCTGGACACGGGCAGTCAGAACATGTACTAAAGAGTAAAAAAGTTCAAATGACCTGGCTGCTATTCACATTTAGCATGTCCTGCTAATGCTAATGCTAATGCTAATCCGCAAACCGTTGTACTCAAAGCAGAAAGCAGAAACACAACCTCAACTATAGATTTCAATAAGCCGGTCAGATGGACAAATAAAATGGAGCTTTATCCTTTTAGCTGTGTGTTAAACACATTTTCCACTAAAGCTGCAGTTTTCTAAACTTTTTTCTGTAGTTTTAAAAAATTTTAAAAAATTTGATGATCAATGTAAAATTTAGAATTGTTCTTTCCGAGCTTATCTGGGTATCATTTGGCTTTTTGATAAAACTGTGAAGTGAAAACATGTGATATGATGTGTTTAATGTGTTTTAGTGTTTAAAATCTTAAAATGGGATTTAATTATGGTCTATATAAATGCTTCAATTACATTAAGAGTTTATGTTGTTTGAAGAGGAGTCATAGCATTATAATATAGATTTGTCAGTGATCCAGGAAAGTATCACAGGAGCAGTAGAAATATACAGTTCAGTATCAGTGTCTGATTTCTCAGATTTACACTCAGAAGCCCATTAAAAGACAGTCTGACTGTCCTCTTCAGAAGTGTCTCATGAAAGCTTCTTTATTCAGTATCCTTTACATATCCAATATTTTCTTTTATCCACATATCAAAAAGGACTGACCGCATGATAAAAAGGTTGTACATGTCTTTACTCATAAAGTCCACCTGCCCACATCTGGAGTTAAAATGGAGCTAAAATGATCTTTATTAGGAGGATCTGTGCAACTTTTAGGAGCTGATACTCTGATCTGACCACAACACAAGATCACTTTTTACTCTTCAACTGGACATGTAAGTTTACCAGGTAAGATAATTTCAGAATCAAAATAAAGGAGATTGTAGGTTATTAAAACACTCCTTTATATTTAAATGATGGCCTCAAAATGGTCCACTTCATGTTCTTCAGAGTGTCTCAGATCAGTCAGACAGCTCCTGCTGACGTGCTGTTCGCCACACAGAACTAGATCATTCCCCCACTGAACCATCACATCTTCTCAGTTTCAAGCCTCAGTCCAGACTGAAGCTCCCTGAGTGCTGAACCGTGGGCTTCAGAGTTTAACCTGTGACAAATCTGAGATTACTCTGTTACTTTTCTGGATCCATGACAGCTTCTGGAAATGAGAACAAATTTAGAAACGGAGAAAATCTGAACTTCAGGCTTTGGGATGATATTGGGACCCTTTCCTCAAACAGTATCATTGTCTTAATGTAGTAAAATGATTTAAGTTGATCATGTTACACTGACTCAGATGAGATTTATGGGCTATTGCACACAATGGGTGTCATTCTACAGAGTATATTATACATTTATTATAAAAAAATTTCTGAATTTGATCAAAAAGCTCCAAATATTTTGAACTGTGACCTCAGTGGGTCTTTAAAGAACCAGTTTAAAGTTCACAGGAATTTAAATTAAAACCACGGTAATAAGTTTAATTAAATGTGACTAGATGGTTAAAAATTGTCCACAAAGGTTTTCAAGAGAAGAAGAAAAGTGGGTGTGCTTTAACATGCTGCATGCCACAGCTGGATCTTATTGTATGTACTGACAGTTTCAGACAGAGTCCATCAGTCGGAGGACCAGGACCAGAATGGAGCAGCAGAACCAGGATCCAAACACCTCCACTAAGAACAGAGCCGGCTCATCCTTTGGTTCCACCGGGCTTCAGGTTAGTGTGGAGGACATTAAAGACACGAGGACGAGTGTCGAGGCTCCGTGTATCGTCCGCTTGTTCTGCTTTTACTTCAAATGTGGAAAAAGTGTCAGCAAAGTATTTCCTGGTTTCATCTACCCTCTCTGATACAGATGTGCTTAGACTGAAAATATGCTGCAGGCTGAATGATCTGCTGGAAGAAAATCAGTGGCCAGATTGTTGTGGTGGGACATTTTCTGGCTCTCAGTCTTCGGATTTGAGAGGTTCAGGATCTTATATTCATTGTTTGTGTTTAAAGTCTCTGGATTACATGAATTAAACCTGGTGGTGGTAATACTTCTGGGTCTTTAATGGTTAGATGACAGGTTTGTAGATCTCTCTACCTCAGGGTAAAGAGTTGTTTTAGAAAGAAACAAAGGTTGAGTTAAAACGGTTTCCCTGATAGCTGTTGAGCTCAATGGCTGCAGACCTATGGGCTGTAAGCTGGAACAAAGGGATAGTGTAATGAATGTCATATATTACCACCACTGTTACTTTTATTCGTTTAAACCAGTGATCATCAACCTTTTTCAGTCCAACCTCTACATGGTGTTTAACTGAACAACTTGGACAAGACTGTGCTTCATTCTATCATTTAGAAATATTGTAGCACAAGTTCCTTTTCAGAATTTCATCATGACAAAAAATAATTAGTGAAAGAGCAAAAAGCAAGAGTTTACTGCTTAAAAACCTGAACGTGTGTAGAACACACCAGAGCACAGTGCTGACAGCTGAGGGCACTTATAAACACACTCTCAGCATTCATGTTTGATCTGAGATATTGAGACCTGTGGCTCGGTCTATACACGTCCAGTTAGAATATGTTGGTTAGCTTAGAGAAATCTTTTGTGTGAACTTCAAAAGGATCTAATCCTTCTTCCTCTCTGTCATTGCAGAAACATATAGCCCAAGAGAGCTACAGATGTCACTCTTGTAAACACCGTGGGAAAGTTTTCAAAAGCTCATCACATCTGAGGTGTCATCGGAGGCTTCACACTGGAAAGAAACCATATAGCTGTGGTCAGTGTGGGGCAGGTTTTGCTCGATTATCCAGTCTAAAGACACACCAACATATTCACACAGGAGAGAAACCTTACAACTGTGGTCAGTGTGGCGCAGCATTCACTACTTCTTCCGATCTTAAGACACACCAACGTATTCACACAGGAGAGAAACCATACAGCTGTGGTCAGTGTGGAGCAGCTTTCACTAAATTATCTGGTCTAAAGACACACCAACGTATTCACACGGGAAAGAAACCATACAGCTGTAGTCAGTGTGGAGCAGCATTCACAACATCTTCCTATCTTAAGATACACCAACGTATTCACACAGGACAGAAACCTTACAGCTGTAGTCAGTGTGGAGCAACATTCACTGCATCTTCCTATCTTAAGATACACCAACGTATTCACACAGGACAGAAACCATACAACTGTGGTCAGTGTGGAGCAGCTTTCACTACATCTTCCTATCTTAAGATACACCAACGTATTCACACAGGACAGAAACCTTACAGCTGTAGTCAGTGTGGAGCAACATTCACTGCATCTTCCTATCTTAAGATACACCAACGTATTCACACAGGAGAGAAACCTTACAGCTGTGGTCAGTGTGGAGCAGGTTTTGCTCGATTATCCAGTCTAAAAAGACACCTATGTATTCACACAGGAGAGAAACCTTACAACTGTAGTCAGTGTGGAGCAGCATTCACTGAATCATCTAATCTTAAGAAACACCAACGTATTCACACAGGAGAGAAACCTTACAGCTGTGGTCAGTGTGGGGCAGCCTTCAGTACATCTTCCCATCTTAAGACTCACCAACGTATTCACACTGCGGATAAATTATTGGTTTAAATCAACAATATATTTTACGGCAGATAAGAAAACATTCACCTGGGAGCAGCAACAGGAACTACCAATCAGAAGAATTTCCCTTGTTCAGATTAAAAATCTTCTTTTTGGATTACCACCTTCTCTTGTCAGGACTTTTGTTCTGAATGTTCTGTGGGTAGCACATGTTTGAAGAATCATTGAAAGTGCTTTATAATTTGTTGGGATAGTTGGGAACTATGGACGGATCTCCCACCGTTCAAGATAAATATGGCATCAGTTGTGAATTGATATACAGAACAATATCAGTGCCTTGAGATGACATTGTTTTAATTTGGCGCTATATGAATAAAACTGAATTGAATTGAAAATGCAATCTTTTTAAAAGTAGATACACATTTTATTCTATTATACTGAACATATATGTTTTGTTTAAAGTTAAAATTCACAAAGTAGCTGTGCACCAGCTGTGGGTATGTTTGTAAACATACATCTTTAGAAGCAATATATCATTTCAGTTTGATGTAAAGTCTAGCTTTACACTTGTTTGTATTTCATTGTTCTGCATTTTATTAAAGGTTAGATGTCAACATTTCTCATGCGTTTTCTCATGTTCTTGCTACAGAGATATTTTAAAAAAATTGTGTTTGGTTCTAATCTTTGTGCTAATCTTTGCCAAGGCTGTAGCTCAGGAGGAAGAGCAGTCACCCACCAATCGGAAGGTCGGTGGTTCGACTCTGGCTTCCCCGGGCTACATGTCGAAGCGTCCTTGGGCAAGACACTGAACCCCAGTGTATCATTGGGGGTATGAATGTGTGTATGAATGATTAGTTTGTTGTGTTGGTGTCAAGAAAATTCTCTCAAAATGAGGCTCAGAGTCGCTGGAGACAATACCAAACATTTATTCTCACAGCAAGGAGTCTGCATGACATATCAAGAAGCTGACACAGATTTGTCTGAGTTAAAAAAAACAAACAATGATGCTGTCGCTATTTAGTTTCCACTTTGTTTATTCTGTACATTTTTGTATATAACTCAGTATATAACAGTGCTGAGCCTGAGTGAGATGGAGATTTCAATTTCCCAGAGGCAACCTCCCAAAGGGATTAATAAAGTCATCCATCCTATGAGATCACTGGCCACACAAGGTTATGTGACATTCAGTCAAACAAGGATTAGACAGAAGTTGAAATAAGATAGATAGGAGGACTCTCAGTACACAGTGTCTCTTGACCCTGCAGCATCTCACACGTGGTACTTCCTTTTTGTCATAATATAACTTCATGATTTTTTTTTAACATATCTCTCCTGTTTATAATAGAAAAGAAGGTGTAAATTCACAGGAGAGTCATATATACACATGCATTTTCTTGTATATCTTCTACGTCATTGTCATTGTTAAACAGTTTGTTATGTTGTCCTCTGTTTGTTCTTGGCTCTCAGTCTCCATGTTGCTGATCCTGGATCTGCTGAGATGTCCCAGGTCATTGTTGGCTTTGATCCTCATACATTTAACTTTGTCCTGAGAAAGAAGAAGTTCCAAAAAGAGAAACAGGGCCTGCTTTTGAATTTGACATAGCCTATATCATGTCAACGTTCATTTGGGTCTGCCGTTTTTCATTTAGTTTCAGACTTGTTATTGGATTCAAATGTTGATCGAGTTTATGTGACAGATAGGCTCCAGTCCCCCTGAAACCATGTAAAGCAAATGGAAGGATGGATAGTTTGTGGCACCTTTATTAATTCATTCCACGTCGGTATTGAAATCTTTTTGTTCCATTCATTGTAAAGTTATCCTGAAGATAACAGGCAGGATTTGAACCAGCTCTTGCACCACTGGCAAGTTATGGTCTCTGTGAGGGGGTGAGCTGGTTCTTTGCGCAATTACTGATGAATGTAATTGGCAGATTGTCTATGATCAATATTATGTGTAATTGTACCTTATTTATTGATTGTTTAACAGAAAATGGGTATTTTGAGTCTCACACTATAACAAATATGATAGCACCTCAATGAATTCTCTATAATGAATTAGTTTTCTAAAGAGTTTCATAAAAAATCATGAAAATATTCACTGTCTGTCCTTCCAGAAACTTACATTCCACAGCTTTGAATAAGGTATTTGATATGATACCTTTTTAATCCACCTGGGAATATGACAGTATCATAATTATGATTGTATGAGCACAGTGGTCGATCCTGTAACGCCTATTGTTCAATCTGTACATGCTCCCATCAGGCCAGCTAATACGCAGCTATAATATGTCCTACCACAACTATGCAGATGACACTCAGACCTACGTGTCACTGGTGGCAGAAGAACACGGGCCTGTAGATACATTGTGTCACTGCATCGAACAGATCAGTGTGTGGATGCAAAACAATTTTCTCCAGACAAAACTGAAATCATTGTCTGTGGCCCACAGAAACAAAGAGACAGTGTTTTCGGTCAACTTGAGACTCTAATAGCCACATTAAATCAATAACATCAGCAGCTTTTTACCATCTAAAAAACATCACCAGAATCAAAGGAATAGTGTCTAAACCAGACTTAGAAAGACTAATCCATGCATTTGTCTCCAGCAGGTTAGACTACTGTAACGGCCTGCTCACTGGGCCCTAAATAGGCTGTAAGACAGCTGTAGTACATCCAGAACACTGCTGCTCGAGTCCTGACTGGAACCAGGAAATACAACCACATTAGTCCAGTGCTCAGGTCTCTGCTCTGGCTTCCTGTCGCTCAGAGAATAGACTTTAAAACAGCTCTACTGCTGTACATCTCTGACATGTTAGAGCCATATGAACCAGCTGGGACTCTGAGAACCTCAGGGAGGGGTCTCCTGCTGGTGCCCAGAGTCAGGACTAAACAAGGTGAGGCTGTGTTTCAGGTTTATGCTCCTAAAATCTGGAACAGTCTTCCAGGAGATGTGAGACAGGTCTCAGCTCTGACTATGTTTAAATCCAGGCTGAAAACGGTTCTATTTAGCTGTGTATATGACTCTCTTCACTTTTCATTCAATTGATTAATGATTATTTTTTGTTTTATGGAATTATTTTATTTGCCTTCTTGTGATTTTATGTAGCTGTAAAGCACTTTAAATTGCCTTGTGTACGAATTGTGCTCTACAAATAAACTTGCCTTGCCACATGAAACACAATCGAAGTCATTTATTCACTTGCTACTGTACTGTTTGCTACCAACAATCAATAAAGTATAATTAATTTGATTTAAAGCATATTTGTGAGAGTGATCTTTTTTTATCAATGCCATTTATGCTTTTTACAGAACAATTGATATATTTAAGGATGGTTGAAGGCTGGTTAAAAGTAGTTAAATATTTCTGAAGCCGATTCTGATCTGTTTACATGTCCAAAATGATGTAATATTGTTTTACATGCGCTTAGTTGGAGAAAGTTGGAGAGCAAACTCCAACAAAACAACATGAGGGAGGTGTGGAGTTTTTTCATCGGTGGCCATGAAAAAAAGAGTGGCCAGGGAATGGAAGGAGGCCACTGAGTTAAACTTGTTCTTTAACTCCTCTAACTCCTGATCCCTTACCATCTACCTCAACCTTATCTTACCTTATGTCTGCATCTGTGGTCCAAATCTTCAACAATCACAAAAACACTGAATGATATTACAGAACTCCTGCTTCATGCTTATAGCAGCAGTTTTATTGAACAAAGTGCATGAAATTGGGAACTTTAAAATAAACTACAGGGTAATACAAAGTGTCATTAAACCTGGCTAAGAATGAAAATTCAAACGTTTTATTATACTAAGCTGCTGACATCAAAGCACTACAATTTAAAACTTGATTTAAATCTTTGTGTATAAAATTTAAAAACGATTTCAATCAACTGAAGTGAACCACAACACAGCAGTAAGTCAAATAGGATATTTTACACAGCAACATGAAAAAATCACGTTTATAAAAATATAAAACTATTTACAATTACTATGTACATTTCATTTCTATATGTACAGTGAGTTATTACAGAATATTTACAGATTGTTAAGGCATATTTACATCTCAGTCCTCCAACTTGTCTACAGCAGAGGTGAAGTCTTCATAGCATAAACTCTGTTGTTCAGACCTTTTGATGAGGACATCATCTTTACGGGGCAGAATGTCTTTCTCTTGTATCTTCTGTGTCCCTGTGTTGGTTGGGCACAGAGTGTACAGACTGGAATATTTTGCACCCTTGACAATTTGGTTCCAACTTCTAATAGATGCCCCTGGTGTTTGCGCTTGTAGTGCGTAGCTCTCGCCCAGGCTAAATGAGCGCCAGTGCTGGGCAACGTGCCGGTGGTGTGTGTATCAGGCGGTGTGGACGCAGTTGGAGGAGCTGTTGCAGGCGTATCGGCCGGCATTGTGGTCTGTGTGGAGGGGCCTGCAATCGCAGAGGGAGCTGCTGATACAGAAGGGCAGGGCAAAGGGCTGGTGATAGCACAGGTGATGGGAAGGACTGATGTAGAGGGACCAGCTATCACAGGGGTCACCAGAATGGCAGGTGATATGGGTCGTAAAGAGTGCCCTGCAGTCTTAAGGGCTGCTGTAGATGCAGACAGGAACGGTACAGGCACAGCCTTCAGAGCTGTCGGGTCCTTGGCTCTGACAGCCTTGATGAGGAGCTTCATGTCTGCCCGGCTGTACGCCAGCACCGCCCCAGCAAGTGCAGACTTGAACACTGCGTACTTGGAGTGAGACTCTGTGCGGACGTCTGCATCGAAACGGTGAATCCAGTGAAAGATGTGCAGACGCACAACCATTCCACTGTCCACCCAAGACTGGAACAAAGTCTCCACAGCTGTTGGGCCCTGTGCACGGCAACAGCCACGGTCCACATTCAGGATGCTGGAGACAGGTTGGTTGGCCAGCCGAAACCTCTCCATTACTCCACGGCACATAGGTCCCAGCTTCTCTGTGGACTCCTCACAGGTCAGCACAAAAGTCCCTATCTGGGAGTACTCATTTCCAATGCTGGTGAACCTGAGCCGTGACCCTCACCAGACAGCTTCTTCACTACCTAAAAAACATTTGGAGTTTGGATCCCAACTTAGTTGCTTGTTCTTCTATAATTTAACAGTGCATGACAATATGTTTATAATAGGAAATATGTTCTGTATGCCACAATCTATGATTGCGTTTTGATTTACATACTTTCTTGGTGAAGACGCACAGCATTCTTGTCCACGCCACGCCTGTTAGTGGAGGAAAAATTGGTAACTTTAGGTCGGTTCGAATAACTTCTTTAAAGACTGACACGTGCACACGATGCTGAGTGAACTCAGGCAGGGAACACAGCTTGATGTGCCTCGCTCAGTTGTGTTATAATAACAGGATCCCATGCAAGCCACCGACCTATTGTGCCACCTTCTCCACCCCTGGCTGACTTTGTGCAAGGCCCACAGCACAGGACCTCCGTCAGCATCGTGTACCAGTTGGATACGTCACAAATGTGACGTACCTGGAGTACAGATCAGCGAACAAAATTGTTGGTACCCCTCAGTTAAAGAAGGAAAAACCCACAATTCTCACTGAAAGCACTTGAAACCTACAAAAGAAACAATAAGTAAAAATTAATTGAAAATTAAATAATCAAAATCAGCCATTACTTTTGAAATGTTGATTAACATAATTATTTAAAAAAAAACTAATGAAATAGGGCTGGACAAAAATGATGGTACCTCTATAAAAGATTGAAAACTATTTGACCAGAGTGACATGATTAACTCAGGTGTGTCCTTTAACTGACATCACAGGTGTTTCCAAACTCATAATCAGTCAGTCTGCCTATTTAAAGGGAGACAAGGGGGGCTGTAGCTCAGGAGGAAGAGCAGTCGCCCACCAATCGGAAGGACGGTGGTTCGGCTCTGGCTTCCCAGAGTGTTGAAGTGTCCTTGGGCAAGACACTGAACCCCACGTTGCTCCCCCAGTGTATCATTGGGGGTATGAATGTGTGTGAATGACTTAGAAAGCACGTAGTTATGTGTATCTTAAGACGTGCTGTATGAATGTGTGTGAGTGGGGTGAATGTGGCATGTAGTGAAGCGCTTTGAGTGGTCAGTTAGACTAGAAAAGCACTATACAAGTACAACTATACAAGTCCATTTACTCTGCTGTTTGGTGAAACACACTGAACAGAAAGCAGAGGAGAGAATTGTCCCAGGACATCCAAAAAAAAATTATAGACAAACATCTTAAAGGTGCAGGCTATAAGACCATCTCTAAACAGCTTGAAGTTCCTGTGACAACAGTGGCTCATATTATTCAGAAGTTCAAGACCCACGGGACAGTAGCCAACCTCCCTGGACGTGGCCGCAAGAGGAAAATTGATGACAGATTGAAGAGACAGATCGTTCGAATTGTATCCAAAGAGCCCAGGACCACCTCCAAAGAAATTAAAGGTGAACTCCAAGGCCAAGGTACATCAGTGTCAGATCGCACCATTCGTCGTTGTTTGAGGCAAAGTGGACTTCATGGGAGACGACCAAGGAGGACACCACTGCTGAAAAAAAATCATGTTGACAAGCCACAAAGCTTCTGGGAGACTGTCCTTTGGACAGATGAGACCAAACTGGAGCTTTTTGGTAAGGCACATCAACTCTATGTTCATAGACTCAAAAACCAGGCATACAAAGAAAAGAACACTGTCCCTACGGTGAAACATGGAGGAGGCTCAGCAATGTTTTGGGGCTGCTTTGCTGCATCTGCTACAGGGTGTCTTGAATGTGTGCAAGGTAAAATGAAATCTGACGACTATCAAGGCATTCTGGAGTGAAATGTGCTGCCTAGTGTCAGAAAGCTTGGTCTCAGTCGCAGGTCATGGGTCTTCCAACAGGACAACGATCCAAAAACACACAGCCAAAAACACCCAAGAATGGCTGAGAGAAAAGCGCTGGACTATTCTAAAGTGGCCTTCCATGAGCCCAGATCTGAATCCCATTGAACATCTGTGGAAGGAGCTGAAACATGCCATTTGGAGAAGACACCCATCAAACCTGAGACAACTGGAGCAGTTTGCTCATGAGGAGTGGGCCAAAATACCTGTTGACAGCTGCAGAACGCTCTTTGATAAATACAGAAATCGTTTAATTGCAGTGATTGCAACAAAATATTAAGTTATGGGTACCATAATTTTTGTCCAGCCCTATTTCATTAGTTTTTTTTTAATAATTGTTAATCAACATTTCAAAAGTAATGGCTGATTTTGATTATTTAATTTCAATGAATTTTTATTGCTACTTTTGTAGGTTTCAAGTGAGAATTGTGGGTTTTTCCTTCTTTCACTGAGGGGTACCAACAATTTTGTCCACGTGTGTATATACTAGTTGGTAATAGTGTGTAAAAGTGTAAATATCTTTATTTCCCTGCGCTTCACTTTCCTGTTTTCACTTTAGCCAGAGCCTCCAGAAGCTGTGCTGTAGCTGATGTGACTGATGTCACAGATCATTTGCACTACAGCTCAGAAGTCTGGACACATCCACTCATTCAGGATGGATGGAACATTGTGTCCAAACTTCTGACTGGTGCTGTAAGAAGCTTTCTGGTTGCAGGTGAAAATGTTTGATAGAAATATCTTTCAGTGGGATTTACAGTTCAAGTATTGGACATTTTCTCCGTCTGTTCTTCCAAGGACACGGAGCCAGAGGAGGAGCAGACAGAGCGTCTCAGCGTGGGTATCCTCACTGTGTGGGAGGATGACGCTTCTTCGCCTGCAGCAGATGTCATGAATCTTCTGTTGCTGTAGCAGAGACCATCATCCTTCAGGACCTCCCTGACCTGCCGGCAGCTTTTGCCGACCCCCTCGGCCTGATCTACGCTTTAAACCTTCAGGACCCAAAAGATCTGAGGTACACGTTCGAAAGGGTTCGGCAGATTTTTCTGGGAATTGGAACAGATCTCTCTGCAGGGGGAAGATCCCTCAGAAACAGACTCCTTCAGTAAATCCAGCAAAGAAGCTGTGTTTCGATTTTCCTTCAACTGTTGGTTCTTTGCTTTGTTTTGGCTCTCTCTGTTTCTCTGTTTCACATTTCCTTAAATCTAAAGTTCTCTTGATTTTTTTACAGTGTAAACACGTTGATACAGAAGCAACAATTCTGTTATTTGTAGTGCAATACTTTACTGTAAACCTTAAAAGGCATATGCATGTTTAAAGTTAAAATAACATCCAAGTTCAGCATGGTTCCCTCTTCAAATGGCTTCCACCAAGTTAGCATTGTGGTTGGTGCTGCTCAGCCAGTTCTTCTGGGCCTGGGCCATTCAGCCTGTTACCATCTCAGGGTCCTGTAGTCGCCCTTTATTGTGTAGAAGCTGATGATGAGGCCAACAATGAGACAGTTTGCATTTGGAAATATCTGCCTTGTCCCCAGGTGGTTGGAGTTTTGGTATTTTCTTCTCCTCCTTGGTCCACGTGGTCGTCATGGCAAAGAAGGTACAAAAGAGACATTTGTTGGTCGTTGTTGTGTTTTTGAGTCTTTTGTGACAATCTAACAGGGAACACATTCTGGTCTCCAGTGTTCTTCCATCAGAGCAGAACAAAAGCTGTAATCAGCTTGTGTAACGGGGCGTATTTGGGCCTGTTGTCTGCTGTAATTCTGCTGGAACTGAGTTAAAACACTAAAACAGTCATGAACACATCGTACTTTTTCCCTTAGGAGAATTCTAAATGTTGCTCTGCAGTGTGTTGGTGGAACAACTCCAGGATTAGATCAGAAGAACAAGGTGAAAGGCAGAAAATGGAGGATTGATTATTAGTTACTTTTGGATGTTCTTGTATGTGTAGCACGTGTTGATCATTCATGCTCTACTTTTCTGTGCCTCCAGGTAGGATTTGCAATGAGCCGAGCTTTGATTTTTGATTCCCTCTGTCAGCCATCTACAGAGTGAGGACCGATCCATGTCCCAACACAGTCCAGTGTCGGTCCCACAGCCAGCAGAGGTCTTTGCTCATCACCATCATGCTGTCTGTGGCGCGTCTGTCAGGCCTGCTGACCCTGGTGCAGATGCTGAGTTCACTGTCCTCACATCCTGAAAGAGAGCTGCAGAGTCGTGGACTGTGTTTAAAGCATGTCTGACAGTGATGTTTGGTTTGGGGGGGGACTCCAGGCTGTCAGATGGTGTCACCTGTGAAGACAGAAGCAGAAAGCACAGATCAGAATGACGCCTGAGCTGAGGTCAACTTCTGAGGTGGAGCTCACTGAGCTGATGGGGATTCAGACGCTAAACTGCGATTAAAAAGCTGCCTTTCCTTCAAAGCTTTTACAAGAGAAGAAGAGATGCAGAGTTTTACTTTCAAAAACCAGTTGAAATGTTTCATTATTGCACAAATAAAGTTTAATGTGAAAAGACTCTGATATCATCACTGAAATGTTGGACTTTGTTGCATGACTCTGACCTCCTGACGAGATTCTGAGGCTACAGAAAGATCATTCAGAGACAGTATTTTCAATGGCTTTAAGGAATCATCAGCAGCTAAATCTGTGGGCTGACAACACCGACATAAAGCGCTGTACAAGTCTTTAGCCTCCCCTCATTTCTTATGTCTTTCTTCCATGTGGACGCAGTCTCTTGGAAGCTTTTCAGCTGGTCTTCAGTAATAGTTTCAGGCACCAAACTCAATGTATGAACCAGAGTTATGTCTGCACATAACAGACAACTGAACAACAGAAACTATTTCACTTTGCTACTAGCTGCCTGTCACAGAAACGCATCATCTGTTCCCATTTCTTTGGTTGCATCTATAAAATAACACAGTTTGATATGAAATAGCATTTTTGCAGCAACAAGGTGATTCCCAAAGAACTATTTGCTAAAAACTTGGTCTAAAGTTTGTCCAGAAAAGCAGCTGAACAGTATCTGAAGGTGATGTTCTTAAGAAAGAGGAAATAATCCAGCAAAGACCTGACACAGGACCTGAGAGATGCATCTGGACCTTCTGCTGTTCAATGAAGCCTCATCAGAAATGGTCTCCATGGAAGGGTGGCTGTCAAGAAGCCGTTCTTAAGGAAGGGAAACAGGGAGAAAAGGCTGAGCTATGCCAAATGACACAAGAAGTGGACTGAAAATCAGTGGCAACAGGTCTTATGGAGGCATGAATCCTCCCCAGAGCCTGGGGAGAGTTAGAATAAATGTATTAAATAATTAATCAAATAACTCATGGATTCTGTCCATTACATCAGATTTTACAGATCAAACATCTATTTTGTTCTACATTTGGATGCAAGAAGACAAGCCAGGTGTTGGAATATAATATATAATGTATTAATACTGGGCTTAATGCAAGATCAACTGTTCCATCTATATGTGAGAGTCAGATGTCTTTCCTGATCGTCCCTGCAGCAAGGACTCTGCCTGTGGGGAATACTGCAAATAGTGGACCTATAATGAAGAGAAAATTTTCTGTTTCAACACTTTAAGTCACTGACATTGTTAACCTGCAGGTTGCAGTTTAAATATTAACATGATAAAGTCTGGTCTTTGTTGGATTTTATGAAAGTAATTATGAGGACAGATGATGTGAACTACTGTAACAAATGTTAGTTTTCAGATTTAAAACAACCTGAGGATATAAATATTCTCATTTTCATATATAAATATGAAGCTCAGGTGTGACATTTTACAGCAAAAAAAGACTTTCTTCTAAACTTAGACACATGAATAAAAACACTATTCAAATAGACATATTTTCACTTTTAAATGAGTTAAAAATGTAACTAACTTCACTGTATTTTCAGTACAGTTCCACCTCTCTGATGGCTGGTGAAGCCTCCACAGTAAAAAGAAAAGAAAACAGCAGCCTACAGACTATAAAGTGCTCAAATCATTTCCCATGTTGGAAGTTTGAGTCACAGGGAGTCTGTGGGAGTCTTTGGTTGTTTTCACGAGGCAACGAGTTTTCAGGAGGAATGATGGAAATCGACAGAAATCAAGACAAATTTGAGAAACACTGACAGATTTGGACAAAATGATGGCACTAGGTGCTTTAAACATTTAACCTGCATTATGTCCTGTTTAATCAGGTTCATCTGAAATAAATCTAACATCTCCTCCACATCACTTAATAAAAGAGCAGCTTTACATCATGTTTGTTGTGTTTCGTCAGTTGAAGTTTGATGTCATTTGTATGATGAGTTGTCTTGTTCTCCATTTAGTCTTGTCAGCCACTTCCTGTTTTATTTTGCACTCACCTTTTTTCCTTTGGTTTTTAGACTATGACTTCCTGCCTTTGTGTGATTGTCCTCCCTGCGCAGATTGTTTTCACCTGTGTTCCTCCTCATGTATAACAGTCCGTCACCCTTGTCTTTCATGTCTGTCAAGCATTGTTAGAGCGAGATTTTTTTCCTTTGTGGTTTACGCTGTGGATTCTCCTCCCTGTATCTTTAGTTTTTTGGAATAAATCCTTTTTCTACAAACCTTCCTTGAGTTTTGCATTTTGAGTCCTCCTGAGTCAGAGGTCGTTAACGACAGCTGACTGATGTAAACGGTGATGTGTAAAGAAACAGAGTTAAGAAAAGGAATCAAAGTGAAACTGTAAATACAGTCAAACCTGCTTCTTCATTATTTGTTTATTGTAGGGTTTGTGTTTAAGTTATGGGGAAGTTTGAAATCTGAAAGTATAGATATTTCTCAGGTTTGTGAATATACCGACATCTGGCCGCCCATCTCCCCCTACACACTTCCAGATTATAAGAGTCTGGAGTCCAACTATATCTCGTTGGTACGGCTCCACCTTACACACCGGCTCTGGCTCCTTCCTTGTTTGTGATGCCAGGAATCAGGCCAAGGCCCCTGCCTTCACTCACTGCCCACTTCATAATGCAAACTCCAACTCAATGTTTCTCCCTGCAGGTGGTGAGTCTTCCTCTGTGATCAGACAGGCTGCAGACACACAAAACAACACTCAGGAAGACACTGAAGGACTGACTCTGAAATGAAAGCTGAACATTTCTCCTATCACTGGATCTGTGTTTAAGGTCTGAGTTTATGAGTACACAACTCAGTTTGTGACTAATTTCATATTTTTATTTTCAACAGTCGTTACAGGGATTTCCTCTGACAGCTCTCTGCCTCCTTTAAGGAGATGTTCTTCAACTCTAAACATAAATACTGCCCAAGAGATGATAAATAATCCAAGCTCCCTTCTTTTAAAGGGAAGAAAACAAAATGAACACTTAATGCTGTTATTTTTTTGAGCTGAGATAAATTCTGCATCTGTACACAAACATTAGACTACTCATTGTGTAGGGATAACTCTTTTGTAACCAAAGTTGTGTAATTTATATCCTCCACTCAATCTGATAGCTGTCAAATACTGTGTCTTCTGAGCTGGCTGGTTTGGTGGTTCAATATCAACTACAAAACAAATGTAATGAAGTTTTAAAAATGCAGCGAAAGAGTTGGGAATAAATGGAGATCTGTCATTACGAACTACAGGACAGTTAAGATTAGCTGTTTGCATGAAGATAAAACAGATTTTAAAGGTGTTGCATCTAACATTCAGAAACTCTAGAGCACCAGAGCCTCTGACCAAAAGAAACGCTAAAATAAACCTATTTACTTGAACTTCACCAGTTTATAAGGCACTTTCTCTCGTGAATGGGTGACTCTGGTCTTATCTCGCTCTGTGCTAGAGGCCTTTTAGGCCAAAGGATGTGAGCTCTTAGGATAACTGTGACCTGGATTACTGAGAATCTTCATCAATATGTTAACTGTAAAGATGTGAAGCTCGGACAGGAGATCTGCTTGTTGTATGAGGACAGAGTGTGTCTTATATGGAGGTGGGAGCCTGGCTCAAATACAGAAATAATTTATTTGTATGTTTCTGATTTAAATGTGTCCTCTCAGGAGCTCTGAAGTACTGTCAGTAATAATGAGCGGGACTCTGCATTGATGGTGATTTGTTTCCCTCTGGTGGCGAATATATGAACTGCAAGACGTTCGTTTAATGAACACAGAAGCGTTCAACTTTAGGAGGAAGTGAAACTCTTCCAGTGGTTCCTGCAGAATCCTGACTTATTGGATGGTTCCAGCCACGAAGAAGCACCGTCTGCAGAAGATGAGCAAAACGGACACAGTGGACCTGATGCTGGAGATGTACTGAACACTACAGATGCAATGGTTGGGACAAAGATGGTTGGAGAGAAGACACAGAGGAGTGAAGGTCAGCTGGAGAAAGAGAAGCACCTCCAATTCTATCTGATACTAATATCAGTGAAAATGGTCTTCTTCCAGTTATACATCGCTCAGGTTCAGTCTTGATTGGGTTGGGTTTACTTTCTCTCACAGCCTGCTGTGTTTTTCACTAACTGATTTTATCTGAGTGTGTGTGTGTGTGTGTGTGTACTGTATTTAGTCGACGTAAAGGTGTCTTTAACAGAAGGCACGAGGCTGTTCTCCTCTTAAGATTTATCTCTGTGCTTCACCCCGGCAGAAGCAAACAGTGGGGGGGCGGGGCTTGTTCCAGACTCTCAGCTGCTCTCCCATTGGTTATTGCTGATGACGTCAGAGACGGACAAAGTTCCTACTGGCTCCTGAAGCCGGTGTAGTGAGTGTGTTTCTGGAGGAACGGCAGCAGTGACACTTGTAATGTTCACAGCTTCTGTTTGACACCTCAGAGTTTATAAAACTCATACAACACTATCAGAACACATTGTCATTGTCATGGACCTTTATGAGCACACACACACACTCAGGACCTACATGATTACCGTGCTTAGTAATGAGTGTATAAGTGTACACACAATCCACAGCGACCCGAGAGGGCCAAGCGCCCCAGACATGCCCACAGGTGGGTGAAGCAGCGGGGAGAGACAATCCTATAAATGATGTGATCATGTGACCGGCACTAAAGACTAAAATACTTTATAAAGAATCATTTAAAATGTAGAATATTCAAGTTACACAAAGAGCAGAGAGACCTCGATAAAATGAAAACTGACTTTTCAACAACATTTCTTTGTCTTTTGTGGAGTCTTTTTTGTCCAAAGTTTTGGTCGACTTTCTTTAAAAAGTGATAAATCAGCTATATTCCTGAGGAGCCCTGTCCACATCTGCTGAATACAGAAAGTTTGGACGTGTTTGTAGCTGCTGCTGCTGTCCCAGCCATGATGTGTCCACACTGTGTGTTCAGAATAAAGGATTAGAAATGAGTGGATCTGAAGTGGAGGCCAGAGGCAGCTGGGAACAACAAGACGCTCCTGGACACAATTCATGCATGTTATCAGAATCAGAAATACTTTATTAATCCCAGAGGGGAAATTATTTAGAAACAAGAGTTTAAAAAAAAAAGATAAGAATGCTCAGTGTGAGCAGCCAAACGACATATTTTCACAGAGGAGAGATGAAGGTGTGGCTGCACACACTGATGAAGGATAAGAAGCTGTCTGGGTTAAACAAAAAGATTTAAAAGATATGATTTAAAAGCTGTCAGGGCAGCTTCTGAATAATTCATCATTGTTGAAGTGACATGAACGTTTTTCTTTTATCTTGGCGTAACTCTTTATTAATAATATCAATAAGCACTGATCAGCTGACTTCCTTTACTTAAAGCCAAGCAGCTCCCTCATGATGGATCACATAACGTGTCAACATGAATCAGATGAAACTGAGCTGTGAGCCTCTGCTGGTAGATGAGGTGATGACAGAAATCTGACAACATTCCAGCTGACAGCAGCAGTTTACCTGCAACAATGTCAGGAAGCCTCATTGTTCAGGTGGGAGTCGCACAGACTCACACAGACTCTGATGAGTTTGTTCAAAGCTTCCACCTGTTGAAGTGACCCACAGTCAAAGCTCTGACAGGACTGCTGCAGAACAGATGTTCACACATCACTGAGCCTCTCTGTCTGTCTGTTTCTGTGTGTGACTTCAGCTGTTTTATCTTTCCTCCATCAGGAAACTCAACGTTCCAGAGAACTGAACCTTCAGGTTTACAGGTAAGGTGGAACAGAGAAGAGTCATCTTAAAGGAGGGCCGGGTGTGAGTCCGTCAGTGTTTCCAGCTCATCCTCCGTCTGTCAGCGCTCTGCAGCTCCAACCACCCAACTGCTCCATCTGTGAGGGAAACCAGGACTCTGCCGTGAGTCTCTTTCATGTTTCAGCTTCTTTTGTCTGTCAGAGTGTTGCTGCTTCAGCAGGAAACAGCTGATCAGAATGACTGCAGAAACTTTATTGATCCTGCAGGGAAACAGCTCTGTTACAGCACGCAGTTAAGAAAGGAGGAAGCAGGGGAGGGGAAATAAATCCCAGTCAGAATATGAAGAAGGCAGAAAGTGTGAAAACATGATGAGATGTGTTCAGATGTTAGGTTATGGGCTGGATATTTGTTTTTAAATGTGTGAACACGGAGCGTCCCGGCCTCCACAGGAGTGAACGATGTTTTTCTGGGGCAGAATCTTATTTCAGAAGGGTTTGAACATCTTTTGGCAGTGATTGTAACTCTGAGTGCTGCAGAGCTGAACTTCGATCAGCTGAGAAAGAAATGACTGAACTGTAACTCTCAGTCAGGAAATGTTCTCATGGATTAAGCAGTCATGACCATTATATGTGATCTGTGAGAACAGATTATGAAATGACTCCAGAGAACAGGAAGTGTGTCTGTGTGCTGCTGTGATGGTGTTCAACCTGCATCAACAGGCGACAATCGTGACCTTTGGACTGTTTCTCATGTTTGTTGAATCTGAGCCATGGACAAACCAAAGGAACTGCAGAACCTGACTGTAAATCAACATATTTTAAACCTTTTCTTTTCTCGTTGAGAAAGGTCCTACCTGTGCTGCCTCCATCACAGGTGGAGCTCTGACTCATTCCAGGAAGCAACTCACCTGTGTTACATTCTGTTGTGTTCAAACGTCGAGTGGAGCGTCGTCTTCTTCAACACTTTGGCCTGTTTGAACAAACTGTGAGTTTGAACTTTGTCTTCAGTAACTTTCCTGTTAGTTTCTGTAATGTTTGGGGAACATGTTCACTTCTTATTTCAGAACAAACTTTGATCACTCTCAGGACACTCTCAAGACAATAGAAGCTAAATGAATAAAAATAAAAAGGAGATGAAAGAAAACAATAAAATACAAAAGATCAAATTCAGACGTCATCATCTTCTCAGGTAGAAATCCACACAGAAGAGGTGAGACTGAAGCAGTGATTTAAACATATCTACAGTCTGCTTCTATGGAAAGGTGAACAGTTCTACAGATGTGCAGCCGCTGCTAAAGCTCGATCAGCTCTGTGTTTTAATGTTGGAACATCGAATAGAAATTGACTGGTCGACCGCAGTGCTCCTACAGGGGTGTGGATGTTGAGAAGATCTGAGAAATAAGAAGGTGCCAATCCATTTAAAACTTATAAAGCAACAATATAATCTGCAGAAAAGACTGGTTCAAACTGATATACATTGAATTCCAGGAGTCAAGTGGAGAGTTTTTTACAGGTCTTTAAATCAGAGTTAAAGCTTCACCTCGGCTGTCACTTTAAGTTTTAAAAATATGGTTTTAATAACTGCACTGATCTGCTTCTCCAACATGTCAGAGCTGTCAGAAATCATTCCCAGATTTTTAACAGCAGAGTGATTAAATGGAGCCAAAGGACCAAGAAAACCAGCAGAAAAATGCCAAGATGATCTGATATGAAACAGAGAATCAGAGCCAATCAGTGGAGGAACAGCTGATCTTTTTATTGCCCAAATGATGGAAATGAGGATTTGTGTTTCCTCTGCAGATGAAGGTAGAAAGTGTGTGAGCTGATGTGAATTCAGCAGCATGGATCAGTGTGAGGACACTAAAACCACTCTGTGTGGGGAACATGAGAGCCAGAGCAAAGCTCAGAGGTGAGATTACCATCTCTAACTGTCCATGACTCTTCTCCATGTCAGAGCTCAACACTCACATCACCAAACCACCTTTATTCACAGGAAGGGACATAGACCTGGATCCATGTGTGTGTCCTCAAAGAGTGACTTACTAAAGGATCACCCACTTTTCAAATTACAGGCCTCAAAAGCAGGGTAAGTTAACATCAGTTATTTGATTTAAAGATAATTAAGTATATCATGGATGCAGGCTTAAAGCATTTTTTTTCCCATCAGGATCCACCAGAGACCTGAACCTGAACCCAGCTGTGTGTCCTTTAAGAGCAACCAGTCACATAATTGGTTGATTAATTTCCAACATGATGTTCCATCAGAACAACAGTGAGTATCTGTCAGTATTCAGTGGAGGCTGCATCATGTTTCAGATGATAACCAGTTTTCAGCTGAATTACTTGAGACTTGGATCAGTTCTTGATGTCTCTGATGAGACTAATTAGCTGCATCATGTGTGTAATGTGATATTTTAGTTCAGTCCTGCAGCTCTTTATTAAAACAAAGGGAGAATATTTCTGCATATCTGTTCACTGATGTGGCTTTTTCACAGGATGCTGATTATGTAGTGAACAGGGCGGCTGATGTAGAAATATTACGTTCTCACACGTTGTGTTTAATGACATCAGTTTAAAACGACCTTCTGAAGAAACAAGAACAAAATGACCAAATCAGCCCAGTAATGTTAGTAACTGATCTGTTATCAATTATCTCCTAATAAACCTGCTCATGTGATCTGGTGAAAAGATCTAATTTTTTAATCTAACACTTTATATTCCAGAAAAATTAAATATTCCAAAGTCAGTTTTCCAGTGTGGTGCAGCTGTAGTTTGTCTCTGAAAGAGCAGAATGAATCTGATCACACAAACAGTAAAGAATGAGTCAGGGAACCATACTGAAATCTCAGAGCTTCAGTCTTCCTGTTTTCTCTCAGGTAAAATTACATCCAGCTTCCAGTTTCACACACCTCCTGACGTCTGCCTGCAGAGTGACAGAGCTGCCACAAGGGGGAGCTGTTACATTGTTCCACAGCAGCCACACTGACTCTCTGACAGGCCGTCTCACTGCAGACTCAAACACTATCACTGAATACTTTAGTTTGAAGAAAACAAGTGTTTTTCTGTCAGGATCCAGCAGAGACTCAGGCCTGAACCTGGAATCAGCTGTGTGTCCATGAAGAGCGACCGGTCAATGAATCCTCCTATCAGATTCAAATCAGACCAAGATCCATCCTTTAAGAGGTGAGCTGAGTGTAAATGTTGTAACAGAGTGAAATGCAGCAGACTCAGTTTGAACAGTTTTTATTCCAACATGTGTTTAATGTGAGCTCAGCTCTGTTTCACATCCATTTCTATGTTCATATGTGAAGCGGTGTGTGTTGGATGTTTTCCACAAACACAGCAGTCACAGAGGAAAGAATGAATGTTGGAGGAGGTGTTTCTGAGTGTCTGTAGGACACCAGCTGGTCCAGCAGGTGTCACCTTTGTGCTTTGGCTCTAACACAGTGTAGGTAGGAACTTCCACTCAGGTGGCAGGTGTTGCTGGATGGAGGACAGATAGATTTATTTAGAATTAAAAACCTGTACGTCTGAACCACATCAAGCTGATGGAGGTGTGATGTGTTCCAGGTTCAGGAGAGGATCAGTCACCAGGGTGCTGGTTAGCTGCTTAAAGCTTTGAGAAGTTCAAATTAGTAAGCAACAGAACAAAAGTTTGTCCTGAAAGACTGAAATTAAACTTGGTAAACAGACAGTAACTCTGCTTCTTCCAGTTAACTAAACAGAGCTTTTGGAAGCTGCAATGAAAGTTTGTCTCCTGTCTTTGGGAAATAATCATCAGATGATGTTGCACAGTCATCGTCTGAGGCCTTCACACTGGGAGCTGCCCAGGACAACCAGTCTGATCCAAGCACACACTGGCTCTGGCTGCCTTGCTCCAGGGCACTTCAGCAGGGAGGGAAAGCTTTCTGAAGGGGTTGCTGAGAGCTGTTGGACCCAACCAAAGTGAGCTGAAAGCTCCAAGCAGCTGCAGACTGAGCTGTTGATTCTCAGTGGGATCAGCAGGACTAGTAAAGCTTTCCCACTGCAGGGAGTCCTCTGATTCACTGTTCACATCCACACATCACTTCATGGAGCTTTACCTTGTGTTTGTCTCTGTGTGGACAGACAGAATGTGAGCTCATTCTTCATGATTCCTCCACAGAGTGGACCAGCAGAGCTCAGAGGTTCCCAGTGGTCAGTCTGCCCAGCAGCATCAAACACAGCTGGACTCCATATTTATGGTCTGTACATGTACAACAACTACTTTTCCATCTATTCTGTTCACAGTCATCTCCATGCTGCACTTTGTAGACCAGTGGATTGTCAGTGTGTCCAACATGGATCTGATGTTTGGCTCCATGACTTCAGTCTGATTGGCTCATTCATATAGTATTCTGTTCCAGCTGCTGGAGGACAACATGGTCACTTTTGTGAAGGAGGAGCTGAAGAAGATCCAGAAGGTTCTGAATCCAGATTACCCAGAATGCTTAGAGCGTCAGAGGGAGGATGAGGATGAAGAGCAGAGGAGCAGCAGAGAGGCATTAGTGAAGATCACAGTTCAATTCCTGAGGAGAATGAAGCAGGAGGAGCTGGCTGACCGTCTGCAGAGCAGTAAGAGGATTTCTCTAAAGATTTAACCTGCTGGATAAATGACACATTTACTGATGTCTCAACACACAGAACGACACATGTTCAAATACTCATTCTCAGATAAATTAAAGGTTTGAAGATTTTCTGTGTATTGTATTGACTGATCTTATTTGTCGTGTTTATTTAGAACTTTTTGACCCAGTTTTCCGACATAAATCTGCTCTGAAGAAGAAGTTCCAGTGTGTGTTTGAGGGGATTTCTAAAGCAGGAAACCCAACCCTTCTGAATCAGATCTACACAGAGCTCTACATCACAGAGGGAGGGACTGGAGAGGTCAATGATGAACATGAGATCAGACACATTGAAACAGCATCCAGGAAAGCAGGCAGAGCAGAAACAACCATCAGACAAGAAGACATCTTTAAACTCCCACCTGGAAGAGATGAACCAATCAGAACAGTGATGACAAAGGGAGTGGCTGGCATTGGGAAAACAGTCTTAACACAGAAGTTCACTCTGGACTGGGCTGAAGGCAAAGCCAACCAGGACATCCAGTTCATGTTTCTATTCACTTTCAGAGAGCTGAATGTGCTGAAAGAGAAAAAGTTCAGCTTGGTGGAGCTTGTTCATCACTTCTTTACTGAAACCAAAGAAGCAGGAATCTGCAGCTTTGAAGAGTTCCAGGTTGTGTTCATCTTTGACGGTCTGGATGAGTGTCGACTTCCTCTGGACTTCCACAACAAGGAGCCCCTGACTGATGTTGCAGAGTCCACCTCAGTGGATGTGCTGCTGACAAACCTCATCAGGGGGAAACTGCTTCCCTCTGCTCGCCTCTGGATAACCACACGACCTGCAGCAGCCAATCAGATCCCTCCTGACTGTGTTGACATGGTGACAGAGGTCAGAGGGTTCACTGACCCACAGAAGGAGGAGTACTTCAGGAAGAGATTCAGAGATAAGAAGCAGGCCAGCAGCATCATCTCCCACATCCAGACATCACGAAGCCTCCACATCATGTGCCACATCCCAGTCTTCTGCTGGATCACTGCTACAGTTCTGGAGGATGTGTTGAAAACCAGAGAGGGAGGAGAGCTGCCCAAGACCCTGACTGAGATGTACATCCACTTCCTGGTGGTTCAGGCCAAAGTGAAGAAGGTCAAGTATGATGGAGGAGCTGAGACAGATCCACACTGGAGTCCAGAGAGCAGGAAGATGATTGAGTCTCTGGGAAAACTGGCTTTTGAGCAGCTGCAGAAAGGAAACCTGATCTTCTATGAATCAGACCTGACAGAGTGTGGCATCAATATCTCAGCAGCCTCAGTGTACTCAGGAGTGTTCACACAGATCTTTAAAGAGGAGAGAGGGCTGTACCAGGAGAAGGTGTTCTGCTTCATCCATCTGAGTGTTCAGGAGTTTCTGGCTGCTCTTCATGTCCATCTGACCTTCATCAACTCTGGAGTCAACCTGATGGAAGAACAATCAAAGTCTCAAAAGTCTAAAACACTAACAGAGACTCTCTTCTACCAGAGTGCTGTGAACAAGGCCTTACAGAGTCCAAATGGACACCTGGACCTGTTCCTCCGCTTCCTCCTGGGTCTTTCACTGCAGACCAATCAGAGTCTCCTACGAGACCTGCTGACACACACAGGAAGTAGCTCACAGACCAATCAGAAAACAGTCGATTACATCAAGAAGAAGATCAGTGAGAAGCTGTCTACAGAGAGAAGCGTCAATCTGTTCCACTGTCTGAATGAACTGAATGATCGTTCTCTAGTGGAGCAGATCCAACAGTCCCTGAGTTCAGGAAGTCTCTCCACAGATAAACTGTCTCCTGCTCAGTGGTCAGCTCTGGTCTTCATCTTACTGTCATCAGGGAAAGATCTGGATGTGTTTGACCTGCAGAAATACTCTGCTTCAGAGGAGGCTCTTCTGAGGCTGCTACCAGTGGTCAAAGAATCCAACAAAGCTCTGTAAGTACATACCTGGTTTAAACCACTTCTAGTAGTGGCAGCCAGGTGACGTTAGTTGACTGTGTGAAACCTTAAAACCCTGCCCTTCCACTCATTCAGAAACAAGAACAGGTCATTCTACAGCAGAATTTTCTAATTTATTATTTCCATGTGAAAGGTTCTGCATGAATGGTCTTTGGGGCTTTTTTGTGCCAAGGTCACTGGGCTGCAATGGCCTGTTGCTCTTCATCGTAGCTGTAATTTTGTCATGAACCTTGGTTGTTGTCGTCACTCACATTTATTACATTCGGATGAGTCACGCTGCTTGGCGCTGCTACTCGTCCTCCCTAGCTGCCATAGCTAACCCTCTCAGCATGATTGTTATCTCTAATGTCAGTTGTCCTTGTATTTTTGTGTAAATAATTTTGTATATCCATGTTTATTACTTGCAGTAATAAATGGCAATTTACTGCTCTGACCATAAGCTTTGTAATTGGCTAACACGTTGCCTTAACTCATTGGTCGGATTGTATGATTGACAAATCAATATAGATAGATTTAAAAGAAGGCTACTCCTACGAAAAAAAAAACAAATAAAATAAACAGAAAACTTTGCTTTTAGTCCAGGGCACAGCTGACTCCATGGGCGGGCATGGCTCCCCAATGCCCGCCCATGCTGCCAGGACTGTGTAAGTACAGATATAGAGGGATGTGTATGAATATACTGCTGTTATTTTTATAGGAGAGAAAGTCACAGATTACTACTGATTTAATTATTTTCTCCTCAGACTGAGTAGCTGTACCCTCTCAGATGAAGGATGTGCAGCTGTGTCCTCAGCTCTCAGCTCCCAGTCCTCCAGTCTGACAGAACTGGACCTGAGTATCTGTGACTCAGGAGTGAAGCAGCTGTCTGATGGACTGCAGAGTCCACACTGTAACCTGGAAACTCTCAGGTCAGGTTTATCTGCTGTTTCAGCTTCATACAGTCTCTATGAAGCAATAATCTGAAAAATCCACAATGTAAAAGTCTCCAGATCTGTGTGACTGTCCTCTGATCTAGTCTGCACAGCACACACACATGAACTCATGAATTACAGGAAATGATTTAGCATTTAGCAGCACCTCCAAATCCGAGACCATGGTCCTCAGCCAGAAAATGGTGGAATGCTCTCTCCGGGTCAGGAATGAGATCCTTCCCCAAGTGGAGGAGTTCAAGTATCTCGGGATCTTGTTCACGAGTGAGGGACGAATGGAGTGTGAGATTGACGGGTGGGTTGGTGCAGAGCCCGCAACACTGCGGACGCTGCACCGGTTGTATGACCGACCCGTCGTTGTGAAGAAGGAGCTGAGCCAGAAGGCAAAGCTCTCGATTGACTGGTGAATCTACGTTCCCATCCTCACCTATGGTCACGAGTTGTGGGTAGTGACCGAAAGAACGAGATTGCGAATACAAGCGGCTGAAATGGGTTTCCTCCGCAGGGTGTCTGGGCTCTTCCTTAGAGATAGGGTGAGAAGCTCAGTCATCCGGGAGGGGCTCGGAGTAAAACCGCTGCTCCTCCGCATCGAGAGGAGCCAGATGAGGTGGCTCGGGCATCTGGTTAGGATACAGGGACGTCTGGTTTCTCTGCTCAAGCTGCTGCCCCCACGACCCGACCCGAAAAAACAGAGGCATTATGAAACATTAGCTGTAATCTTAAACTCGCCTTTAATGGCGGCACAAAACCTTTCAAGAACAATAAATAAGTGGCTCCGCTAGCAGAGGTTTCTATTAAATATTATCAAACCAAAAATCTCTCCAAACGGGAGGAACAAAACAGGCTATGAAACACTTACCATGGATTTAATAAATACATTAGCTATGACTGTGAATAATTGACAAATAAATATGCTCTGCAGGAGAGTCGCTCGACTGCAGGCTTGAGGCAAGACTGTGACAAGAAGGCTAGATTGAGGCTCGTGGCAAGAGGCAACATACTGGCACAAGACAAGGGAAACACAGACTATTTGAACACATGAGGGACCAAGGGGAACAGGTGGAAACACTTGGGAATCAGGGAAGACAATCAGACACTTGACACGGGAGGAAGGGCAAGATACCTGAAAGGAGAGGGGAAAGTTAGTGATTTTTCAAAATAAAACAGGAAATGACGAGACAAAGTATTTAGACAGATTAACACATTTGTGAAGCTGTTATTGTCCAGACAATAAAATGAGCTGTTGTCAGCTCCAGTACAATAATCTCCCCTTCACCTGTCTCTCCTCTCAGATGATTTGTGAAATAATAACATTGAGATTACATCACGGAGATGATTGCATTATCACAAAGGGAATGATGTGCTGATAAATGTTAGACTTTGTTCCTGGTTGGCAGCTCTGAAGTCAGCCCCACCATCAATCTGATGGGATTAGTTCCTAAGGTTTGTTCCCAATGAAACCCTCTGCTGTTTGAATAAGATTCTGAGGTTGTCTCTGATAAGCTGCAGTTCCAAGGTGGACAGGCTCAGCCACCATGTGGACTCCATGTTTCACTCTTGATGTGTCTTTGAGCATTAAAAACCACCGCATGGACATGATCACAGGCTTATAAACCTGATGTTCCCTATAAGTGGTCTTTCAGTCCACATTCAGCATTAGAGGTGATTGATTCTGATCCCAACTGTTCTTTTTCTCTGTAATTGTCTCTTCAGGCTGAGTGTCTGTAACCTCTCAGATGAAGGATGTGCAGCTCTGTCCTCAGCTCTCAGCTCCCAGTCCTCCAGTCTGACAGAACTGGACCTGAGTAACAACAACCTGCAGGATTCAGGGGTGAAGCAGGTGTCTGCTGGACTGAAGAATCCAAACTGCAGACTGGAAACACTCAGGTCAGGATTCATCAAACTGTTTTTATGAACAGCTAACAGAACACCTGTGGATGGTCTTTGTATGATTGTTACAGCAGCTTTAGGCCTCTGACACCACAGGGATTTGCCTGAATCTTTAACCTGGCCCACAACCTGAACCTGGAAGAATGTCTTTTTTGGGTCATTTGGTCAGTTTCCTTTGGGCTGCGTTTTCATCCAATAAATAATTTAGAGTGAAGATTCAGGCAAAGTTATTTGAGTGAGTTGTCCTCCTGAGCCCAACTGATGGGCGGGGCAAACAAGTTGTCAACAAGTGTTGTACCTCGTTCCTTCTAACTTACCTTATATGCATGACATTACGTTCCCTTTCAGTCGATTCACTCGGTACAACCCATATAGTCTGGGACACATATACACGCCCCGCAAAGCAGCCGTCAAACCTGAGTCAGAACTAGCACCCGAGTGCAGTTCAGACCCAGCAGAAAGAACAGAGTGAGCCACCGAAGGGCTTGTCGTATCCAAGCAGTAGAACTGAACAAAAGTGTGTGGTGATGACCAACTGGCTGCAGCACAGACATCACCCACAGAAACTCGTATAAACAGGGCCATGATGCTGCCACGACCCTGGTTGAATGAGCTCTGACACCATGAGGTGGAGGGAGACCCCTGCTGCTGTAAGGTAGAGAAGTAGCCTTACCCTACAATCCAATGAGACAGTCTCTGTCGAGACAGAGCTTTGCCCCTTGCTGGATGGACAAAACATACAAACAACAGGTCACATAAACACACAATCTGTGTGCGGTCAATGTCAGCATGCAACGAATGCACTGGGCACAGGGAATGTTACCACCTCTGCTCTTCAGTTTCAAAAGGAGGGGTGTAGAGCTCCATCATAATGAAGCTGTAGTCAGATGGAATAACTTGAGGTAAGAAAGCTGCATTTGGGCATAAAGTCACCTTAGAGCAATCTAATGGAAACTGAGTGCAAAACAGATGCACTCTCTGTGCTGCTGACTTGGGATCAGTGAGTTTTTCTGAAAATTCACAGAAAACCCCATCGTCTGGATGTGAGACCAAACAAGCGACAGGTGTGCTGCAACTTGCTCTCTGGAACTCTCTGTGAAAGCCCAATTGTCCAGATATGCTAGGATGCCGATACCCCTCTTTGGAGAGCTAGCGCTGCTTCAACACACTTCGTAAAGGTGCAGGGAGCGAGCGACAGACCGAAGGGCCCCACCAGGGATCCATAGGACAATGCCCTCGAACACAAACCTCAGAAACTGTCTGTAGTCTGGATTAATTACTATGGGAAAGTAAACGTCTTTGAGATCGATTGATGCAAACCAATCTCCCGGGCCGACTGCGTTCAGCAGCTGCCTGAACTTGTACGTTCCTCTGTATTTGTTCAACACTCGCAAGTCTAAAATAGGGCGGAGCCCCCCTCCTTTCTTTGGAACAACGAAATAACGGCTGTAGCAGCCTTTGTTTGCCTCCAAGGTGGGAACAACTTGTATTGTTTTCTTTTCCAACAGAGAGTTTATTTCCTCTCCCAGAACTCCCACTGCTCAGTTTCCTACAAAACATTAATTTACAACCCAAATGTAATGCGCTGGTTTCATGTCGGAAATGTAGCCGGTAACCCATAGCAACGGTTCTTGCTATCCACGAAGTGGGCGCAAATGTGCACCAGAGAAGCAGGCAGGCTGCCAAGCAACTGACCTGTAGAACTGTTAGAGGTGATCTTTGTGTGGACAACATTGGCTGACTACCCTCTCGGTCACGCACAGACTTTTTCAATACAAATTGCACTCTTTATTGAAACATCTGGAACGTTTACACAAGCATAGGTAACTTTTGCTATGAGTCCCTGAGAAACAATTAATACACCCGAACTGAGGGCAACCTGAGGCAACATAAGTGCACTTGTGTGAGAGGGGAAATCGTGCTTGAGACACTGTGTCAGGGGAACACAATGTCTTTTGGGACACGGTCCAAGAACTGAACAAAGATGGCGCCTCTTGGGTGGCAGCAGTTGTGTGGTAGCCACGTCTCCCTGCAGCTGAAGCTCCTGTCCGTGCAGTTCCACAGCTGGGAGGTCTGTGGGTTCTTCTCGCAAGGAGTCAAGTCTCTCTGCAGGCGTAGTGGTGGACCTTTACTGCAGGCTGACTGGAGGGAAATTTTACCAGGGTTTTGCGGCTTCATTGACTGGGACCCTGTACCCACGGAGAATGCTGCCCTCTTCACGGGAGGCGGCGGTACTGCAGGTTTGTGAGCACTCACTGCTGTGGGTCTCACATCGCGTCTGGTAATAACACTACGCAGCACTTCGGTCTGCTTCTTCCTCAGATCAAACTTTGGCTCTATGGCAACGAGTGATTGTCCATGTATCCAGCTGATGTATCTCTGCTTCAGAGCTTTTTGAGCAGGAGGAGGGGACAACGATACAGCAAGATGAATGATGTGTCATCTTGGCTTGCTGGCGCAGCAGTGGTGGCGGTACATTGACCTGAGGACAATACGTCGTAGTTGTCATCTGGCAAACTGCTAAGGACCACATTAAGATTTCTGTTTGTGCTGCTATTTTTTTTTTTATAAAATTGATAACATGGGATGGATTATGAACATAAAGTTTATTTTATTCTGTAACATCTTAAATAATTTGAGGTTTGTAATGTGAACCGTATGTGACGTGGAAACCCTACACACCTGTACAAATTAAGTTTTTCCCATTCATTAGCTCCATAAGTATTTTGGCACAGCCTTCAAGACAGCTGGCAGGTGAACAATGCTTGTCGCACTATTATCTCCATATAGCACTTAATTTGCACAATAAAGGCTTTCATATTTGTACCCGTTGTTATATGTTTGATGATTGAAGAAACTATCGGATTTTCCAATTTGCACATTTAATGACTAAAAGGACCATCATATCTATTGTGTGCATTCCTTGTTGAGTGTTGTGAGGTATGCTTGTCAATAAGATTCATACTTAAATAAGGGGCGGCTGTAGCTCAGGAGGAAGAGCAGTCGCCCACCAATCGGAAGGTCGGTGGTTTGACTCCGGCTTCCGTTGCTTGTCGAAGCGTCCTTGTCAAGTGGCAAGACATTGAACCCCACGTTGCCTCCCAGTGTATTGGGGTATGAATGTGTGTATGAATGATTAGAAAAAGCACGTAGTTATGTATCGTAAGACGTGCTGTGTGAGTGGGGTGAATGCGGCATGTAGTGAAGTGCTTTGAGTGCTCTGTTAGACTAGAAAAGTCCATTTACCATCATTTCTAGTATTTTGTGACTCATCAAGATTTTATGTATTGCATGTACCGTGAGAATGAAATCATGAAATATTTGTTGTGTTTATGTCTTTAAAGCAGTTTTCATCATGCTGTAAGAATTTAAGGGAATAATGTTACTAATCACTGTCATTCTGCTTCCAACTGAAAATGAGTCTCGATGGGTTGAGCACGGAAGCTGGCGACAGAACGACAGAACGCACAAGCCTCAGGCTCCATCAACGCTTTCCTAGCGTGGACGATCCCCAGACAGACGGGGCACGCTTCATGCTGGTCCTTCTCATTAAGCAATAAGCTGCACCCCTGAGGACAGTGGCGAATAGAGGAGTTTTGTTTCACGTGTTTTAACTTGGTGCTCATAGCGAGACAGTAAGCTTGTCACCAAAATGACAACCAGAAACCAGCTGAAGCAGTGACTAACACCAACAAGAGTGGTAATTCAGAGTTCGCTGTAGCCTTAAGGGAGAACAAGGCTAACTAGCAGAAACTAGGGAGTCTGAAATCAACAGAGGCGTTCTTAGCGAAGTGAAGAGCATAAGAACTGAGGAGTCATTCCTGATGACTGTATATACAGTGCAGGTGGGGCTGACTCACACGTCATTTGCCTGAAGGCGTGACTCGAGGTGTCTTCTGCCAGGGCATGATATCCCATCCTACATGTGTTGAATCGACTGAAAGGAAACTCCCATTAACAATATATGTTTAATACCATGTACATTCAATCTGTTAATTCTATTCAACACAGTACAATTCAGTTACAGTACACGTTGTAAACATTAAGGATAAGACATACACACAGCCAGAACATTGGAAACAATGTCTTAATACAGCTCCAATCACATTAAGCTTTAATGTAGACCTGGTTCTAATCAACTCTGAAACTCTGCCACCAAAAATCAGCTTAATTGGAAGCAAAGTTCAAAGTTTCACAAAGACATCCCTTTATTATAAGCCCAGACATAAAATGATGTGTGTTTGAACGCTGTAACAGTTTGATCCAAAGCACCGAAGCAGCAGAGGTAAATACATGGAGTGATACAGCTCCAACAGCCAGCACACGCTCCCACAGAATCAGACCAGTTTCTGGTGGACCATCACTTTTTGGAACAACACCGGTCCTCAGCCCATCGCCCCGATATTGTCCTTCTGCCAACTGATGTGTTGACTCGTTTATGATGCCACCATTTCTTTTTTTTACCTCTGCAGGGTCCTTTGTTCAGACTTTATAGAGTTGATTCGTCTGTTTCTTTTTTCCATCCAGCAGCTTTTCTTCTGTTTCCAGAACTAAGATCAGCAAATAAAACAGATTTAATTTTCTCTGCTTCACTGATGAGCGTCTCAGTTTCACATTTGTTAAATCAGCTTCTTCTTTACTGCTGCTCTCACTGTGGTGCAGACCATATTTTATCTGAAAAGGACTCAGTAGGGGAGTGTCTGCATGTATTTCTGGCTAAAATAGGAAATCAGGTTCATCCATGTGTGTGTAGTTTGATTCTAACTTAGATTTATGAAGACACAAAGTCAGTAATGTGAGAGAGTTCCAGTTTCTCTGAACATTTAATGATATTCAGCTTCAGTTTCAGAGCAGTTCTCTCAGAGTTTCTGTGTTGTTTTGTGTGTCTGCAGCCTGTCAGGCTGTCTGATCACAGAGGAAGGCTGTGCTTCTCTGGCTGAAGCTGTGACCTCCAACCCCTCCCATCTGAGAGAGCTGGACCTGAGCTACAACCATCCAGGAGACTCAGGAGTGAAGCTGCTGAGGGCTGCACTGAAGGATCCACACAAACTCAGGTATGGAGAGGCCTGCTGCAGCCACACACAATGTCTGATAGAGGAGGAAGAGCTGGAAACATGTTCTCTGTCCTGCACTCAGCCCTGTGTTTTTGCTTCCTGCTGAGTGTTACATGAATAATCACACATGTAGGAGCCTTTTTCCTTTGCTCACAGCAGAAACACTGGCTGAACAGAAACAGCAGATATTTGTGGATCTTCACAATCACCTGTATCAGAGACACTAAAATCACTCAGTCTCTAATGGTCAGTACAGGAAATGAGAAGCATTTGAATCTTCAGGATGTTTGAAATGACTCTGATCATATATTCTCTGTTACTGATCCTGCCGTGACTCTGGAAGACTTTTCACAGTGTTTGAATGTTCCTGCTGACAGATGTGGCCCTTATAAAAGCACAGAATCAGAACCGGATCCAGTCCTTGGTTCTCCACACAGCTCTCTGAAGCCATCCACAGCAGAGACAAAGCCTGGTCCAGCTCTGCTTCATTTCTCCTAACAGAACGGGCAGTTTGTCCGTGCTGGGCAGAAGGAGAACTGTGGGTATATGAAGGGACATTTCTTCAGATCCTTTTCAGGCAGCTGTTAGAATGAGTCACATTGTGTTAGAAAGTGTAGCTGTGTCTCCACAGTGTTGCTGTTGGACTGTGTACATCCTCTCTGCTCCACAGGGAGCCATGATCTCTGATAGAGGCCCGTCTCAGTGGCCAGTGTGTGTGCACTGAGTGTGTCCTCTGTTAACGTGGTTCTGTGTTGCTGTTCAGTCTCTGTGCTCAGGTGTTCCTCCACAGCTGATGCTCGTCTTAAGGCCAGATAGCTCTACATCTGACTGTGTTTGTGTGTCCCAGTGGCTGATGTCATTGTGTTAGTGTAGTGTGTAGCAGTCAGACTGTGGAAGCAGATGAGCTTTCTCAGAGAGCACACAGTACCAGGTCCAAAGAGTTCTGCCCTTCTGTGGTTCTGACCGTCCTTCCAGATGAGAACCAAGTAGACCAAAGTTGAACTGGAGCTGTGTTTGGTTGTTCTTCATCCCATCTCTGGCTGGGATGAAGAAAAAAAAAGAAAATGTTGCAGACAATCCAATAAACACTATCCAGGGAATTCCAGAGAAACAGGAAGAGAGGGACACTGGGGGAAGGAGAGGAAGAGGCTGGAGGCTTTTTGGTCTGTTTCAGATTCCTGTAAAGTGATCAGGCTGAAATAAATTATTCTGATTCTCATCAATAAAATCACAACACCTGGCAGCTGATATACTTCCAATGACTATAGATTCTCCTCTGATCTTATTGTGAGCCTTTAATGTTCAGTATGGAGGCTGGAATGAGGGGAGTGTTTCTAGTCTAACTTTTCTAGATGAATGTCTTCCCCTGGCTGGCTGTGCAGCATTCAGATGGACCAATGGGTCTGAGAAAGGATCTGGATGTTTGGCTGCCCTGGAACATACTGAGAGGAGGAGTCAGCAGAAACAATGTGAACACCAGGAGAGACCATGATGTCAGAAACTGAAGTGATTTCATTAGAAGTTTTAAAGCTCATATTTGGATTCAGAAATGAGTGAAAAATCAAAGTGAAAATTCTTCCAAACTTGAAGAATTGAATTCAGAGACAGAAACTTCATCTCCATAATCTGACTGCAGACAACATTTGGTGCTTCTCAACTTCAGCAGGAGCTCAGACAGATTTCCTTGCATCCATTGGGCCTCATACAAGAACTGTTGTATAAACAGATTTGTTCTTAAGTCGTGCGTATGAGTTATTTAAGAGAATCTGCACATTCACCAATGTTTTCGTATTTTAAGTTTTCTTTCAGGTACGACCAGAATTTACGAGTGATCCAGACCTGTCGTAGGAGTTATGTAGTCCGCTTAATAATGTACTAATTAAATAATGCACTAATTGAAGGTTAATTTGACTCTGTATATAACAAGGCCAGGGCCTTGACTGGACTGCCAAACATAGTCGGAGCAATAGACTGCACAAATAGACGTGTCAAAGCACCTTTGCTGTTGTGGAGCGCACTTGTGAGCTGAAGGCCTGGTGTGTCGTGATACAGCGGGGAGGGGGGAGGGCTGCTCTATGGAAGGCATGCTGCTTTTGGCGCAATATTGCCATGAACAAGTTTCTCCCACTACCTGAACCAGCCCAGGCAGACCAGAAGGTGTGGTGCCAGAAGACCTCCCTCATGGACCGCCCCATCAAAGTGCCATCATGATGAGGCAACAAATGATTTCACGGCTTTAGCTGCAGTCATCAAGCGCTTGCCCATGGCGAGACATTTTTAATTATTTTTAAGCCATTTTCATATCAAGCCATTTTTTCTTTTTTTTCTGTGACATTACGAACTACAGGTGACACGGAATTAACAGCAGTCGTAATTACTTTCTTCGCTTTAGCAGGTCCCATAATTCCACTGGTGACACTGCTAAAAATTACAGATTTTCCTTTTTGGATCTCTGAAAGCAGAACTTCAATCAAAGAGCCCGTAAAGTTGTTCTATTTGCGCCTTAATGTCATTCTCACGACTCAACACTTCCTGACACAGGAGAACGGAAACGTAGCCTTATATGGTATTATGCTGGGCATGGAATATGCAAATATACTATCCTCGTGCACGTGCACATTCATCAATAGGTGCATTCCCACTGTAGGAACATTTTGCAGTTCCTATAACCTTTTCAGGAACTAGGCTGTTTTTTCGCGCAATCGGACATACAGGAACTCGGGACCACGGCCCTCAGTTCCTAGAACCATTTTAGCTCCTTCTCCGAGGCAGGGTCCTTTCTGGGTTCCATAGAAACACATGACGTAGGTGTTTGGTGGTTGGTAGCTATGCCACTTGTCTGAAATATTTATTCATATGACATGTAACAAACGACGCATGTTTAATAAGTTAAACTTGCATGTCGTCTCCTTTGTCTGTGGCGCTCTGCTCTCCTTCTTTCCTTCATGAAACGAAGAAGTATCGCCTGCTGCTCGATTCTTCGTCTCCTGACTCTCGCTGTGTGCTCTTCCAGCCTCCATCTTAGATGCCTGATGTGATCGTCCATGATTAATATTACCGTCATGCAGACCATGAACACGGTGGATTCCTCGCTCTACATGTTAGCTTCTTGGTGGTGTTGTTTTGTTTTCTTCTCTCCTTACTTTTCGTGGGTTTTGTTTTGTTGTTGAGTGGCGCTACAGTAACACGTCACTGTCGCAGACGGTTACGTCACATCAGTCCCGACCAAGGTCCCCGACTTATGTGCAAATGCAAAATGAAACTGAAATGACTAAATTCGAGGTGGACAGTTCATAGAACTGCGTTCCTAGAACTCTGTGTCCGAATGCGCCTATTTACGCAGGTGTACACACTTTTTCCAAAGTTAAGAGCGTTTGTTGAATCTGACATGGCGTGTTCGTACGAGACCTTTTTCCGAAAAAAGTGAGAGAAATTTAGAATAAAAATACAAAAATGTTCTTGCATGAGGCCCATTGTTCTTTTCTTTCATCACTTTATTTTCTTTCCTCATTTTTCTGACCTCTGACCCCTTCCTTCTTTCAGGGTGGAGCCTGCTGGAGAACAATGGTTGACACCAGGTCTGAGGAAGTGTAAGTGTGTTCTTCATCTGATTCATGACATCCAACCATCTTCACACTGTCACATCTCGGGCTGGGTATCAATAAAAAAATTTCGATTCCGGTACCAATACCGATACCAATTTTATTATATCAATTCTAACAAACAGGAAATTACATTCCACATAACAGTACAAATCTTCAGTTTTATTTTTCAGCTCAGTATTTTTCCAATCCAAGCAGTTTTCTTATGGAAAAAATTAACAACAAATAATTTCCAGTGCAAAACAGTTGCAAACAAGTGACAGATTGGTGTCTAATACTACGTCTAATCCTACATACTGAGGATACTTTCCAGAAAAGTCAACATGTCTGCTTTCTGCACGTATGAAAGTTGCAGTAACATTAAGATTACTGCCAGATTTCGCTGAACGTTAATTTACCTGTTAAAATGCCACACACTGCGCTGTCCTCTGTACTCTTAGATGAAGCAGGATCTGTGCTGAATGCTGAGAGGAGGATGATTGCAGTCAGACCTTCTTGCAGTAAAACACAGAGCAACTTTCTGCTCCTAAATTGATTTTGTGCACGGTAAAATAATTAATTAAATTAGTCGTGTTGCTTTCCTTAGCAACAAATACTTTTTGGCATATGTTGCATAGCGCACTATTGGCGTCAATCTTGGTGAAATGGAGCCACGCTTTTGACCTCGGTGGCATTGTTTAACCGGTTTGACAACATGCACACAACTACAGTTCCTGACGCAGATACACGTGAATCCCGTCTGTGGGTGTAACCATTTTTTCCTGCATGTTGCAAAGTGTAACGTTAATACAGCCAATCGAGGGTAGCATGATCAGCTCTTTATCACATTGATCAATCTCTGGGTACCAAAACTTGGCACGGAAAGACGAGGCATGTTTTGATAAGCGGTACTACCGAAGCATTTTGGTCGGTGCCTTAAAAGAACCGAAGTTATATACCCAGCCGTAGTCACATCACTCATTGATCAAAGTGAACAGATGATAGATCAATAACTGCAGCTGGATTGTGTTTGTTCTCTCCATCAGATTCCTGTCAACTCACAATCGACACAAACACAGTGAACAGGAGACTGGAACTGTCTGACAACAACAGGAAGGTGACACATGTGGAGGAGGTTCAGTCATATCCTGATCATCCAGACAGATTTGATGAGTGGTGTCAGCTGCTGTGTAGAAATGTTCTGACTGGTCGCTGTTACTGGGAGGTCGAGTGGAGAGGAGGAGTTTATATATCAGTGAGTTACAGAGGAATCAGCAGGAGAGGAGACAGAGACTGTATGTTTGGATACAATGATCAGTCCTGGCATCTGAGCTGCTCTGATTATTTTGGTTACTCTGTCAGGCACAATAACCGAGAAACACCCATCCCCTCCTCCTCCTCCTCCTCCTCCTCCTCCTCTGTCTCTCACAGAGCAGCAGTGTATGTGGACCGTCCTGCTGGCACTCTGTCCTTCTACAGAGTCTCCTCTGACACACTGATCCACCTCCACACCTTCAACACCACATTCACTGAAGAACCTCTGCTTCCTGGATTTGGGTTCAGGTTATGTTCACCTGTTTCCTCAGTGTCTCTGTGTTGAGTATAAATAGTTTCCTCCTGTCAGAGAATCACTGTTGAACAGACAGTTCAGTCTGTACATGTCTGTCTCTTTCACTCAGAAACACCTTTTCAGATTCATGGATTCAATCAGTTTCTGTTTGATACTCTTCTAAATGATTCCTTGGAAACTTCTTCCTCTTCCAGTCCTTTAAAGATGGAAGATGCCATTCTTCCAGGATGTTGTTTTTCTGTGTGTTTCCAGTCAAAGCTTCACACTGAATATCAGTATGTTGTGTTTCTCTGCAGCTCACTTCAACTGAGACCATTCAGTTCATGTCAGCTGCAGTTAGTTTGCTGCACATGTGACAAACTGTGATATCAGAGAGGAATCACTGAGCTGCAATCAGCCAAGATGAATTTCCAACCTGCTGACAGACCTTCACTGATTCTGCTCCAATGTTTAGGGACTCTGGTTTAAACTGATAGAATTACTCAGTTCTGTCAGAGACAGTCGAGTTCTGTTCGAAAACTTTCTTCCTGGTTAACTTGTCATAGGTGTGATGACTCTGTGATGACATCAGCAGAGAGTTTGACCAAAGCCTGTCTCATACATCTTACTAAGACCTCAGAAAATTGGGTCAAATTGTTGGGGGGGGGGAGGCAGATGTGTCTTTCTATTCAAATGTGTTTTAGTTTGTTTCAAAAGCTTTTAAAAAAACATGGATCATATAAAGAAAGCAGCAGAACTGAGTGTTTGTGTTAATATGGTGTTATCTATTCTAAATATTGTTTTCCTTCTATCTGTTCTGTTTCCTGTCTGTCTTCTCTGCTAATTATTCACAATAATAAAGCTGAACTTCAACCTAAATGCAGCCGTGCTTCCTTAAAGCGTAAATGATTCAATGAATCTGATGCTGATGTTTCACAGAGATGTTACTACACTGTTGTTGGTTTGATTGTTGAAGATTTGGATCATATATTGATATCTGACTGGACTTATTTACCCCATTAAATGTGTAAATCTTCCACCTCTCCGTTAAAACAAAACTTGTTTCTGCAGAGAGTTTTATTCTGAAATAACTGAGTCATGCTTTTCTATCAGGATCCATCACAGACCAGACTTCCTGGAAGCTGAAAAACAGCTGGAAGGTCGCACACGTGTGATGATCAAAAGTTTACAATATTCTTGGTTTTCCTGCTGTAAACATTCAACACATTCGTTTTTAAGAGGTTCAAAGCAAAATGTTGCAAAGGTGAAAATCTTCCTCTCACAGCGGTTGTGTTTTTCTGAGCGGTCTGATGTCTGTCCCGCAACCAACTGGACTGGAAACGTCACTAAAACAATGAAGCTGCTGTTTTAGCAACCTCATGAAGTCGAGTGTCGTCCTGCTGTGAAAAACAGCAGCTGAGAGCTCAGATCAGGCATGAGGAGGGAAAACTGGGCAGAAACCTTCAAACACACCAGACTGAGAGCTGAAAGCACCCAACCACAGAGCCACAGCCAGGACCAGGACCCACAATGTTAAAATGTTTTCATTTTACACTGATTAGGTTAAAATGTGGAACTAAGAAATACAAAGAGTCTCTAAGATCAGATTACAGTTTAAGTACAGACGGTTCACGCTTTGTTGTCCTCTGGTGGGACCATAAAGATGTGAAATGACAGCTGATCATCCTGCTGATTTAGCTGCTGCTCTGATGCCACATGTTAACATCTGTCTGTTTGTCTCCAGGTGAACCATGACGAAGTGTACTCTGACCGTCTTTGTCCTGCTGAACGTCTTCACGCTGCTCAGGATTCCTGCAGGTGAGACACATCAAACATCTTCATCATTTAGAGTTTCAGCTGCTTTCACACAGAAAAACTCTAAACTACCTCACAGAGGAGACAAAGACCTGCCTGATGCAACCAGGAGTTCCATATTCACCTCACAGAAGCCTCTTATTTAATGTTGTAAAAGGAGTTTTACTGCCGATCTGTTATTAGCTGCACCAAATAGAGAAATTTCACTCACTTTAAAAAAAACAGTATCACACATACAGATACATTAATACAGGTTAAAAAAACAAGGCAAAAGTAACATAAAATCCCCAAAATGCAAACTTCTACACTGCTATATCTTTCTAGAAGTTTAAAGTGGAGAGTGAAACCTACTTTGACTCAGGTTCAGGTTGCTTCTTTCTGACCAGCAGCTTCAGCAGTTTCACCTCTGAAATCAATCTAAAGCAGTGTTTGTGCATGGAGTTTGTATTTTCTGTCAGTTTTGAACTGAGGAAGGTGAAATGAGGGCTCAGCTGATTGGAAACGTTTAGTTCATGATAATTTTTAATGTGTTATAAACACAGCTTGAATGAATGAATGCATGGACTTGATCTTTATCTGAGTGCATTTTAGATCAGACAGTTATAGCTCATTTAAATACAACTTATTCCTCAGAAGTACAAGAAGAACTTGTATTTTAGACCCAATTACACCGGACTGTTCGAAGAGGTTTTCCCCTAAATCCACACCTCCACATTGGATTTGATCAGTCCACCACAGAGTTTTAAGATTGCTGGAATTAAACCTTTACTTGAAACTTTCCTTTTACTCTGGAACCAGAAATTCCCCTTAAACTTCTCTGATAAAAATGTCAGTTTGAGATGAATTCACAGGCATCAGTGTGTCAGTGGAACTGAAGGTGAACTGTTTGAGAGCTGAACACTGACAGGACTTTGTTTGCATGATGGAAACATGATGAAGAACAACATGACAAACTAAATCCATCATGTCAGAAGACAGAGTGGGAAAAGAATGAAAGTCAGCAGAAATTCAGCTCCATTATTGAATGAAGTCAAACACATTGAAGAGTTGGATCAGAGTTGAGGAGCTGTGTGGATTTGTAGTTGTGCATTTTCATCCCAGTTGTTAAACAACAGATAACAGTGTATGTTACTAAATTCACCACCAAGCTGAATGTGTTTGTGGGAACATGAATGTTTTTTAGTCTTTCTGCATCATGTGACCCCGATTTTAATCATCTGCTGTCAGATTCAAATCAAGACCATGAAACCACACAGCAGCTTCAGCTGAGCTGTCAGTCAGCAGCAGCGGTCTTATCTGTGGGCCGCAGGGGCTGATGGGAGCTCTGAGGAGCTGTTAGAAAGCACCTTCATCTGTCTGTCTGTGTCTCCACAGCGCTGGTTGCCATGGCAACACAGCTGATTCAGGACCAGTTAACACTGACCAGGAGAGTTGGTCAAAGTGTCTCCTTCAGCTGTGGAACTGACCAGTGTGATGAAAACTGGATATACTGGTACCAGAAGAAAGAAGCAGAAACATTCACAGTGATTCTGGATATTAATAAAGATAGTGGTGATGTTTATAAAGGTTATGGTCATCCTCAGAAAGATGATTTCTCAGCTGTGAATAAACAGAACGGCTGTGAGAGAGCAGTAAACCACAGCCCAGGTTCACATATTTCACCTCCATCTCAGACAGAGTCACAAACATACTGAGCTGAGGGAGTTTCTTCCTCTCTGCTGTCTTTATTTATTTCAACTTTTATTCAACTTTTTCTTATTATTAAGAGAAGTTTTCTGAGGGTTCAAAGATAAAAACTGTGAACATTTCAAAGATTTGTTCTGGAAAATGATCCAAATGAAACTTCAATTCACCATAAATAAAAGCAAGACATTTTAAAGACATTTATTTAATACTGAATGTTTTCATTCAAATGTCCAGATAAATATGAATCTGCTGCTTTGAGCTGCTGCTGGAATAAAGTCCATTCCTCCTTTAAAAAGTTTAATGAGCTCTTCATGAAAACACTTCCAGCAGCACTTGTTGTTTAACAGCTTTCAGCATATTTCACCACATCATTTCACTTTATTCCATTTTAAAAGACAGATCTTGGACTGATCTCAGGTCAGGATTTTGTCCTTCTAGCAGCAGCTTATCAGGACGCTGATTTTGTTGGACAGATGTTCATCAGTTTCCTGTGGATGTTTCTGCTTCCCAGAGGATGAATCCAGAGTGCACTGAGACTGAGGCAGGAGCAGGAAAACTTCCTAAATTCATGTGAAGTCTTTGTACCACATTACAGCTCAGAAACAGAACACATGCACAGTGAGGGCATGATGCTCAACACGTTTCTCAAAGCATTTACACAAGGACATTCATTATGTGCTTACAGTGATATGATTTCCTTCCCCTGACACTGAAATAACAATCATCTTTAAGTGATTTCATGTCACTTTTAGATCCATCAGCTCCACAGTTTTATATCTCTACATGTTAAGTATAAGGCAGCTTTCACAGCGAGCTATGTGGCAAATATCTGGAAACAACTGAGACTAACAGCCTGAAACATCCAGTTTCTACAAAGATAGCTCATATACACAGTTCTGTTGGAATGTTTCTGTACAGTCATCATGGACATTAATGTCATTTCCATTTAGTCCTTTAGCAGATGCTTTGATCCAAAGTGACTCACAGGTGAGGAAACAACATCCCAGTGCAGTCAGGCATACCTCTCATTTCCCTGTATTTGTGTCCATCCTCCAGACTCCTGTGGATCCTTTTTACCTCACGCTAAAAAAGCCAATATCACAGACGGAGAAAAGTTAGATCATGAGAGAGAAAAAAACTCTTGAAACATTCTGTGAACAAAGCAAGGAGGTCAATAAATAAGTCTACACCTCATTACAGTGGTTAATATTTCTGTCTGAATATGTTTTGTTTGCATCTGTGTGGTTGTGGACATATTTGATCTAAGGGAACTTCAGATTGAAACCTCGCCAGTGAAGAACTGAATGTAGCACAACGTGTTGGTGTAAAAGACCACTCTGATGCTTAGAAGTCCATACTCCCACCAACTAGTTTAAAGCTGAATCATCCTTTCAGATGAGAGATGAAACGTCTTCAAGAACCAAGAAGAAGAAGAAGTTGCCCTTATTCAGGCTCTTACCCACAAAGTGTCACCGTGAGGAGCCCCCTTTCCAATCAGTAAACCTTCTTCTGAAAAAGTAGCCCTGAACAGCTGCCTCCAGCTCCTCTGAGGGACACACCTGCTGAACTGGTCATTGACATTAGAATAAAAAGGCTGCAGACAGAGCAAAACTCCTGCTTTGGAGATGAACCCTCTGTGTAATGCTTCTCACAGTTCATGAAAGAATATTATAAAATAACAATGATTTTAAGCATCTGTAATTATACTGGGGCAGCTGCTTATCTGAAGTGTTGCATATGTCACTGTGATCTATGTTATTAATGTCCAAAGACATGTGAGCTGTGTTTAGATTTAGCCAAAAGCTGAAGTGGAGAAGAAGATCTTGGAATAAAGAAAGAGGAAAGGATGATGCACAGTTTTTACAGTAATGAATGACACACAGTGGTTCCAACGGCGCCCTGGAGCTGTTCACATCTGGTCTTAACGTGATCAGAAAAGTGAACTAAGTACATCTATGAACACGTTCAACAACGATTCAGCAGCTCCTTTCTCCACCTCTCAGCCAAACTCGATAGTTCTTGTGATGAGAGATTTCAACTCGTGTAACCTCTCCCAGGAACTGATGAGCTCCAAAGAGCTGGTGACATGCGCCATGCAGGACAGCAACACACTGGACCACTTCTACTCCACCATAAAACCCTCATACCGCTCCATCCCCCACGCTGCCCTTGGACACTCCGACCACTGCATCATACAGATGGTCCCCAGATACAGGCAGCAACTGAGAAGGGCCAAACCATCCAGGACTACAGTAAGGAGGTGGACTCCAGAGGCAAGGGACATGCTTCAGGACTGCATGGAGTCTTAGCCCCGGAAAGAGTAGGCGTACAGAGAGCCTATCCCAGCGGTCATTGGGCGAGAGGTGGGGTACACCCTGGACAGGTCCAGGTAATCAATAGTTTTTGGTTTTAATCGATTCCTTTTCTTTGACACCACTTATCCAGCATTTGAAAACACAAAGTGCTGAAGTCATCAAGAACAAAAGTCAACATGTAAAAATTGTGATAGCACATCTGTAACATTGTAATGACTTACCTTGGCTGGGTGCAGCTCCAGTTTCCTCTTTATTCTCATGCAAGGCACGGTAATGCCTCAGCTAAAACTATCTCTCTCTCACTTAACTCCCCAAACTATCTCCAAACTATATTAACGCTATCGAAATTCTAGTATCCAAACAATCAAAATTCAAAACCTGAACTGACCGCAGCTCTCCATCAAAAACCCACATTTTAAATGGAGACTGAGGGGTTTATATGTCTGTCAATACTCTCGGCAAAATCTGAACCGCTTCCTGAAGCAGTCACGTGGTACTTTCGAGCAGCGAGACTTCTGAGGTCATCATTCGACGAAATTAATCAATCCGCCCCCTCCATTACTGGACACACGCTTCGAAGCCTCAGCACATCTTGGAACATCACTACAGGAAGCTGCATGCAGGTGAGTCCAGAAAAGAATACATGTAGCGGTCAAATATTTGCAGAAATGTCTTCAAAGTACTTTGTGTCATTGGTTTGATTCCTGCAGCTGGACACGGTCAGTCAGAACATGCACTAAAGAGTAAAAAAGTTCAAATAATCTGTCTGCTATTCACAGTTAGCATGTCATGCTAATGCTAATGCAAAACCGTTTTTTTTTTTTAGCTGTGTGTGAAACATACTTCTGGGCCCTTTTCTTCCTCTTTTCTTAGCTTTTTGGACAGTTTTCTGTCCATCTTGACCATCTTGTGGTCATCCATGTGACTCCATCCCGCCCACATCTTTAGTTAAAATGGAGCTAAAATTATCTTTATTAGGAGGATCTGTGCAACTTTTAGGAGCTGATACTCTGATCTGACCACAACACAAGATCACTTTTTACTCTTTAACTGGATACATAAGTTTCCCAATTCAGATAATTTCAGAATCAAAATAAAGGAGATTGCAGATTATTTGGGTTGAAAAACATTTTTAAGTGTCAGAGTTTCCTTCATCTCAAACTTTAGGTTTCACTAAAGCAGCTTTCTGGAATGAATCACTGGTCGAGCACTTCTGATGCCAGAAAAACACTCCTTTATATTTAAATGACGGCCTCAGAATGGTCCACTTCATGTTGTTCTTCAGAGTGTCTCAGATCAGTCAGACAGCTCCTGCTGACGTGTTGTTAGCCACACAGAACTAGATCATTCCCCCACTGAACCATCACATCTTCTCAGTTTCAAGCCTCAGGCCAGACTGAAGCTCCCTGATAACTGAACTGTTCAAAAATGGGCTTCAGAGTGTAAATGTGACAAATCTGAGATTACTTTCCTGGATCCCTGAGAGCTTCTGGAAATGAGAACAAATTTAGAAACAGAGAAAATCTGAACTTCAGGCTTTGGGATGATATTGGGACCCTGTCCTCAAACAGTATCATTGTCTTAATGTAGTAAAATGATTTAAGTTGATCATGTTACACTGACTCAGATGAGATTTATGGGATATTTCACACATTGGGTGTCGTTCTACAGAGTATATTATTAAATTTTTTTCTGAATTTGATCAAAAAGCTCCAAATATTTTGAACTATGGGTCTTTAAAGAACCATTTTAAAGTTCTCAGGGATTTAAATAAAAACCACAGCAACAAGTTTAATGAAATGTGACTAGATGGTTAAAAACTGTCCAGAAAGGTTATCAAGAGAAGAAGAAAAGTGGGTGTGCTTTAACATGCTGCACGCCACAGCTGGATCTTATTGTATGTACTGACAGTTTCAGACAGAGTTCATCAGTCGGAGGACCCGGACCAGAATGGAGCAGCAGAACCAGGATTTGAACCCTTCCACCAGGAACAGAGCCGGCTCATCCTCTGGTTCACCTGGGCTACAGGTCAGTGTGGAGGATATTAAAGATACGAGGACGAGTGTCGAGGCTCCGTGCATCCTCTGCTCATTCTGCTTTTGAATCAAATGTGAAAAGTGTCAGCAAAGTGTTTCCTGGTTTCATCTCCTCTCTCTGATACAGATGTGCTTAGACTGAACATGTGCTGCAAGCTGAATGATCTGCTGGAAGAACATTTTTCTGGCTCTCAGTCTTCAGATTTGAGAGGTTCAGGAGCTAATCTTCATTATTTGTGTTTAAAGTCTCTGGATTACATGAATTAAACCTGGTGGTAGTAATACTTCTGGGTCTTTAATTGTTAAATTACAAGTTTTGTAGATCTCTCTACCTCAGTGTAAAGAGTCATTTTAAAGAGAAACAAAGGTTGAGTTAAAACTGTTTCCCTGATAGCTGTTGAGCTCAATGGCTGCAGACCTATGGGCTGTAAGCTGGAACAAAGGGTTAGTGTAAAGAATGTCATGTATTACCACCACAGTTACTTTTATTCATTTAAACCAGTGGTCATCAACCTTTTTCAGGCCAGCCTCTACATGGTGTTTAACTGAACAACTTGGGCAAGACTGTGCTTCCTTATATCAATTAGAAATATTGTAGCAGTTCCTTATCAGAATTTCATCATGACAAAAAATAATTGGTAAAAGAGAAAAAAAAGCAAGAGTTTAGTGTTTAAAAACCTGAACGTGTGCAGAGACGTCAGAGCATTGTGCTGATAGCCGGGGGCACTTATAAACGCACTCTCAGCGTTCACGTTTGATTTGAGATATTGAGACCTTTGTAGCTCGGTCTGTCCAGGTCCAGTTAGAATATGTTGGTTGGCGTAGGTGAGGTTAGAGAAATATTTTGTGTGAACTTCAAATGGATCTAAGTCTTCTTCCTCTCTGTCATTGCAGAAACAAGCCAAAGAGGGATCCACATTATACTGCTGTAAGGACTGTGGGGAAGTTTTCAAAAGATCATCTCATCTGAAGTATCATCAGATGCTTCATACTGGAGAGAAACCTTACAGCTGTAGTCAATGTGGGGCAGCTTTCACTGCACTAAGTAATCTGAATAGGCACCAACGTATTCACACAGGAGAGAAACCTTACAGCTGTGGTCAGTGTGGGGCAGCTTTCACTCAATTATCTAATCTAAAGGTGCATCAACGTATTCACACAGGAGAGAAACCTTACAGCTGTGGTCAGTGTGGGGCAGCTTTCACTGCACTAGGTAATCTGAAGAGGCACCAACGTATTCACACAGGAGAGAAACCTTACAGCTGTGGTCAGTGTGGAGCAGCTTTCACTGCATTATCTAATCTAAAGATGCACCAACGTATTCACACAGGAGAGAAACCTTACAGCTGTGGTCAGTGTGGAGCAGCTTTCACTGCATTATCTAGTCTAAAGACACACCAACATATTCACACAGGAGAGAAACCATACAGCTGTGGTCAGTGTGGGGCAGCTTTCACTCAATTATCTAATCTGAAGATGCACCAACATATTCACACAGGAGAGAAACCTTACAGCTGTGGTCAGTGTGGAGCAGCTTTCACTCAATTATCTAATCTAAAGTTGCACCAACGTATTCACACAGGAGAGAAACCTTACAGCTGTGGTCAATGTGGGGCAGCTTTCACTGCACTAAGTAATCTGAAGAGGCACCAACGTATTCACACAGGAGAGAAACCTTACAGCTGTGGTCAGTGTGGAGCAGCTTTCACTCAATTATCTAATCTGAAGTTGCACCAACGTATTCATACAGGGGAGAAACCTTACAGCTGTGGTCAGTGTGGAGCAGCTTTCACTGCATTATATAGTCTTAAGAGACACCATTGTACTCGCACTGCAGATAAATGATAGGTTGAAATCAACAACATATTTTACGGCATATAAGAAAACATTCACCTGGGAGCAGCAACAGGAACTACCAATCACAAGCCTTTCCTTTGTTCAGATTAAATATCTTCTTTGTGGATTACCACCTTCTTTTGTCAGGACTTTTGGTCTGAATGTTCTTTGAGTAGCAGATGTTTGAAGAAAGATTGAATGTGCTTCATTATTACAATAATTTATTGTGATTGTTTTAACTGGACAGATCTCCCACCGTTCAAGACAAACATGGCATCATTTGTGAGTTGATGAACAGATCAATATGCAATCTGTTTGTTAGTAGGAACATGTTTTCTTCTGTTATACTGAACATATGTTTTCTTTAGTCAAGATTCACAAAGTAGCTTTGCACCAACTGTGCGTATTTATGTAAACATACAACATCTGTAGAAGCAATATATAATTTTAGTTTGATGTGAAGTATAGCTTTGCACTTGTCTGTATTTCATTCTTCTGCATTTTATTAAAGGTCAGATGTCAACATTTCTCATGCTTTTCATGTTCTTGCTACATAGATACTTTTGAAGAAAATGTGTGTTTGGTTACGAAGGAAAGTTGACCCTTATCATCTTTCCCAAAGACCCAGAAATCTTTAACGCAATCTGAAAAAGGCTTGGATTTGTTCCCTGTACTTTCCAGACAGCTGTTCGATTGTCATGACTGAAGCTGAAAGTTAAGGCTGTTCCAACACTGAAAGGGCACAAAACTCAACTTCAAGCTGTGAAACTGTTTCAAAGGAGTCTGTACAACATATCAGGAAGCTGACACTGACAGCTGACAGTTGTCTGAGTTAAAAAAATGATACTATCGCTATTTATGTTTCCTACTACGAGATCACTAGCCACACAAGGTTATGAGACATTCAGTAAAACAAGGCTTAGACAGAAGCTGAAATACGATAGATAGGAGGCCTTCTCCATTGCAGTGTCCCTTGACCCTGCAAGATCTTCTATACTTTCTTTTTCTCATAGTATAACTTCATGATATTTTTCTAACATTTCCCTCCTGTTTATACTAGAGGAAAAGAGGGTGTAAATTCAGTATAGATTCATACATACACATGCAGTTGTTTTTTTTTTCAAACTTTGCATCACCTTTTATATTTTCTACTTCATTGTTTTAACACTTCAGGGAGATTTCCCTTAAACAGATCATTGAGAATTTACTCGGGTTCACGCAAGGCACTACTTTGCGCTTTAAACGTCATCTGCATCCTCATATCCATCATCCTCATGTAGCTCGTCGTTATCATCCCTCTCTACCTGTCTAACAAGTCTTTGGAACAGTCCTCTCAAGCATGGGACCTAATTGTTCAGCAATGCCTTGTAGATCTAATTTATCCAATCAACATTCTTTTTTATTGTTGCCCACCAGAGAAGAAAATATTCAAAACCTGAAGCAACTTGATTTCTAGCTTTAATGAAATCTGGGACTCCTCAGAACCCCCATGCTATCCAGGTACACTCTGTTGTCAAATGAACCCCCAGGCACAGTAACACTTGAGACGTCGCAGCTTCTCTGGAGAGAGTTTGTCACCCAAGGCCTTAAAGTTCCCCTTAGGGAACAGATGGAAAGGCATCAGTAGTTGGGTTATTGTGCAGCTGCCCTGCCAGTTAGACGAGAAGATGGCCCTCAGTTTCATATCCTCATACAGCCACCACAACAACCACAGGTTGGGCCTGGTTAGTACTTGGATGGGAGACCGCCTGGGAATACCAGGAGCTGTAAGCTTTTAAGCTTCTCGAGGCTTATGCAGTTGTGTATGTGGAGAGGAGCACCTGGGAGAGAACACGCCCCTGGGGGAGGCCGGTGCTGATGGTCTGTGGTCATATTTATTTTCTTCAGGATAACTTCTATTAAATGGAACAAACTATCCATCCTTCCACTTGCTTTACATGGTTACAGGGACATGGTTAGAGCTTCTAGTGTTTTTATAGCTGTGAAGCACACTCACAGACCTGTACAGTGGCTTTAGGCAGCCAGACACAATTATAAATAGTTTCTCCTTCAGGTTAAATCCTCCAAAATGAACCAGCAGGAAGGAAATCAGTCAAATAAATTCACTTTTCAATCTTTGTCAAAGACTGGAAATGAGCGCACACACAAACCTCATTTAGGTCACTCTGTCATATCATCTTCCAGCACTGCTCAGCTCACAGTGACTTCATCTGTCTGAATTCTTCTGGATAACAAAAACACACAAATATTATTGTCTCACATTAGTCTGCAGACTGTTAACAGATCTAATCAAATTGAAAGAAGTTCATAATCAGCTTTTATAAGTGAATTATAAGCTAAAGGCTTCCTGTTTGCCCCAGGTTAGGGTTAAGCTGATCCGGGTCAGGGGGTAAGTTGCACCGTCTGGGGGTGAACTGACCGTCAAACTGAATCTAAATCAAACCCATAAGAAATTTCAACCATAACTTACCTCTTTGAAAAACTGATTTAAAAGTCCAGTTTTGTTTTGTAAGTGGTCATATTAATTTTCTTCAGGATAACTTCATATTAAATCTGATAAACAAAAAAAAATGTCATTAAAGTTGGAATCTTCCCTGAAACAGAAATGCTGAAGTGGAATGAATGAATAAATGTCCCCAAAACTTTCCATCCTTCCACTTTCTTTAATTCATGGTTTCAGGGGGACTGGAGCCTATCTGTCACAGAAACTCCTCAACATTCCAGCCTAATAACAAGTCTGAAACTAAAGCAAAAACTGCAGCCCCAAATGAACATTGGCATGATATAGGCTGTGTCAACTGCAAAAGCAGTCCCTGTTTCCCTTTTTGGAACTCATCCTTTCTAAGGACAAAGTTAAATGTATGAGGATCAAACACAACAAGTACCTGGGACATGTCAACAGATCCAGGAAATCCAGGAACCAGCAAACTGAGAGCCAAAGAGAAACTGAGGCGTCTGCCAGCAAATCAGCAGCAGCTGAAGCTGATCAACTTCCTGATGTGTCATGAGGTGATCACATGTTTCAACAAAAGACATCAGATAGACATAGCTTTAACAGCTGCAGACCAATATCAATACTTTCACAGTTTGTTCAGAAACTAGATAGTTTTATTGAAAACAACAGCTTATTGAATGAGAGTCAATATGGGTTTGGTTCAAATAGGTCTACAGCTGCAGCAATAATGAAGGTGACAGAAGAAATCCCAACTGCAACGGACAGAAAGAAGTTTACCATAAGGGTATTCATTGAGCTGAAGAAAGCTTTTCACACTATTGATCATTCAATATAACTTTCAGAGTTAAATAGCTTTGGTGTGAGAGGAGTTGCTTTAAAGGGGAACTCCTGTATTTTAAAACCTGGACCTTATTTCTGGCATGAAATACGTTTCATCTACTCACAGAACAGTTTGGCGAAAGTCGGCGTCCTTCGGGAGCTATTTAGAAAACTCGCAATCAGCGTATATCCATATAATGGAGTTAATGGATGATGCAGCCTCTAAATAAGACATTATCTGTCTTAATTTCACCAATACTTTAAGAAAAATGAATGAACAAACGTGTACTATAGCTCTGTTAGCTCAGAGGTGCTGTTATGTGGCTACTTGCGGCTATAGGAGAGCTAACGGAGGGATTTCTACACAGGCCCTCTACTGGGACAACCAATTTAACCAATTTAAAACAAATGTGTATCTCAGCTGCAGGAGTCAAACTTTGGGATTCTCAACATAATGATTTAAAAGGTTTTTCAGATGTTTTCCTGTTCAAACACTGGACTGGATAGTGTAGTGTTAAGATTGCCACATTTCATGTGGGTGACCTGGGTTCAAATCCCCTGCATGAGAGGTACTGCTACCTCCAGTAGGGGTACTTCGGCAAGGCCCCCTTACCCTATCTGCCTACCTGTAAGTTGCTTTGGATAAAAGCGTCTGCTAAATGCATAAACATATACAAAAAAATGTATGAGGAGAAAACAATTGGACATTAAATAAGACATTAGACAGTGGAAGGAGCTGCACCCATCTGTCCCAGGCAGCCCTGATGGGAGCAGGCTGGTCAGATCTTTCTCTGGTATCTCTGTTGTTCTCTTGATATCATTTGAAAGGTCTGAAGTGACATTGTTGCTCGAAAATATTTCTTCCTGTCGATGCGTCCCAGAGACGATCAGTGGCCTCATTGCAGGATCTGTGCACTCCAGCAAAAAGAAGAAGCATCCAGGTGTTCCTCATCAGTGTCTTTCCACATGTTGCCATGGACTTTTGTTCCTTCAAGGTTTGACTCTTTTTAATGGCATAAATGGCTCAAAACATGTGTTGATGTCACTGATTCTGGTCACAGCAAACCCTGTGATTCCAGGAGTCATTTTGATGACGTCTGCAGCAGCTGCCCTGCCATCATGTACATCATGAGGTACTGAGCTCCAACACATCTTACCATTTTTGGACTTGAGTCTTTCAGCAGGAGCAGCTTCAGCACCGGTGACCTCCTCATCTGACTCATCAGATGAGTGTCTTCTGGATGATATTCCACTTTGTCTTCCTCCTCAGAAACCTGCTCATCCGTATCTCCATGCTGCTCTGTGTCCTCTCCCTCATTTTCACCAGAAATATGATCCAGAACTTCTCTCACTGAGAACCTTCTTTTCATTTTGGCATGCTGCACATTGGAGATGTGCACTCTGCAGGTCACCAACTCCACACTGAACTGAGCTCACATGTGTGGACATGCCCGTCTTTGCTTGTTCTGTTTCTGTGCAGGTAAACTGTATAACAAGGCAAACTGAGAATCCCCTAAAGCTCACATGATGAGGAGAGGAGCTGGCTGTCAGTGTGTTGGCTGACAGTGCCCTGATGATGTCATCTGTGGCTCTAATTATTGCTTTCTAATCTTATTTTTGTAACTGGGACGAAACCGACCCGAACAACACAGAAGTCATAATTTCAGCCTGAGCTTTTTACAATTTAGTTTTATTTTGGTTCCTGACAATAGATAAATCAACTCCAGTTAACTGTAAATATGAAAAACTGTGGTATTCATGTCTCATCCCATCATCACCATTACAGCACCGCTGCTGGAGCTGATACAGACACACAGGAGACTTTTAACATTTTATCAGTATCAGTTTTACACAGACAGCTGGATCCAGGATGACTCTGGTTGCTGTGCAGACCTGAGAGATGTCACCTTGATGTGTTCACAGTTTGTCACATGATGACAGATGTTTTTAGTCTCTGTGCACACATCTGGTGCATCTGTCGCAGCACTAAAACTACAGAGCTCCTGCACAGAACAAATCCCAGTTTAAACCGTGGTTTTGATATATTTTCTGGTGATTATCAGCGACTTATTCTGTTCCATCACTGTGAGTCTTCCCAACATTAGGACTGCTTTCAGCCTACATGGATGGGACAGTAATGGGTGGTGTTTCCATCGGCCGGTGACAGACATAACAACAAAATAACGAGACAGAGACGAAGAGACTGAGCGTGGCGTCTGTGACAAGAAGAGTCAGAAACTAATGACATGGATAAAAGTGAACTCTGCTCACAGTGTAGATTCAGAGCAGGAAGTTAGTCCTCACCCATCACTGTGTTTAACTGTTTGAAGCTGTCGGCTGGAAGAAGGATTCTTGGCAAATGTGTTGACAGTGTAGATTATCTTCAGTAATTCCTTCTTCATCCAGTTTAAAATCACAGAGATTTAAGATTCCTCAGATCAGATGATGATCTGGACATTCTTGCATTAGCTCTCTGATCTCAGTGAGACTTCCTGGTTGAATAAAGGTGATGATGTGAGGTTCAGTTAGCTTTGCATTCACAGAGCTGTTGACATTTCCCTTAAAACAGGTTACTTTATACTTTTAGACCAAAAAGGTACATTTCAGAACCTGTACTTTTGAAGTTGAAGCAGAACTTTTATTTTTGACAAAGTATTTTAGTTAATTTTTTACAAAAGTATATGTGCCTCTACTTAAAAAGAGGTTCTGTGTACTTTAGCAGCCCCTGAAGGAGAGTCAGAAATCATCAGTCACACCTGAACACACCTGACTGTGTCATATAAAGCTGACCTCTGATCACTTTAAGACTCTTTTATGCTTTGCAGAGTTTCAGAGTGACGGCAGCCTGCAGACACAGAGGACTGATGTCGGAGAAGCAGCAGAGGATTTCCTCTTCTTCCACACAGACCTGGTCCAGACAGCAGAGAGCTGCAGAGGGAAGAAGTTCATGGAAGAAGCTGAGTAAGTGACACTTCACATTCATTTAACAAAGTCTCCGAGCAGGAAGAGATTTCCTCTGCTGATGAGACACAAGTCATGTGAGCTGAGAGTAAACAGCAACAATCAGTGTGTGTTGATGAGGAGCTGCAGCTTGTTACCAACATGAAATGTTTCCCACTCAGTCTGCTGCTGTTTTCTCCTCCAACAGAGGAACTCTGACTGGAATGTGCTGTTCACTGACACTCTGTTCATCACTGCTCTCTGAACACACTCACAATAAAACTCTGAGTCCTGATATGAGACCCAGATTAATCCTGGACTCTGATCCTGTTGGACTCTGATACTCAACCTGTTTTATGAAGGATCATAATTCAGGTGTGTCTGGAGCCTCTGTGTGTGATCATGTGGACTCATCAGTGGGTGAATAATATTTAACAGAGAGCAGTGAGCGCCCCCTGGTGGTTCCTGTCAGACTGCAGTGATCCTGCAGGATGGATTTCTGGAGTCCTGCTGCTACTTATCTACAGTATAGCTGTTCATGTCAGTTCAGTCCTGCATTCAGCCCATCAGTGTGTTTCAGATATCAGATTTATCATCATGCTGCAGGTTCAGATAATCAGTGTGTGTCAGTAAATGGAAATGTTTCATCATCATCATCATCATCATCATCATCATCATCATCATCATCATCATCATCATCATCATCATCATCATCATCATCATCATCATCATCATGTCTGTGCTGCTCCATGCCTCCCTCTAGTGGACTGGTGGAAGAACAGCAGCTGATCTTTTTACAGCCCAAATGATGGAGAGAAGGATTTGAGTTGATGTGCAGATGAATGATTTGTGTTTCCTCTGCAGATGAAGGTAGAAAGTGTGTGTGAGCTGATGTGAATTCAGCAGCATGGATCAGTGTGAGGACACTAAAACCACTCTGTGTGGGGAACATGAGAGCCAGAGCAAAGCTCAGAGGTGAGATGACCATCTCTAACTGTCCATGACTGTTCTCCATGTCAGAGCTCAGCACTCACATCACCAAACCACCTTTATTCACAGTAAAAACAGTTTAGTGTTGCGTTAAAGACCAGAACAAAAACAAATTTCTCATGATGCTGGACCTGGACTTAAACCTCAACCTGCATCTGGACCAAGATCTGTCAACTTCAGGAAGAGTCTCCACATCGATCATCATATTTTTCTAACCCACACACGCTTGTCTTCCTTTTCGTCCAGCTCGCTGTTCACTACACCTGTAACTGAATCTGAAGAACCAGTTCCTAAAATCAAACCTAATTATTGGCCTTCTGAAGCGTCCTCTGAACCTAAACCTGGCTCACATCCTGAAGCTTCTGCTAGATATAAGCCCAAAGCTCTATTTGGGTCTGTATCTGAACCAGCACCAGCAATCACATCCAGACTTCATCCTGAATATGAACCACCAGTTGTGCCAAGACTAGAGTCTGGACTGCATTCAGCTCTTGAAAGACAGCCTCTGAAGTAAACTGAAGCTGAAATTTACTCAAATTGGCTTCATGGTGAAATATCTTATTATTACATACATTACTCTTATTACATACTAAAAAAAAAAAATGAAGAACTTTACAACGGCCAAGCGTTTGATTTTTATTCAGCTTCGGCCACAAATTTTCAATTCAGTGCATCCCTAGTAATTTACTTTTGCATCAGTTTTATTAGTTTTTGTTGCATTATAGAGAACTTTCCAATTTTGTTTTTTCTTTTAGAGCAAACATGGAGACACCTGTGGAGCACCTGCAGGACCCTCCAACTCAGGCAGCTCCACCACCTTCAGCAGGTAGGAGTCTATCAGTTTCTGCATGGAGACATCAGTGAGGCAGAGACACATGATGCTCAAACTGACCAATCACAGCGACGGTTGTTTCTGTGTGGGTCCTTAAGCTTTCAGTTAGCAGTGACTGTTAGACTCTTTAACTATGTTAACCCTTAATACAACTGCAGCAGTGGGCAAGAGGCAGGGTACAACACCCCACAGGTCAGTCACAGCTCTGATATGTAAGGAAAAACACCAGTTACCATGGTGATAAGCGCCTCACTACAGTCTAACGTAATTTAAATTCCTTTAATTTAAAGATCTCTGCAGGCTGCCATTGATGTGATACCATCATTGAACAGAATGTAGAATGAGTTTTTAGGTGATGTCTTTCCAGAATAACAAGTAACAGGTAAAGGAACCTGTTCTATCCCACTGATATCTGATCCAACTGTCAGAGCTAACTCCGCTGCTTATCAAGTTCAGAGCTTGATGTGCAGCTGTCAGGATATTAATGGCAGATGGATATAAACTTTGCACAAATTATACAAGTTTTCATTCTGGTTTTGGAAACAAAAATCTAAAAAAGTTTTATTTGTAATTGTGTTTATTTTGAAAATGCTTCAGATTTTCATCACTACTTTCTACTATTAGCTTTAATTGATCTTCAAACAGATTCACCCATCAAAAACCATCTGGTTAAATATAAAACAAACCATTTCTGATCAAGATATCTTTGTTCGGAAACACAAACAACAGCAATGACTCTGAGAGTCTGGAAGGTTCATAAAATCAAAAGCACTCTTCTTGCACCAACCAAATTGACTTAAATTTTTGGAATACCTTAATGTTCAGCCTTTTATATCATGAACATATTGTTTACATTAACACTCTGGTCCCATTTGCTCACTTGGTTTGTGTCAGTACAGTGGTGCAAGGTAGGGAGGACCCAGATGCAGACTTCCAAAAATCAAACAAAGATTTATTCCAAATAAGCATAAGGCAGAGCACCGGGCAAGAACTGAAAACGCGGCTGAGCCGGATAGCAAAAAATGCTTTAGCGTTAGCGAAACATTACAAGACTTAACTATGAATTTAAATATACAAAACTTTGAATAATAATACTGTGACTATGGAAACTATGGTGGCAAAAAACCTGACTTAACAAGCCGTGAACATGGAAGATAAGTGAGGATTTCGCAATGACTGACTGAACGTGGAAATTGAATACTGTGGGGAGGTGATTAGTGATGATGTGCAGCTGTGGAACAGAAACAGGTGTCTTGAGTGAAGACTAAGTGACAGGGAAAAGAACATAACAAGAAAATAAACCAAGAACCTGAAAACATAACAAATAACCTGGAAACAAGAGTAATCAAAACATAAAACGTGACAGTTTGGGTGTGTGGTATTAGGACTAAACACTTTTTGGGAAATCTTCCACACAGACCGAGCTCCTCTTCCCTCAGCCTCACAGGTATATGATATCCCCTTATCAACAAAAGCACAATGAAAGCTATGTTCATGACATCATTCATCACTGACTGTCTCCCTGGGCTCCAGCTTCCTATTATCCAGCACTTTACTGTGTCAGCTTTCAAAATGTACATGAACCCCTGAAGTAGTCATGATTCATTATTTTTACATTTCAAGAACATTTATAGTTCATGTCTATGACATCTTGCAGAGAGCGAACTCAACAGAATACGAATGGAGTTTGTGAAGAGGGTGACGGAAGAAATCCTCAAGCAGTTGCTTGATGCCCTCTTAGCAGATGGTGTCTTCAGTGATTTGGAGAAAGAAGCAATAATCGAGGAGAACCAGACCAGAGCAGATAAGGCACGAAGACTCGTCGATGATGTAAGAAGAAAAGGAGAGGAAGCCTGCAGGAAGATGATGGAACATCTTCAAAAATTAGATCGTACACTTTCCTCTCAGCTGTGTTTGTTATCTGGCCCATCAGCACAAGAAGGTAAAGCCACATATTTCTGTAATAAGGGCTTAGAGGGTGCATGGGAGTTCGCCCAACTAGTATACATGTGTTTTGGAGACTTGGAGAAGGTATTCAAACGTGTCCCTCAGGGAGTCCTGTGAGGGGTGCTCCGGGAGTATGAAGTGCTGGACCCCTTGATAGGGGCTGTTAGGTCTTTGTATGACCGGTGTCAGAGTCTGGTCCTCATTGCCGGCAGTAAGTCGGATGTGTTTTCCGTTGAGGGGTGGACTACGTCAGGGCTGCCCTTTGTCACCAATTGTGCTCATAATTTTTATGGACAAAATTTCTAGGTGCAGCCAGGGGCCTGTGGGAGTCCGGTTTGGTGACCTCAGAATCAGGTCTCTGCTCTTTGTGGATGATGTGACTCTGTTAGCGTCATTGGGCCGTGATCTTCAGCTCTCATCGGAGCAGTGCAGCCGAGTGTGAAGCGGCTGGGGTGAGAATCAGCAAAATCGGAGACCATGGTCCTCAGCCGGAAAAGGGTGGAATGCCCTCTCCGGGTTGGGAATGAGATCCTTCCCCAAGTGGAGGAGTTCAAGTATCTCGGGATCTTGTTCACGAGTGAGGGACGGATGGAGTGGGAGATTGACAAGCAGATTGGTGCGGGGTGTCAGCAGTGATGTGGCCTCTGCATCGGCCTGTTGTGGTGAAGAAGGAGCTGAGCCAGAAGGCGAAGCTCTCGATTTACAGTCTATGTTCCTACCCTCACTTATGGTCACGAGCTGTGGGTAGTGACCGAAAGAACGAGATCACGGATACAAGCGGCCGAAATGGGCTTCCTCAGCAGGGTGTCTGGGCTCTCCCTTAGAGATAGGGTGAGAAGCTCAGTCATCTGGGAGGGGCTCTGTGTAGAGCCACTGCTCCTCCACATCGAGAGGTGCCAGATGAGGTGGCTCGGGCATCTGGTTAGGATGCCTCCTGGACGCCTCTGTTTCGGGCACGTCCCACTGGGAGGAGACCCAAGGGAAGACCCAAGACATGTTGGAAAGACTATGTCTCTCGGCTGACTTGGGAACGCCTCGGGGTCCCCCCAGAAGAGCTGGAGGAAGTGACAGAGGACAGGGACATCTGGGCTTCTCTGCTCAAGCTGCTGCCCCCGCGACCCAACCCCCAAACAAGCGGCAGATAATGGAGGGATGGATGGATGGATGGATGGATGGAGGGTTCAGCACACTGGTCGCAAAGTACAGAGCAAAATAGACACGTTATTTTGTTGTTGGCAGGCAGAAAGCTATTGGTTGTTATGTGTTGTAGGCTTTATGTAGTCAATAAGGACGATTAATCTGTCCTGTTCCCATCTACATTGCAATGCACCCCTGCACTGACAGTGATTCTGTGGGTGCAGGAGGGAACATCGCAAATAATTCACCCACACAACCAGCTTGTTGTGTCCATTTTTGCCTTGACATGCACTTTTCACAGCGACAAACCATCATTACACAACGCAAGCTGTAAAAAATGAATGGGTTACATAGTGAAGTGGTGGGATTGTCTCATGAGGTCTGAGAGGGCCATTAGTAGATGAGCAGTGTCATTTTTACAGACTTGAACCAACACCAATTCAGTTCCACATTAGTTTGTGTAGTAGCTGCATCTGTGTGGCATGATAGATACAGTGGAGTCCATCTTTAACCTCAGTAGAAGTGGGAGAAACGTTCTTGGGATATGCTCTTCAGTTGCATTTTCTGAGGGTTTATCTCTTGGTTTATCTGAGGGAATGTTTGGAGTAGCCTTTTTTCTGAGGGCTTTGAACAGGGTTATGGTTGCTAATGTGTTTACAGAAAATAATCTCTGATTTTAAGGTGTGTTTGGATGTGTGTTTCAGATGGAAGCTCCACCTGTGCAGCAGCACGTGAATGTAGGGTTTGCAGTAAAGTTTGGTGTTGAGGATCTTCTGCAGTTGTTTAATGTATTTATTATTTTCACATGGAGTGAGTGTTTTTAGTGGGATTATCTTCTTGTTTTTCTTGGTTTGTATTATTCACTTATGGTTGGTAGTTTATTGAAAACTTGTGTCCTGTTTTTTTCTGAGGAAAGGCCTTGAGTTGCTTCCCTTGCGGAGGGCTTTGAGTTGGGTGTGTGATTTAAAACTCCAAAGGTTTTACACCAAACTGTTGTTTTGTTATAGGGTTTGCAGACATCTGATCCTCCCCATCTACACTGTTGTGTGTTAGAATAAATTGAAAGGGACAGAAAAATTATTTGTGTCTTTCATTTGCAATTATAGCCTATATTAATAACTGTAACTGAGATAAGTGTCTCATCAGAGTTTGAGGTAAATTTTCATTTAAAGGCACATGACTTTATTTACTCGATATCTATGCTCCATACACTGCTCAGTAAGAGGAAACCTTCTTGTCTCCCATTTTGTCTTTCAGAGGTGCTTCACAGGTGTCAAACCAAACTCAAGTGTAACTTGAAGAAGAAGTTCCAGTGTGTGTTTGAGGGGATTGCTAAAGCAGGAAACCCAACCCTTCTGAATCAGATCTACACAGAGCTCTACATCACAGAGGGAGGGACTGGAGAGGTCAATGATGAACATGAGGTCAGACAGATTGAAACAGCATCCAGGAAAGCAGGCAGAGCAGAAACAACCATCAGACAAGAAGACATCTTGGAACTCCCACCTGGAAGAGATGAACCAATCAGAACAGTGATGACAAAGGGAGTGGCTGGCATTGGGAAAACAGTCTTAACACAGAAGTTCACTCTGGACTGGGCTGAAGGCAAAGCCAACCAGGACATCCAGTTCATGTTTCCATTCACTTTCAGAGAGCTGAATGTGCTGAAAGAGAAAAAGTTCAGCTTGGTGGAACTTGTTCATAAATTCTTTGATGAAACCAAAGAAGCAGGAATCTGCAGCTTTGAAGAGTTCCAGGTTGTGTTCATCTTTGACGGTCTGGATGAGTGTCGACTTCCTCTGGACTTCCACAACAAGGAGCCCCTGACTGATGTTACAGAGTCCACCTCAGTGGATGTGCTGCTGACAAACCTCATCAGGGGGAAACTGCTTCCCTCTGCTCGCCTCTGGATAACCACACGACCTGCAGCAGCCAATCAGATCCTTCCTGACTGTGTTGGCATGGTGACAGAGGTCAGAGGGTTCAGTGACCCACAGAAGGAGGAGTACTTCAGGAAGAGATTCAGAGATAAGAAGCAGGCCAGCAGGATAATCTCCCACATCCAGACATCACGAAGCCTCCACATCATGTGCCACATCCCAGTCTTCTGCTGGATCACTGCTACAGTTCTGGAGGATGTGTTGAAAACCAAAGAGGGAGGAGAGCTGCCCAAGACCCTGACTGAGATGTACATCCACTTCCTGGTGGTTCAGGCCAAAGTGAAGAAGGTCAAGTATGATGGAGGAGCTGAGACAGATCCACACTGGAGTCCAGAGAGCAGGAAGATGATTGAGTCTCTGGGAAAACTGGCTTTTGAGCAGCTGCAGAAAGGAAACCTGATCTTCTATGAATCAGACCTGACAGAGTGTGGCATCGATATCTCAGCAGCCTCAGTGTACTCAGGAGTGTTCACACAGATCTTTAAAGAGGAGAGAGGGCTGTACCAGGAGAAGGTGTTCTGCTTCATCCATCTGAGTGTTCAGGAGTTTCTGGCTGCTCTTCATGTCCATCTGACCTTCATCAACTCTGGAGTCAACCTTCTTGGAAAACAGCCATCATCATCAGCTCCTATCGCAAGGGCACAAAGATCTTTTTCTTTAAAGTCTTTGAAAAATATGTTCGTTTTTTGCTCTGGTGTCAATCAGCAGAAAGAACAACAAACAACCTCCCAGACATCTGAAACAAGAGAAGATCATTCTGCAGATTCTCTTCGACTCTTCCATCAGAGTGCTGTGAACAAGGCCTTACAGAGTCCAAATGGACACCTGGACCTGTTCCTCCGCTTCCTCCTGGGTCTTTCACTGCAGACCAATCAGAGTCTCCTACGAGGCCTGCTGACACAGACAGGAAGTAGCTCACAGACCAATCAGGAAACAGTTGATTACATCAAGAAGAAGTTCAGTGAGAATCTGTCTGCAGAGAGAAGCATCAATCTGTTCCACTGTCTGAATGAACTGAATGATCGTTCTCTAGTGGAGCAGATCCAACAGTCCCTGAGTTCAGGAAGTCTCTCCACAGATAAACTGTCTCCTGCTCAGTGGTCAGCTCTGGTCTTCATCTTACTGTCATCAGGAAAAGATATGGATGTGTTTGACCTGAAGAAATACTCTGCTTCAGAGGAGGCTCTCCTGAGGCTGCTGCCAGTGGTCAAAGCCTCCAACAAAGCTCTGTAAGTACATGTTTGGTTTCAGTCAGTAATGAATAAGCTGCTTTCTGCATGTAATAAAGAATGAGTTATTTATTCTTACTTCTATGTCTCTAGTCTAAGTGTCTGTAACCTCTCAGGTGAAGGATGTGCAGCTGTGTCCTCAGCTCTCAGCTCCCAGTCCTCCAGTCTGACAGAACTGGACCTGAGTATCTACGACTCAGGAGTGAAGCAGCTGTCTGCTGGACTGCAGAGTCCACACCTGAAACTGGAAACTCTTAGGTTAGATTTCAATTATGTTTTGATGTTTTTCTCTTTCATGCAATGTTGTGATGCTGTAATTTTAAAATATATTTTTAAATTTTTAAAGAGGACACATAATCAAAAATCCCTTTTTATATATCTTATATTTATATAGGTAGGGGAACATGCAGTTGTTGAGGGCTGTTCAAAAACAGTTTAAAAAAAGACAACAGAGGTGTACAGAAAAAAAGCTGAATAGAAATATTTTGAGAGATGTTTGGCCAACTCTCAGCAAAAGAGAATTCTTCCTTCATCATGAAAATACAAAACAAATGTTTTGTTCAATGAAGATTCATCGCTGTACGTTTCACATTCTGGTAGAAAACGAGCAGCTGTCCTTCCTTTTGATGTTCCCGTTCTTTGGATCAAGGTGCTGTAGCCACCTGCTGCTGTATTTACTAACTGCTCCTCACATTTTTGGATTTTCTCTTTAGATCGGCTGCAACAAAATTACACAAATGTCTGAGCAAAGTTACAAATTTCATGTCACGATTAGACAGGGAGAGATTAAAAATGGGCAACTTGTAAGTCTGAATAATCTCAGTCTACATGTATTTTTGACATGAAACTAGTTCCATCTGAAAAGCCTTTTTCATTTGATGTGACATTGAGTCATGTCTGTGCATTTTGTTAATCTCTTATAATTTGTTTTTCTTTAGGAATATGCACTCATGTGTCATTAGAAAATATGTTTTTGGATCATGAAATAGAGATTAACAAAACTGTATATCACCTAAAAAGAAGCTATGGGGATGTTTTGGCTTCACGGAGCAAATGTGGATGGATTCTTTTAATGAGTGTTGCTTTGACAGTAACATTAAATTTTATTCAATTCTAAGTAAGTATTGTGGTGGAAAAAAATAATGAATATTATCCAAGCACTGTTAAGGTGAAAAGCACTCAGGCAGGTTTATTGAATAGTTCTTGTACAAAAGAGAACAAGACTTCAACACAGAGCACCTGTGCCAGAATGTAACTCTGATTTCCAGTTTCAGTGCATGTCGTATTATACCTGAACACAGGAGAAGGAAAAAATGTATTTGTATCAGACTGTGCAAGCTAACTTCTCCTAGCTGGACGGTCTTGCGGAGTGCGCAAAGCAGAATATATAATGTAATACAGAAATGTTTTATTGGAAACATCTTATGCCTGGGAAAAGAAGACCAAGTCTCACAAGTCATTTAAACATGATGAGAAACAAGCATAAGGCTAAATAATAATTTTCATTACAGTATATTATTGTTTTTTTCCCAATATTATCTCTTCAGCCTGGGTGTATGTAACCTCTCGGAAAAAAGCTATGGAGCTGTGTCATCATTTCTCACCTCCCAGTCCTTTCGTCTGATAAAGCTGGATCTGAGTAACAGCAACCTACAGGATTCAGGAGTGAAGCTGTTGTCTGGTGTTATGGAGAATCCAAACTGTGAACTAGAATTTCTCAGGTGAGGTTATTTTGATTCTTGGAGTATAGTGTGACTTTATATCATAAAAGCAACGGGTACAAAAGAAAACTTACTCTGCAACATGAGATTAACAGAATTAAACTAACAGTAATTCAGAATCAAGCTGTAACTCAACATTTTTATTTTATTCATGGACAGCTTTGACTGAAAAAGTAAAAGTGATGGTGAAGTTGTTTAGGGACACCAGAGTATTTAAATTTAGGATTTGTTGATTATGCCTGTAGTGAACTCAAGTGTGGAATTTAATACAAACTTAAGGCTTTAAATGACTGCAACATTCTTGATGTTGCTAATCAGCTTATGGAGCCACATTGCCCCCGAGTGGTCCGTAGTACTGAATAGTTTAACCCAAATCTAAGTCAACAACTTGCATATGACATGTGACATTTATATGAAATAATGCAACTGTTAACCAATGCATCAGCTGTTTCTTATTGTATTCTGTGTTTAACACAGGAAAATAACATTGTTTGGTTCATTATTCATATGTAATAACTTTACAGATATCCATCTGAATGTTGAGACTCATAACCATCATGTCATGTTATGTTATGTTGTTTTGATGTCTTTATATCCTAAGTTTATGCTATATCTTTACCCTTTATATCTTATGTTATGGTGTTTTTAGAATCCTCTGAACAAATCTTTATGAGACGGAGGAATGCAGGAGTCGAGTTGCTTTGAGGCACCCTCATTGCAGGTCGCCTTACAAAATACGCCCAGACAGACGTCACAACAGTTTCAGGCATACCATTGGCTGAAAGTGTAGCGTAGGCCTATGTCAAAAGGGAAGCTCTGTATTGATTGAGCAATCCTGTTACTGAAACCAGTCTACAGAGCATGTTTAATAAGTAGTACAGGTGAGAAATTTAAAATGATTCAGACCTTGATCTTTAGACACTGAAATAACCAGAAGTCGTGATGTTGTCTTCTATAATACAGTGTGATAAAGAGTACAGGGTGATAGATGGCATCCAAAGTATCATAGGCAGGTGGATATATTTTGATCACAATTTCCACTATCAAAAAGCAACATTTCCTCCAATAATCTGTTTTTAGGATGGAGGATAACTGCTTGTTTTTGTACAAAAACTCAACTCAACTTCATATATGAGCTCTAATGGTTAGTCTGTCATCAATCCAAAATCTATTGTAGGTTAGTGTGACACAACAAATTGATAAATAAGAGTAATGTATAACATTACTTATCACAGATGATGCAATGGTTATATTCAAGTATTTTGGAGTGAATATGTACAGAGTGAAAAAATGTGATCCAATTCTAGTCCAAATCAGCGACCACATGTTTAACAAAGGCAGATGAGTAGGGAGGCCTTGACCAGACAGGAACAATTTCTTGTATTCTTTTTTTTTTAAACAGCAGGGTTGGATGTGTGTGTGTGTTGCTAATGCATCTTAATTGCCATCTTTTATTGGGAGGATGGCAGGCATGGTTCATCATTTCCAGACGCTTTGCCAGTATTGTGGTCAGCATCCCATCCCCAAACAAACTCCTCCAAGGTGGCGAGTTTAGAGGCTAAAACAGACTGTCAAAGTATGGAACTATCTACAGCTTGGGAAGTCCAAGTCTGTTTAATCTCTTTATTAGTTCAGTGTGTAAAAACTCTAATTAAGCACATGGGGAAATTAAGCTATATTTTACAAGAGAAGTTTGTTCACCCTTCTAAACAGTGATATTATGTGGCTCATTTTTGTTCAGTGGTAAAGGCATAACAGGAGGTCTGAGACTCAATGGCATTTTTATTTGGAACAAATGGAACAAATGCTTCTAACTGTAAAGAGTCTTCTCAGACTGTTTTTGCTGCTACTCACTCTGTCACCCTGTCACACTATTTTAAGATGAATTTATATCTTGGTTGTATTTATACCAAGCAAGACTGATTCAGGTGATCACAGGTGAATCAGTCTCGCTTGCTGTCTGTCTTTCTTCCTTTCTAATGAAACATTCACCTTTTTTTCTCCTCAGACTGAGTGTCTGTAACATCTTGGAGAGAAGTTGTGCAGCTCTGTCCTCTGCTCTCAGCTCCCAGTCCTCCAGTCTGACAGAACTGGACCTGAGTAACAACGACCTGCAGGATTCAGGGGCGAAGCAGCTGTCTGCTGGACTGAAGATTCAACACTGTAAACTGAAAGCTCTCAAGTCAGTATTCATCAAACTCAGTGTTGATTTATTTAATGAGTCACAGCACTGTGGAAGGTGTTGGATGGTGTCGGATCAGTTTTTTCAGCTATACCTGGAAAAACTTGTCTTGTTTTTAGGACAGACATCTAAAACTTTCTGCTCAAACTGTCTGAAGTTTATATTAACCAATGCACACTGAAACACATTGTTTTCTGTCTTTAACTGAACATGAAAGATGTGGAAATTTCTTGATTCAAAGACAGATCTTGATGTGGATGTGAAATATTCTGTATCACCGCAGCCTATAAAAATGGTGGTATAGTCTGGTTGTTTTTGTAGTCTGAAAACTTTTTGCCACACTACAAATAAATTTCCCAAACTTTCTGGTGACTACAAATATCAAATTAGATGAACAGAATGAGGCTGAATTGTAGTGGATTGTTTCTATCTTGATAGATGAACATAGTCACTCATCACTCATCTCCTTCGCCTGTCCTCGCCTCCTCAGTCCATCATTTGGGACCAGTCTTGCCTCCCACTTGTCCACGTCCAATAGAATATCATGCCTCCTGTGCAATGTTGCACATATTTGTTTTCTATATATTCAGTCTGATATACTACTACTACTACATTACAAAGTCTAGATATGCAAGCAAAAGTGAAAACCACAAATTTACTTTTAAATTTAAAGAAGCTGATTTAGGAACTTGTCCACATAGTCAGTGGAGAATAGTTAAAACAGGAATAGAAGTAGAGACAATGGATCTACCTGAAGTTTTTCGCAGTAAAGTACTTATGGTGTCTCTGCTGAAATCTGAAAATGTGACATTAGCTGCAAACCGAATCAGTAACTTATAAACTTGAGACAAAGGTAAACAGAAACTCAATAAGACAATTCCTTTTTTTTTTTAATTGTTAACATTTGATGACATTCAGCTTCAGTTTCAGAGCAGTTCTCTCAGAGTTTCTGTGTTGTTTTGTGTGTCTGCAGCCTGTCAGGCTGTCTGATCACAGAGGAAGGCTGTGCTTCTCTGGCTGAAGCTGTGACCTCCAACCCCTCCCATCTGAGAGAGCTGGACCTGAGCTACAACCATCCAGGAGACTCAGGAGTGAAGCTGCTCACTGCTCGACTGGAAGATCTAAACTGCAAACTGGAAACTCTCAGGTATGTCTGATCGAGTAAGGAGGAATCGGAAACACTTCATCTCCTTTTCACACAGTCTTTATGAGAAGCTGTGTTCACTATGCCGCTGAGTTAATAATAATAATAACAACCTCTAGCTCACACACATTTAAGTAACTCTGTTCGGAACTTAATCTGTTTTAGCTGACGGATGAATTTATCTTAACTTAGTTGATATCAGACTTAATGACAGATCACACAGATACCCTGCCTTTGTAGGCTTGATTTTTTTGATCACTGCCCCTTTGTGCAAATTAGCCACTAAAATGCCTACCTGTCGAATCTTTATCACAAGAGATTATGAGATTATCCCTCTCCCCAGCAGCACTCTCCAGTGCCTCCTGGGGGATCCCGAAGCATTCCCAAATCAGAGAGAATGTAGAATTTCTCCAGCATGTTATGGGCCAGGGATAGAATAGCCTGCAAAAGCAACTCTGGTACCACATACTGTCACCACAGAGTGCTCAAGGGATAAGTAACTCTGCGAGGATAAAGATCTGGTCCACTGTTCCACGACCTGGGTGAAAATCATACTCTCCCCCTGAATTTGAGGTTTGGCAATCAGTGATAGAGCGGCCGTGGCTCAGTGGTCGTCCAATAACCTGAAGGTTGACGGTTCGATCCCCACTTGATCCCCACTCACCGCTCAAAAGATTGGTGAACTGACAGCTAGAGGGGTGGCAGTTCACCTCCTTGTCACAGCTGAGGTGCCCTTGAGCAAGGCACCATACCCCCATGCTCCCCGGGCACTGTAATTGGCTGCCCACCGCTCCAGTGTGTGGCATCTGTCTGAGTGTGTGACCCTGTGCATGTGCGTGTGTGTTTTCAACAGGTGCCGACCTGGATGGGTAAAATGTGGAGGACAAATTTTGTGTATTTCATGTATCTACATGAGAAATAAAGACTTCCCCCCCTTGTCCTGTCCAGCATTGTGGCAGCAGAATTGTAATCTGAATACCTTTCAAGCCAAACAGATTTGCTTTGCCAAGGGAAGCTTTATGAATGTAAAGCTCCTCTTGATGCCCATCAATTGCCCATTTATTTATTTTTGTTACAATATTTCACATGTAATAGTGCCGAACCGGACCGGGGGACAGGGAAAGAGGAAGCGCAAAGAAGAAGAAACAGAACAAAAATAGACAGAAAAACCAGACAACCAGCTGCTACACCTGTAAAAACAAAACAGACGACAATCCACGGCCTCTGTGGCCAGCTTTAGCGCCACCAGGAGTACCTGAAAGCAGACAAGCAGAGACAAACCAAACAAACAAACAAACAAACAAAAACAAGCACAAGTAGCAGCAATCACATACAACACAACTGTGGATATAGATGACCTGAAACCACAGGATAATACATCAACTGCTTAGCAAGCATGCTACTCGGCTAATGATTGCATGTGTGTGTGTGTGTGTGAGAACATGCAATACCCATGGCACAGGACCTACATGATAACCGTGCTTAGTAATGAGTGTATAAGTGTACAGAGCCACAATCCACAGAAGCAGGCAGAGAGGGCCACAAGACCCAGGCCACCAGCAGCCCCAACGGAGCACAGAACCCAGGAAGCCCACCACAGGGACAACCACGCATCCACCCAGAAGACCGCAGAGGAAGCCCCTGGAAAGAGCCCCCATAAGCATAGGGCAGAGGCCCCCCGGGAACCAGGGGCAACAGCCCACCGACCCCGCCAGGCCCCAGCCACCCAGACATGGGCCGTGCACCGGACCCGGGCCCCAGGAGCCCGAGCGCCCCCAAACCCTCCGGCAGAGTCCCCACCCAATACCCGGGAGGGCCAAGCGCCCCAGACAGCCAAGCACAGTGGGCCAGTGCATGCCCCAGTGCCCCTGGCCAAGTACCCTGGGAGTCAAGACGTGCCCACAGGTGGGTGAAGTCGCGAGCAGTGGGGAGAGGCAACGCCGCCCCCCCATTGGGAGAAGCATAAGCAGGCCAGAGGACAGCAAGTCCCAGACACAGGCCCAATCATCACCACACGCTTGCACATCCCATACATCTGCACATGTCCCCCCTCCCTCAACTCCGCTGGGCCAACAGCCCCCCAGCCACCACAGACCCCGAACCAGCAATAACTCATCCTCCTGGCCCCTCCCGCAACGTGGAAGAAACCAGGCAACAGGGGTGTGGGAAGACCCCTCCCCTCACCCCTCTGGCTCTTCAATGAACTCCGTTAGCAACCTCTACCAAAGTGATGAGCAAGTCCTTTTTCAAGTTCTTAGACTCTCCCTCCTCAATGAAGGGCATGCTGGTCAGATAAAGGACTTACACAAAGTCAGCAGTTCCCCACCCAGGCCAAGCACAACCTGAGCTGGACCTTGTTTTCCCTTTCTTAGCCAATGGTTTGAACGGTTTGCCAGAACATCTTTGGGGCCAACCAAAAGTCCAAAAGGCTTGAAAGGCCTTCTTCTTCTAACTGATTGCTTCTTTCATTGCTGATGTTCACAAGCAAGTGAAACACCACAGCAGGCACAGACATCATTCTCTGCACCCAGAAGATGCTTCCACAGTGCAGGTCCTGAACACGGTCCGTTCATATTCCATGTTCTTAAACTCACCTTGTAGGTGAGAAAAGCAATCCTGGAGGTGTGAGTTGTAGATCTCATGGACAGACCTCTCTGACAAACATTCCCACAGTACACTTGTGCTTACCAGGTCTGTATGGCAGTCTTCCCCACCAGTAGATCCACTGACCTGTATCTGAACTGCCTTTCTGAGCTAAAATCATCAATTGATGATCACAGCTACGAGCCCTTAACTCACTAAACATACTACAGCTGCAGCAGTGTTGTTCAGGCTGTTCACAGCAGAGTTAAACTGCAGTTTAACTCATTGGTGATATGGTCTTCTCCTCCTGCATGATTCCATGAAGATAAACTGAAAAGATCCTATTGCTAGAACATGAAAAACACAACCATTAGATAGGACATTCCAGTGGATGTATCCAGATGTTGGACTGTTCCTTTCTCAGTGTAGAAACAAAGTGTGTGTGATAGAGCCATATAATGTCCATGTTTGCATGCTGAAAGAGACTGTGCTGCTTTGACCCCCCTCCTCCTTTCAGGGTGGAGCCTGCTGGAGAACAATGGTTGACACCAGGTCTGAGGAAGTGTAAGTGTGTTCTTCATCTGATTCATGACATCCAACCATCTTCACACTGTCACATCACTCATTGATCAAAGTGAACAGATGATAGATCAATAACTGCAGCTGGATTGTGTTTGTTCTCTCCATCAGATTCCTGTCAACTCACAATCGACACAAACACAGTGAACAGAAAACTGAAACTGTCTGACAACAGCAGGAAGGTGACACATGTGGAGGAGGTTCAGTCATATCCTGATCATCCAGACAGATTTGATGAATGTCCTGTGCTGCTGTGTAGAAATGTTCTGACTGGTCGCTGTTACTGGGAGGTCGAGTGGAGAGGAAAAGTTGATGTATCAGTGAGTTACAGAGGAATCAGAAGGAGAGGAGACAGAGAGTTTGTGTTTGGAAGTAATGATCAGTCCTGGAGTCTGAGGTGCTCTGATGAAGTTTACTGTGTCTGGCACAATAACAGAGTAACACTCATCATCAACACCTCCTCCTCCTCCTCTGTCTCTAACAGAGCAGCAGTGTATGTGGACCGTCCTGCTGGCACTCTGTCCTTCTACAAAGTCTCCTCTGACACACTGATCCACCTCCACACCTTCAACACCACATTCACTGAGGAACCTCTGCATCCTGGATTTACAGTCTGGTCACCTGTTTCCTGGTTGTCTCTGTGTTGAGTATAAAGAGTTTCCTCCTGTCAGAGAATCACTGTTGAACAGATAGTTCAGTCTGTACATGTCTGTCTCTTTCACTCAGAAACACCTTTTCAGATTCATGGAATCAGTCAGTTTCTGTTTGAAACTCTTCTGAATGATTCCTTGGAAACTTCTTCCTCTTCCAGTCCTTTAAAGATGGAAGCTGCCATTCTTCCAGGATGTTGTTTTTCTGTGTGTTTCCAGTCAAAGCTTCACACTGAATATCAGTATGTTGTGTTTCTCTGCAGCTCACTTCAACTGAGACCATTCAGTTGATGTCAGCTGCAGTTAGTTTGCTGCACATGTGACAAACTGTGATATCAGAGAGGAATCACTGAGCTGCAATCAGCCAAGATGAATTTCCAACCTGCTGTCAGATCTTCACTGATTCTGCTCCAATGTTTAGGGACTCTGGTTTAAACTGATAGAATTACTCAGTTCTGTCAGAGACAGTCGAGTTCTTTTAGAAAACTTTCTTCCTGGTTAACATGTCATAGGCGTGATGACTCTGTGATGACACCAGCAGAGCGTTTGACCAAAGCCTGTCTCATACATCTCACTAAGACCTCAGAAAATTGGGTCAAATTGTTAGGGAAGAAAAAGTCAGATGTGTCTTTCTATTCAAATGTGTTTTAGTTTGTGTTGCAAAAGCTTTAAAAAAAACATGGATCATATAAAGACAGCAACAGCACTGAGTGTTTGTGTTAATATGGTGTTATCTACTCTAAATATTGTTTTCATTATCTGTTCTGTCTTCTCTGCTAATTATTCACAATAATAAAGCTGAACTTCAACCTAAATGCAGCCGTGCTTCCTTAAAGCGTAAATGATTCAATGAATCTGATGCTGATGTTTCACAGAGATGTTACTACATTGTTGTTGGTTTGATTGTTGAATATTTGGATCATATATTGATATCTGACTGGAGTTATTTACCCCATTAAATGTGTAAATCTTCCACCTCTCTGTTAAAACAAAACTTGTTTCTGCAGAGAGTTTTATTCTGAAATAACTGAGTCATGCTTTTCTATCAGGATCCATCACAGACCAGACTTCCTGGAAGCTGAAAAACAGCTGGAAGGTCGACCAACTGGACTGGAAACGTCACTAAAACAATGAAGCTGCTGTTTTAGCAACCTCATGAAGTCGAGTGTCGTCCTGCTGTGAAAAACAGCAGCTGAGAGCTCAGATCAGGCATGAGGAGGGAAAACTGGGCAGAAACCTTCAAGCACACCAGACTGAGAGCTGAAAGCACCCAACCACAGAGCCACAGCCAGGACCAGGACCCACAACCAGAACCAGGTACCATAGCTTTGGCAGAACTAACAATTAGCCACTTTAAATATGTTTTAAAGCTGTTAAAATGTTTTAATTTTACACTGATTAGGGTCAAATGTGGAACTAACAACTACAAAGAGTCTTTAAGATCAGATTACAGTTTAAGTACAGACGGTTCACGCTTTGTTGTCCTCTGGTGGGACCATAAAGATGTGAAATGACAGCTGATCATCATGCTGATTTAGCTGCTGCTCTGATGCCACATGTTAACATCTGTCTGTTTGTCTCCAGGTGAACCATGACGAAGTGTACTCTGACCGTCTTTGTCCTGCTGAACGTCTTCACGCTGCTCAGGATTCCTGCAGGTGAGACACATCAAACATCTTCATCATTTAGAGTTTCAGCTGCTTTCACACAGAAAAACTCTAAACTACCTCACAGAGGAGACAAAGACCTGCCTGATGCAGCCAGGAGCTCCATATTCACCTCACAGACGCCTCTTATTTAATGTTGTAAAAGGAGTTTTACTGCCGATCTGTCATGTGTTCATGTTAGCTGCACCAAATAGAGAAATTTCACTCACTTTAAAAAAACAGTATCACACATACAGGTACATTAATACTAACAGGTTAAAAAAACAAGGCAAAAGTAACATAAAATCCCCAAAATGCAAACTTCTACACTGCTATATCTTTCTAGAAGTTTAAAGTGGAGAGTGAAACCTACTTTGAAACTGACTCAGGTTCAGGTTGCTTCTTTCTGACCAGCAGCTGCAGCAGTTTCACCTCTGAAATCAATCTAAAGCAGTGTTTGTGCATGGAGTTTGTATTTTCTGTCAGTTTTGAACTGACAAAGGTGAAATGACGGCTCAGCTGATTGGAAACATTTAGTTCATGATCCTTTTTAATGTGGTATAAACACAGCTTGAATGAATGAATGCATGGACTTGATTTTTATCTGAGTGCATTTTAGATCAGACAGTTATAGCTCATTTAAATACAACTTATTCCTCAGAAGTTCATAAAACCATTCTTATCATCCAAGCTCTGCTTGAGCCACATTATTATTATTATTACCCAGTCGAGCTCTCTGAGCTGACAATAAAAATAGACTCTTCTGAACCATCAACTTATATTTTAGACCCAATTACACCAAACTGTTCAAGGAGGTTTTCCCCTAAATCCACACCTCCACATTGGATTTGTTTTAAGGTTTTAAGGTTGCTGGAATTAAACCTTTACTTGAAACTTTCCTTTTACTCTGGAACCAGAAATTCCCCTTAAACTTCTCTGAGCCATAATTGGTGTTGGCAGCAGAGGCCTTGGAGGGAGTCCATTCCCTCTGAGTGCAGCCCACAGAGGGAGTGGGAGAGGTTCCTGAGTCTGTAAACTTCCTCTTGCTGTGTTGAGCTGCAGAGGCCTGGGGATGATTCTGCATCTTCTGGCCTGTTGGCGGCTTCCTCAGAACTTTCCTCTTTGCCACTTTCAAAGGGAAATATGTAGAAACCCTCAGACTCATTCTCCAGAATCTCTTCATCTACTCTGTCACCCCACAGAAGTGCAGGAGAGGATATTTTGGTTTGACTCAAAAAGGACTTTTTAAGTAAGTGTTGTTTTTCAGGCGGTTTGTCTTTCAGGCTTTTATAAACTACAGTGATGTCATGTCCTTTGATGACATGTTTCCATTGTGATGTCATGCAGAACTGTGAGGTCATAATCAGTGATGACATCACTTCTTGTGATGTCAGCAGCGATGGTGCTCTGTTCTCAGTCACCAGTCATCACGTGTGCTGTTCTGCTCTCTTTTTCAGCTTTATGATCTTAACTGTAAATAATATGCAGCACATGTTCATAGAGCCCAGGCAATGGTGGGAAACATGGATTGTATGAATGCTGTGTGAAATGTGAATGAAAACAGAAGCAGTGACCTGCAGATCCTTTATATATATGTGATAACTGAATCTGAATGTATCAGTGTCCAGGTCAGTAATAAAGTATTTATTGTATGTTACGGTGCTCACAGCTGCTTTCTGCACGCCTCACCTGGAAGTATCTTTGAAGCTGCTTTGTATGTTGTCTACACTGACTGTGAAGCAAAAGTAACACAACAGCCACATCTTCAGGCTGTTCTCAGTGTTTCCAGCACAATCATTCAGATGTTTTCATGCATCAACATAATACAGTAATAACAGTGTAGTTATGGTTGTTTCTATTCAGAGCTGCTTACAAGCAGAATGGGATTATTTCTACGTGTCAGCATACAGTGTATAACATCATTTCTAGTACAAATCTGACTTTGAAAGATGTTAAAATGACAGAATCAGCATGTAAATGATAAAGTGTCTTCCTGTGGATGTTCTCAGATATGTACAGTATGAACACTGTGATCCTTTCCCACATGTCCCAGTATGTTTGATTGTGTTCCAAGTGAGGGTCAGACTGGAGAAAGTGTCATGAAGCTGTCACCCTTAAACAATCAATAAAAGCTCTGAATACAAAAGCATTTCAGTGTCATCTCTATAAGTAATGATGAAAGAAGCAAAAGCTTCAGCTGCACCTCCTGAGCTCTACTTTCCATATTGTCTACACTGACTGTGAATCAAAAGCAGCACAACAGCCACATCTTCAGCTTGTTGTTGAAGAGCTGTTCTGACAACATTCACAGCCCAATAAGCAGCACAGTGACAGCAGTGTAGTTGTGTTTGTGGGTCAGAGGAAATCTCATGTTCCAGCCAATCAGGAGCCAGCAAACTCCGCCTGGAACAAACACTGTCACACTGACCTTCATCTGTCTGTCTGTGTCTCTACAGCGCTGGTTGCTATGGCAGCACAGCTGATTCAGGACCAGTTAACACTGACCAGGAGAGTTGGTCAAAGTGTCTCCTTCAGCTGTGGAACTGACCAGTGTGATGAAAACTGGATATACTGGTACCAGAAGAAAGAAGCAGAAACATTCACAGTGATTCTGGATATTAATAAAGATAGTGGTGATGTTTATAAAGGTTATGGTCATCCTCAGAAAGATGATTTCTCAGCTGTGAATAAACAGAACGGCTGTGAGAGAGCAGTAAACCACAGCCCAGGTTCACATATTTCACCTCCATCTCAGACAGAGTCACAAACATACTGAGCTGAGGGAGTTTCTTCCTCTCTGCTGTCTTCATTTATTTAAACTTTTATTCAACTTTTTCTTCTTATTAAGATAAGTTTTCTGAAGGTTCAAAGATAAAAACTGTGAACATTTCACAGATTTGTTCTGGAAAATGATCCAAATGAAACTTCAATTCACCATAAATAAAAGCAAGACATTTTAAAGACATTTATTTAATACTGAATGTTTTCATTCAAATGTCCAGATAAATATGAATCTGCTGCTTTGAGCTGCTGCTGGAATAAAGTCCATTCCTCCTTTAAAAAGTTTAATGAGCTCTTCATGAAAACACTTCCAGCAGCACTTGTTGTTTAACAGCTTTCAGCAGATTTCACCTCATCATTTCACTTTATTCCATTTTAAAAGACAGATCTTGGACTGATCTCAGGTCAGGATTTTGTCCTTCTAGCAGCAGCTTATCAGGACGCTGATTTTGTTGGACAGATGTTCATCAGTTTCCTGTGGATTTTTCTGCTTCCCAGAGGATGAATCCAGAGTGCACTGAGACTGAGACAGGAGCAGGAAAACTTCCTAAACTCATGTGAAGTCTTTGTAGCACATTACAGCTCAGAAACAGAACACATGCACAGTGAGGGCATGATGCTCAACACGTTTCTCAAAGCATTTACACAAGGACATTCATTATGTGCTGATAGTGATATGATTTCCTTCCCCTGACACTGGAATAACAATCATCTTTAAGTGATTTCATGTCACTTTTAGATCCATCAGCTCCACAGTTTTATATCTCTACATGTTAAGCATAAGGCAGCTTTCACAGCTCGCTATGTGGCAAATATCTGGAAACAACTGAGACTAACAGCCTGAAACATCCAGTTTCTACAAAGATAGCTCATATACACAGTTCTGTTGGAATGTTTCTGTACAGTCATCATGGACATTAATGTCACTTCCATTTAGTCATTTAGCAGATGCTTTGATCCAAAGTGACTCACAGGTGAGGAAACAACATCCCAGTGCAGTCAGGCCTACCTCTCATTTCCCTGTATTTGTGTCCATCCTCCAGACTCCTGTGGATCCTTTTTACCTCACGCTAAAAAAGCCAATATCACAGACGGAGAAAAGTTAGATCATGAGAGAGAAAAAAACTCTTGAAACTTTCTGTGAACAAAGCAAGGAGGTCAGTAAATAAGTCTACACCTCATTACAGTGGTTAATATTTCTGTCTGAATACGTTTTTGTTTGCATCTGTGTGGTTGTGGACATATTTGATCTAAGGGAACTTCAGATTGAAACCTCGCCAGTGAAGAACTGAATGTAGCACAACGTGTTGGTGTAAAAGACCACTCTGATGCTTAGAAGTCCATACTCCCACCAACTAGTTTAAAGCTGAATAATCCTTTCAGATGAGAGATGAAACGTCTTCAAGAACCAAGAAGAAGAAGAAGTTGCCCTTATTCAGGCCCTTACCCACAAAGTGTCACCGTGAGGAGCCCCCTTTCCAATCAGTAAACCTTCTTCTAAAAAAGTAGCCCTGAACAGCTGCCTCCAGCTCCTCTGAGGGACACACCTGCTGAACTGGTCATTGACATTAGAATAAAAAGGCTGCAGACAGAGCAAAACTCCTGCTTTGGAGATGAACCCTCTGTGTAATGCTTCTCACAGTTCATGAAAGAATATTATAAAATAACAATGATTTTAAGCATCTGTAATTATACTGGAGCAGCTGCTTATCTGAAGTGTTGCATATGTCACTGTGATCTATGTTATTAATGTCCAAACACATGTGAGCTGTGTTTAGATTTAGCCAAAAGCTGAAGTAGAGAAGAAGTTCTTGGAATAAAGAAAGAGGAAAGGATGATGCACAGTTTTTACAGTAATGAATGACACACAGTGGTTCTAACGGTGCCCTGGAGCTGTTCACATCTGGTCTTAACGTGATCAGAAAAGTGAACTAAGTACATCTTTGAACACGTTCAACAACGATTCAGCAGCTCCTTTCTCCACCTCTCAGCAGAACTCGTTAGTGATTGTGATGAGAGATTTCAACTCATGTAACCTCTCCCAGGAACTGACGAGCTCCAAACAGCTGGTGACATGCGCCATGCAGGACAGCAACACACTGGACCACTTCTACTCCACCATAAAACCCTCATACCGCTCCATCCCCCACGCTGCCCTTGGACACTCCGACCACTGCATCATACAGATGGTCCCCACATACAGGCAGCAACTGAGAAGGGCCAAACCATCCAGGACTACAGTAAGGAGGTGGACTCCAGAGGCAAGGGACATGCTTCAGGACTGCATGGAGTCTACTGACTGGGAGTCACTGAGGGGCCCTGAGGATGACGTCGGCAGCTTTTCTGACACTGTATGTTCCTGCATCAGCTTCTGTGAGCAGGTCTGCCTCCCAACCAAAACCATCACAAGGCACAATAACCAAAAGCCCTGGTTCTCCAAGCAGCTCAGAGAGCTCAGGCGCCGGAAAGAGCAGGCGTACAGAGAGGGTGACATGGACACATTCAGGCTGGCCAGACAGGGCCTCAAGAAGGCCATCAAAAATGCTAAAGAGGACTATAGAGCCAGACTGGAGAGGGATTCAGGCTCCAACGACCCTGCAGTTGTTGGAGCCCCCTCTGAACCATCAGACACTACAAAGGTAGAAGCCCTGGGGTCGCCCCCTCCCCCAGACTAGCTGATGATCTCAACACCTTCTACACCAGGTTTGAGAGACCCCCTGCTGCTTTATTGTCTCCAATCCCCCCCTCCCCCCTCTCTCTCTCTCACAGGCACTGAGAGCTCACCGCCACCCACTTCTCATCCCCTTATCACATATGTGTATGATGAAATATTTCTTAATGTATTCTGTGTGTAAATTCTCCCAGAAAGGTAGCATCATATGATATGGCAGGTTGTGTGTGTTTTTCTGTCACTTTACTCAAAGAAAGTTAAGGCCTTAGCATGCATGAGGTGTTCTTATTGTACCCCAACTCCTTGGAACACAGTAAACACCTCACATATGAATACATTAAGAAACAGTGAAAATACAGTTCTTGATCAGCAAACCTAATGCATCTGAAATATGTTAGATTAAGCTTTACCTTAACAGGACATATCAAATCAAAATATTCTCACACGGGGGAAATCTTCCTCTTCCTAGCTGGCTCCATCCTCTTACCTATCCTTCTCTCCTCACTCTCCCTAATCTCAAAACTATCTCTCTCTCACTTAACTCCCCAAACTATCTCCAAATTACATTAACGCTATCCAAACTCGAGTATCCAAACTATCAAAACTCAAAAAGTGAACTGACCGCAACTCTCCATAAAAAAAAACACATTTTAAATGGAGACTGAGGGGTTTCTACGTTTGGCATATAAATCTGACAAAATCTGAAGCATTTACGGAAGCAGTCACGTGGTTGGGACGGGTAGTGAGGTTGCGGACGTCATCATTTTCGGCTCCTCCCCTAAATGAAGTAAACAGTCTCCTCCATTACTCCAAACACACTTCGAAGCCTCAGCACATTTCAGAACATCACTACAGGAAGCTGCATGCAGGTGAGTCCAGAAAAGAATACATGTAGCGGTCAAACATTTGCAGAAATGTCTTCAAAGTGCTTTGTATCATTGGTTTGATTCCTGCACCTGGACACGGGCAGTCAGAACATGTACTAAAGAGTAAAAAAGTTCAAATAACCTGGCTGCTATACACAGTTAGCATGTCCTGCTAATTCTAATGCTCTGCTAACCGTTGTACTCAAAGCAGAAACCAGAAACACAACATCAACTATAGATTTCAATAAGCCGGTCAGATGGGCAAATAAAATGGAGCTTTATCCTTTTAGCTGTGTGTTAAACACATTTTCCACTAAAGCTGCAGTTTTCTAAACTTTTTTCTGTAGATTTAAAAAATTAAAAAAATTTGATGATCAATGTAAAATTTAGAATTGTTCTTTCCGAGCTTATCTGGGTATCATTTGGCTTTTTGATAAAACTGTGGAGTGAAAACATGTGATATGATGTGTTTAATGTGTTTTAGTGTTTAAAATCTTAAAATGGGGTTTAATTATGGTCGATATAAATGCTTCAATTACATTTAGAGTTTATGTTGTTTGAAGAGGAGTTATAGCATTATAATATAGATTTGTCAGTGATCCAGGAAAGTATCACAGGAGCAGTAGAAATATACAGTTCAGTATCAGTGTCTGATTTCTCAGATTTGCACTCAGAAGCCCATTAAAAGACAGTCTGACTGTCCTCTTCAGAAATGTCTAATGAAAGATAAATTTTTCAGTTTCCTTTACATATCCAATATTTTCTTTTATCCACGTATCAACAAGGACTGACCGCATGATAAAAAGGTTGTACATGTCTTTACTCATAAAGTCCACCTGCCAACATCTGGAGTTAAAATGGAGCTAAAATGATCTTTATTAGGAGGATCTGTGTAACTTTTAGGAGCTGATACTCTGATCTGACCACAACACAAGATCACTTTTTACTCTTCAACTGGACACATAAGTTTACCAGGTAAGATAATTTCAGAATCAAATAAAGGAGACTGTAGGTTATTTGGGTTGAAAAATATTTCAGAGTTTTAAAGGTCTGTGAGTTTCCTTCATCTCAAACTTTAGGTTTCACTAAAGCAGCTTTCTGGAATGAATCACTGGACGAGCACTTCTGATACCAGAAAAACACTCCTTTATATTTAAATGACGGCCTCAGAATGGTCCACTTCATGTTGTTCTTCAGAGTGTCTCAGATCAGTCAGACAGCTCCTGCTGACGTGTTGTTAGCCACACAGAACTAGATCATTTCCCCACTGAAACATCACATCTTCTCAGTTTCAAGCCTCAGTCCAGACTGAAGCTCCCTGAGAACTGAACCGTGGGCTTCAGAGTTTAACCTGTGACAAATCTGAGATTACTCTGTTACTTTTCTGGATCCATGACAGCTTCTGGAAATGAGAACAAATTTAGAAAGAGAGAAAATCTGAAGTTCAGTCTTTGGGATGATATTGGGACCCTTTCCTCAAACAGTATCATTGTCTTAATGTAGTAAAAAGATTTAAGTTGATCATGTTACACTGACTCAGATGAGATTCATGGGATATTGCACACTGTGGGTGTCATTCTACAGAGTATATTATACATTTATTATAATTTTTTTTCTGAATTTGATCAAAAAGCTCCAAATATTTTGATCTGTGACCTTAGTGGGTCTTTAAAGAACCATTTTAAAGTTCACAGGAATTTGAATTAAAACCACGGTAATAAGTTTAATTAAATGTGACTAGATGGTTAAAAATTGTCCACAAAGGTTTTCAAGAGAAGAAGAAAAGTGGGTGTGCTTTAACATGCTGCATGCCACAGCTGGATCTTATTGTATGTACTGACAGTTGCAGACAGAGTCCATCAGTCGGAGGACCAGGACCAGAATGGAGCAGCAGAACCAGGATCCAAACACCTCCACTAAGAACAGAGCCGGTTCATCCTCTGGTTCCACCGGGCTACAGGTCAGTGTGGAGGACATTAAAGACACGAGGACGAGTGTCGATGTTCCGTGTATCGTCCGCTTGTTCTGCTTTTACTTCAAATGTGGAAAAAGTGTCAGCAAAGTATTTCCTGGTTTCATCTACCCTCTCTGATACAGATGTGCTTAGACTGAAAATGTGCTGCAGGCTGAATGATCTGCTGGAAGAAACTCAGTGGCCAGATTGTTGTGGTGGGACATTTTCTGGCTCTCAGTCTTCAGATTTGAGAGGTTCAGGAGCTTATATTCATTGTTTGTGTTTAAAGTCTCTGGATTACATGAATTAAACCTGGTGGTGGTAATCCTTCTTGGTCTTTAATGGTTAGATGACAGGTTTGTAGATCTCTCTACCTCAGGGTAAAGAGTTGTTTTAGAAAGAAACAAAGGTTGAGTTAAAACTGTTTCCCTGATAGCTGTTGAGCTCAATGGCTGCAGACCCCTGGGTTGTAAGCTGGAACAAAGGGATAGTGTAATGAATGTCATGTATTACCACCACTGTTACTTTTATTCGTTTAAACCAGTGATCATCAACCTTTTTCAGTCCAACCTCTACATGGTGTTTAACTGAACAACTTGGACAAGACTGTGCTTCATTCTATCATTTAGAAATATTGTAGCACAAGTTCCTTTTCAGAATTTCATCATGACAAAAAATAATTAGTGAAAGAGCAAAAAGCAAGAGTTTACTGCTTAAAAACCTGAACGTGTGTAGAACACATCAGAGCACAGTGCTGACAGCTGAGGGCACTTATAAACACACTCTCAGCATCTCAGCACGTTTGATCTGAGATATTGAGACCTGTGGCTCGGTCGATACACGTCCAGTTAGAACATGTTGGTTAGCTTAGAGAAATCTTTTGTGTGACCTTCAAAAGGATCTAATCCTTCTTCCTCCCTGTCATTGCAGAAACATATAGCCCAAGAGGGCTCCAGATGTCACTCTTGTAAACACTGTGGGAAAGTTTTCAAAAGCTCATCGCATCTGAGGTATCATCAGAGGCTTCACACTGGAAAGAAACGATATAGCTGTGGTCAGTGTGGGGCAGGTTTTGCTCGATTATCCAGTCTAAAGACACACCAACATATTCACACAGGAGAGAAACCTTACAACTGTGGTCAGTGTGGGGCAGCTTTCACTACATCGTCCTATTTTAAGACTCACCAACGTATTCACACAGGAGAGAAACCTTACAACTGTGGTCAGTGTGGCGCAGCATTCACTACATCTTCCAATCTTAAGAAACACCAACGTATTCACACAGGAGAGAAACCTTACAGCTGTGGTCAATGTGGAGCAGCTTTCACTACTTCTTCCGATCTTAAGACACACCAACGTATTCACACAGGACAGAAACCTTACAGCTGTGGTCAGTGTGGAGCAGCATTCACAACATCTTCCAATCTTAAGAAACACCAACGTATTCACACAGGACAGAAACCATACAGCTGTGGTCAGTGTGGAGCAGCTTTCACTACATCTTCCTATCTTAAGATACACCAACGTATTCACACAGGACAGAAACCTTACAGCTGTGGTCAGTGTGGAGCAGCATTCACAACATCTTCCTATCTTAAGATACACCAACGTATTCACACAGGAGAGAAACCTTACAGCTGTGGTCAGTGTGGAGCAGGTTTTGCTCGATTATCCAGTCTAAAGACACACCTATGTATTCACACAGGAGAGAAACCTTACAGCTGTAGTCAGTGTGGAGCAGCATTCACAACATCTTCCAATCTTAAGAAACACCAACGTATTCACACAGGAGAGAAACCTTACAGCTGTGGTCAGTGTGGGGCAGCTTTCCCTACATCTTCCCATCTTAAGACACATCAACGTATTCACACAGGAGAGAAACCCTATAGCTGTGGTCAGTGTGGAGCAGCTTTCACTCAATTATCTCACCTAAAGACTCACCAACGTATTCACACTTGCGGATAAATTATTGGTTTAAATCAACAATATATTTTACGGCAGATAAGAAAACATTCACCTGGGAGCAGCAAATGGAACTACCAATCAGAAGAATTTCCCTTGTTCAGATTAAAAATCTTCTTTTTGGATTACCACCTTCTCTTGTCAGGGCTTTTGTTCTGAATGTTCTGTGGGTAGCACATGTTTGAAGAGTCATTGAAAGTGCTTTATAATTTGTTGGGATAGTTGGGAACTATGGACGGATCTCCCACCGTTCAAGATAAATATAGCATCAGTTGTGAGTTGATAGAACAATATAAGTGCCATGAGATGACATTGTTTTAATTCGGCGCTATATGAATAAAACTGAATTGAATTGAATTAGCAATCTGTTTGAAAGTAGATACATGTTTTATTCTATTATACTGAACATATATGTTTTGTTTAAAGTTAAAATTCACAAAGTAGCTTTGCACCAGCTGTGGGTATGTTTGTAAACATACAACATCTTTAGAAGCAATATATCATTTCAGTTTGATGTAAAGTCTAGCTTTACACTTGTTTGTATTTCATTGTTCTGCATTTTATTAAAGGTCAGATGTCAACATTTCTCATGCGTTTCATGTTCTTGCTCCAGAGATATTTTAAAAAAATGTGTGTTTGGTTCTAATCTTTGTGCTAATCTTTCCCAAAGACAGAAATTTTTAACGCAGTTTGAAAAAGTTTTGGAGTTGTTCCCTGTACTTTCCAGACAGCTGTTTGATTGTCATGACTAAAGCTGAAAGTTAAGGCTGTTCCAACACTAAAAGGGCACGAGGCTCAACTTCAACCTGTGAAACTATGTCAAATGTCTCTTGTGTTAGTGTCAAGAAAATTCTCTCAAAATGAGGCTCAGAGTCGCTTGAGACAATTAATACGAAACATTTATTCTCACAGCACGGAGTCTGCATGACATATCACGAAGATGACACAGATTTGTCTCTGAGTTAAAAAAAAAACTAAAAACTATGCTATTGCTATTTAGTTTCCATTTTTTTTTATTTATTCTGTACATTTCTGTATATAACAGTGCTGAGCCTGAGTGAGATGGAGATTTCAATTTCCCAGAAGCAACCTCCCAAGGGGATTAATAAAGTCATCCATCCATCCATCCTACGAGATCACTGGCCACACAAGGTTATGGGACATTCAGTCAAACAAGGATTAGACAGAAGTTGAAATAAGATAGATAGGAGGACTCTCAGCACACAGTGTCTCTTGACCCTGCAGCATCTCACACATGGTACTTGCTTTTTGTCATAGTATAACTTCATGATATTTTTTAAACATATCTCTCCTGTTTATAATAGAAAAGACGGTGTAAATTCATAGTAGATTTGTATATACACATGCATTTTTCTGTATATCTTCTACATCATTGTCATTGTTAAACAGTTTGTTATGTTGTTCTCTGTTTATTTTTGGCTCTCAGTCTCCATGTTGCTGATCCTGGATCTGCTGAGATGTCCCAGGTACTTGTTGTGTTTGATCCTCATACATTTAGCTTTGTCCTTAGAAAGGATGAGTTCCAAAAAGGGAAACAGGGACTGCTTTTGACACAGCCTATATCATGCCAACCTGTTGTAGTTTCAATGAATGTGATCAACACTCTGCAATTGGTGTATTTAAGGTGATTTCTATAGTTTATTTTGATTGTTTTTTTTGTGATATCTATCAAAGAATGATCTTTGGCGATTGGTTAATGTGTTAAAAATGCACATGGTGTCATGATGTTATCTTGATTAAAATCACTTTGATTTCAAACTGGACTTGTTTTGTGGTATTTTACTTAGGATCACAAACTCTCCACCTCCTTTTTTCAAGTGAAATTCATCTGCCAAAAGAAGAGGTAAATACTTTCTTTATAATGCCTGGATTTATCTATTTTTGTTTTCTATTAATTTTTCAATTTTGTTGTCATGAATACTTGTAGCCACGATTGTTTAGTTCATACCTGATATTTGTAATGCAGACACAAACATTTTCATCTATATATCCTCTTGAAATCAGTCAAACAAATGATCCAGAACTGACCTGCTGGACCCTTAACCAGACACATATTTTTTTCTTGTATTATTTTAATTTAATATGGATTTTAAGTGTCTGAGGGAAAAGAGAATGCATTGCTTTTATCGATGTTGCACACAACATCCTACTTTCTTTATATTTATATGATTAGAATAAGGGGATATTACTTATTGTATTTTCAGTTAACTTGTTGACTTTTCTAAAAATACAATTTATTTCTTGTCATAGACAAAATACTGTTATGTGTCGCAGAACCTGATACCTAAGATTTGTTTAAGATAAAACCCTAATTAACCCTTCAGTCAGCAGGTGGACATAATAAGCTAATTAAGTTACCATGTAATTTATTTCTTCAAATTACACTCTGAAATATCATAAACTAGTTTTAATAAATGCCAACGACTACAGGCAATGTGAACTTGTCAAAAGTTTAAAACTGTATGTTTTTCCTTTGACTAAATATTGGGTCAAAGGTTAAGAAAATTGAGCATGCGCGGTCAAACGCAGGTTTAATTGCTATTAGCTTGCTGTGGTTTGACACGGGAGCAAAGAATTAACAACTGGCATGGAAAATTCCTTTCGTGAGTTATTTTTTTTACTACTTGAATCCATGTTCTCAGTATCTAGAAATACTATCAATCGTACAACTCACATAACAATTGCCAAGATATATTTTTTGTGTTTAATGCAGCAGGACGATTGTATATCGCTGAGTTAGCAAGCTAGCATGCTAACGTTAAACTCTTTCTGACTTTATTGGCTAACTGCGCATGTCTTAATTTATGTAACGGTTGTTGTGAGTGGTGACGTTGGAGTCTTACGTCTGTTATCTTTTATTTTTACTAAATTATTAAATATTGTACTACGCTGAATTTCACATCCAAGCTCGGTTGTTGAGAAAAGGGGCAATTTCACTTTTTATAGACATAATATAAAAAATATATATTTGTATTTGTCTGAACTAGAATTGAGTACCCTTCAGTTAATGATTTGTAAATACTTTAGCTACACTTAGCTATGACTTAATCACAACATTGTGTATTTAGTGTTTATTTTAGGACCCTGTTTTATGGCTCATTGTCTATTGGTTGAATCCTGCAGTTACCTATGTTCTCCACCAGGGTCCGATAGAGCTCTATAAGTTGTTTTACAATCTAACAAACAGCTCAGTGACTTTCACTTGATCATTTTCATGTCTAATCAGTTCACAGATTATAAGTAAAACATGGTTTTAAGCCCCAGCTTTCACTCGGCATCAAGTCTGTTTGAGCCTCCTATTAGCTGGCTGGTAACGTAGTTGTGGGTGAAAGAGGTTACCAGTGTTCATAAATAAAATGTCAAAATACCAACCTGCTGCATTGAATGGATCCATAACCCAGGCATACTGAGCACTGTTGTTTGGGAAGTATTTTTGAAACAATCCTCTCAGGGAAGAGATGTGCTGCTTAATACATGGGATCACTGTGGTGGCTCCAGAATCAGTGGTTTCAGCAACTTCACTCAGGTTCTCAAAGACATCTATGTTTGGCTGATCGAGGCGCCTGCCCCATACCTCGAGCTTTCGGGAGAATGCTGTGATCTTGTCTGCCAGGTGAGGTAGGTGCTTGTCTTTGCCTTGAAGCTGAAGATTTAATTCATTCAGCTTGCCAAACACATCGCTGAGGTAGGCCAGTTTAAGCAGAAATTGTTCATCACAGAACTTGCTTGCAGCCTCATACATGTGCTCCTCCTCCAAGAACATCCGAATCTCTGCCCTGAGCTCAAAGACACGCGACAGCACTTTACCCCGGGAGAGCCACCTTGCTTCACTGTGAAACAGCACAGATGTGTGATCAGCTCCCATTTCCTCACAAAGTGCGGAGAACAGTCGCGCTTTCAGGGGTCGGATTTTGATAAAATTCACCACGCTCACAACTTCTGTCAAAACCTCATTTAGTTCAGGGCTGAGCTGTCTTGACGCGAGCGCTTCCCTGTGAATAACACAGTGCGTCCAGTGCGCATCTGGCACAACCCTCTTTATTAGCGCCTGCAGCCCGTTTCTTGACCCTGCCATGGTCTGTGCGCCATCAGAGCAAAAGCCCACACAGTTTTCCCATTTAAGATGGTGTTCTTTGAGGTAACTGTCCATGATCTTAAACAGCTCATCAGCTGTGGCTCTATTTTTTTATGTATTTGCAAAAGAGCAACTCCTCACACAGTGACTCGCAATTCACAAAGCGCACGTACGAGATGAACAGGCAGTCTTTATTGCTGTCAGTAGCTTCGTCCACTTGTAATGCAAAACGACTTTCTTTTAATTTTTCTATGAGTTGTTCCTCAAGATCACTTGAAATGTCCCCTATACGTCTCGCAATTGTGTCGTTTGACAGTGGGACAGCTTTTAATTTAGCTGCGCTTGTCTCGTCAAGCATAACTGACACCATGTCTAAAGCAGCGGGGAGAATGAGCTGCTCAGCAATTGTGTGTGGTTTTTTGCATTGTGCAATTCTGTATGCAACTCTATATGAAGCCATCTGTGCTTTACCGTTTACTGATGCAGCTTTTATCATGCGATTCTCCTGTTGACGGTATTCTGCCAGTTTTCTTTGAAAGAAATCAATGGGTTTATTGACGTGACTGGGGTGTGTGGTCTCTAGGTGTCTTCTTAATTTGTTGGGTCTCATGCTGTCTGCTGCTAGCGGTTTAAGACACAGAACACACATGGGTCTCTCCTCTGCCCCCACCGCCGTTGCCGTGAATCCAAGAGCAAGATACCCTCCATCATATTTCCTTTTTGGTTGGCTTTTTGGTTGATGAGGCCCGTCTGGTTTGTGTCTCTCTGCTGGCGCTGGTTCGACAACTTTTGTGGTCCGTGTCACAAATTTATCCATGTTGTTATTGCCTCCGCTCGTCTGCTACCCATCGGCGCGAAAGTTTCCCTCCCACAAACGGCTTCTGTCCAATCCTACGTTAGCAACCGTAACTATGCACAAGAGTCCAGTCAAGCTTTCGGCAAATGTTGAGTTCCTTTCGTTTGAACTTCGCCAACATTTAATCTGGTGAATGTATCTTTCAAAAAGCTTATTGTAAAAAAAATGATAAAGATAGGCATAAAAGGGAAATATTTCCTCCCGTTTGGCGCGCCCCACCTGTCACGTCTCTATTCCCCACCAGTAGGGCGCGCCCCACACTTTGAGAACCGCGGAGTTAGCCTGTTGTGCACATAAACAGCACTGCATTATGGGAAATAAGAAGTATGTTTTTAAAATGTTAAATGTTACATTATTTCACTCTTTTTTTTTAACAAACCTGCTTCCTCTGTACATATATGTAGAATCCCAGCCTCTGTAACCTCTGGTGTAGTTAGCTTATAGACTGTTAGCACCGTCAGTGTGCTCAGTATGTGTGTGAGTGAGTCCCCCCTCAGTGAGCTAAACAACTCATACTTACTTGGCAGGGGAGATACCATGATCAAGAAGATGGTTCTCCCAAGGTGAGGATCAGCCATTGCACTGAGGCTGTTCTGACCTTTGTGAATTCCCCAAATGTGGGAATGTCAACTGCTTAATTTCTGGTAGTGGGGGACTGCGTTCGCGCTCTCCCCTGATAAATTTGTTCAAAGAAAAATATAAATTCTGAGAGCTTAAGGTAGAAACAGTTACATGGAACAGTTTTTCACATCAGTTTACATCGGTTCAATCTTGATTCTTTACTTGTTTTATTTTGTTCACAACAGATATTAATTGTTGGGGAGACTGGAGCAGGGAAAAGCTCCAGTGGAAACAGCATCCTGGGAAGAGATGAATTCACTGCGGAGATCAGTCCGTCCTCGGGTAACACAGAAGCTCCACTCTGCTTTGGGATTTTAGCTTTTAACTGCAGAACTGTTCATATACAAGCTGAACCAGAGGAAAGTGGAGTTGAAAGATGAGACTATTGTGCAAATTAGTTGTTCACGTATGTTTTTAAAATGTGTTCAACTGTCGACAGCCGGCTTTATCACTTTATGTTTATGCATTTAGCTTTTATCCAAAGCAACTTACAAATGAGGATATAACGATGCAGCTAACAGCAAAGCTAACAATAAGCTACATAGAAGGAACACCATTAGCCAGGCTCTGTCAGAGGTGACAGTGTAGAAATGGAGTGCAGGCATAGAGGGAAGCACAGGTTAAGTGGCAGATTAAATTTATACTCCTGAACAGGGACTTGTGGATCCTCAAATTAGACGTCTGATGCTCTGCCGACTGAGCTGAAGCAGGGGAGCAATAGTCTGTATTTGAGGCGAAAGAAGAAGGAAAAGGGGGAAGGAGAAAAATGAAGGAAAAGAAGACATTTTGAGAAAATGAGTGGAAAAAAATGGAAGGAACTTGTAGTTATTTGTGTTTCTGCTGTCCATTTCAAGTAAAAGCACACAGTCTGGTGTATTCATTTGAGAAATCTAAGCTAACTTGACACTGCTGTAGAATAGTGTAGGAGGCTCTCAATCCAAAGGTTGCCGGTTTGATTCCATCATTGGACATGAGACAAACTTTTACCAAGTGTTATCAAATGTAATTTTTAAATTTCTGAATTGAGTACTGCAACATTGTAGTCGTCTTCTATGAATGAGTTGAAAAAAACTGAAGACACTCACTGAAATGTAACAAATTTATTACTAATTTCACACACACACAAACACTCAGAAACACGTGTGAAATTAAACCTGAAGCAATAAAAACAGGAATAAATTAAATTCAAAATAGAAAAAAAAAGATATATAACATAAATAAAGTAAAAGCAATAAATGAACAAATATAGAAAATAATTAAATTTAGGAAACATTACAACAAGAGCAACAAGAGTACAATAATAAAATAGAATGAATAAATAAATGATAAATACCAAAATAAAATACATACAATAAATAAACAAAAAATGGAAAATGTTTAAAGTTATTAATTTCTTTCTTTATTAAGTCATTTAGAACAAGAAACAATATAAAATAGAATAAAAAGATAACTAAAACAAAACAAAATAAATACAATAAATTAACAAAAGAAACTAATTAGAACAGTAAATTAAGACATTTTTTTCTTTTAAAACTATTTACATGCATATTGACATGTAAAGAATGATCTGAAACCATTTTTTTTCTTCCTCCCTCTTTCTCCTCATCTCCTGCATCCATTCTTCCAGAGACATTCTGTTCTTTTTGGGACAGTATATATTCCCATAATACTGCCCATGACCATTTTCTTTTATGCGCGGCAGGTGGCACTGACGGCATTAGTTTTTTTCCACTGTGCGGGTGCACTTACGCTCTCCGGGTTGGCGGAGGTGAGGGCAGGGGACCAGACGGCACAATCTGTTTGTTTCCAGTTGAGATGACAAACACAACTGGCACAATGAAGGGGCTTAAAAGTACAGGAGCTGGAGGTGGTGGCTGACTGAACACCTGCCTCTGAGCTGCTGACTTCTGCTTATCCACTGCCTGTCCAGCTGTACTCTGGGGAGTCAGGCAGGTTGACCCCTTGCAGCAGAATGCTACTGTCCTGCCTCTTCAGCCTCTTATTGCGCCACTGAGTCAGTGTTGTTTGATTGCACTACTCTGCAGTTGTTTGATCAAGTGTTTCCCAGGATTTTAGGAGACTGTGGTGGGAGAGTCTCCGACCCTCGGGGGATTTAATGTGTGTGTACGTTTTTAAGCCTGATGGATCACACTTAAGTGCATTTTGAGACCATGGATATAAATTGCTGTATATGAACATACGTTGATAAATAAGAACTTACAAAGGCATATCAGAAGTATTTTAAATTTAATTCAGAATAAAACAATACCAAAAACTAACTCAGTTGCTGAAGTTTATTAGGGAGGTCTGATTTCACCTAAAAATGAAGATAACTGCAATTAATCAAAAGGAATGAAAGCAGGAGGTGCCTTTGGAACACACATTTTGTACCCTAGTCTGGTTATGTATGCAGTTCCCTGTAAATGGATTAAATATTAGGCACACCACTCAGAAACTCTGGTCATGGCATTTTGCCTTACTCGATTCATTGTGGAGAAGTCTCTCTCACAGTTTACCCTGGAAACTGGGTTGACCAGCGCAACTGCTGCCAAGTGGCTCAGCAGGGGGTAGATTTGTCCCCATTCATCACACTCACTTGCCAGGAGAGTCACAACTTCAGATTGGTTCTTGTCCTAGAAAAAATATTTTAGAGAGATGTTGATTATTTATATTGCACAAGTTTTGCCTTGATCTTGAATTGAATAATTAAGTTATTTAAAGTTGGAGTTACATCAAAAAAGTGTTTATTTAAATCAGGAGGGGAGAATATACATTAAAAAGCCGGTGCACCCGGTGGAAAGCGACCGACGCCGCAGGCCGTGGAGAAGCCATTCCACAGCGTGGGTGGAGCCCGTAGAAATATACCGTTTTTTCACGACCATACGGCGCACCGTACTAAAAGGCGCAGTCTCAGTGGTGTGCCGTTACTGTGTTTTTAACACACATAAGGCGCACCTAATTATAGGGCGTGAGTTTTATATACAATCCACACAAGCATACAAGTTTTTGTATTTAAAAATAGATCGGGAGCAAAACTGAGTTTGTTTGTGCTTTATTTAAAACACGGTTGAACAAGCAAGTGTGCGTCATAACTCAAACCCATCGAAGTCTTCATCTTCTGTTTCTGCATTGAACAGCTGTGCTAAATCTCCATCAAACATGCCAGGTTCACTGTCTTCACTGTAAAAGCCGTGTGGCTCCTCGGAAATGATGCCGGCTTTTGCGAAAGCTCGAACAACAGTGCTAGCAGACACGTTAGCCCAAGCATCTACAATCCACTCACAAGCTGTGGCGTAACTTGCCCGGCGTTGCCTTCCACCCTTAGTGAAACTATGGTCTCCATCAGTCATCCATTGCTCCCACGCCGCTCGCAGTCTGACTTTGAACGGCCGATTCACACCAATGTCCAGCGGTTGGAGTTCCTTTGTCAGGCCTCCCGGAATGATAGCAAGCTCAGAGTTCGTTTGCTTAACTTGTGTTTTCACATCGGCTGTGAGATGGGCACGCATAGAGTCACAGATCAACAGCGATGGCGATGCGTGGAAAAAACCACCTGGTCTTCTTACATACACCTCCCGCAGCCACTCTTTCATAATTTCCTCATCCATCCAGCCCTTTTTATTTGCCTTAATGATAACTCCAGCTGGAAACTTCTCTTTAGGCAAAGTCTTTCTCTTAAAAATCACCATAGGCGGCAGTTTCTGTCCATTAGCATGGCAGCCTAGCACAACAGTAAAAGAAGACTTCTCGTACCCCGTTGTGCGTATCGCTACCACGCTGGTCCCAGTCTTCTCCACAGTGTGACTCACCGTGATGTCGAAAGTCCATATCCATCATCCATATTAGTGATGTGGCTGGGCTGGATGTGTTTATCGGTGATATGTTTAAAGCAGTAGGAGCGGAAGCTGGCCAGCTTTTCATTATAATCCGCTGGAAGTTTCTGCGCTACTGTAGTCCTGGTCCGGATGGAAAAATGGCACCGTTTCATGAAACGAAAGCACCAAGACGGACCTCCTTGGAAATGTTCGATTTTCATTTCTTCTGCTAGCGTTGCCGCTTTAAGTCGAATGGTGACCGTCGAAACGCTTCTCCCACTCGTTCTTTGCTCGATGATCCACTGCTCGAGTCTTTCCTCCAACTCGGGCCACCTCTCCTTATTTCAACGGAAACTCAGTTGCGTCTTCTTCACCTGTCGGAGCTCGTTTTCCAGCTTCCTCCACTTGCGAACCATCGATCCGTTGATCTTAAATTCTCTTGCGGCTGCTCGATTCCCATGTTCCTCCGCGTAGTTGATGGCCTTCAGTTTAAACACACACCCCTGTACTTTTATATACCGGTACAATCAACGCTCCCACTTCACCCTTTAACGTTCTCATGGTGTTCTCTACTATGTCCGCCTTACAACAACACTCCTGCGCAGGAGTGAGACACTGTCTGACAGGGCGCACTGCACTATAAGGCGCGCTGCACATTTTGAAGAAAATCTAAAACTTTTATGTGCGCCTTATGGTCGTGAAAATACAGTACAGTCCCTGTGTTTTAATTCCCGACTCGGAAACTCTCGAAAACTGCTGAGTTGGTGACACACAAGCCACGGTAACCTCATGTCATAAGTTAGGAAATCAGTCAGTGGGTCTGGATCAAAAGGAGCTGACAGCACTGGGTAGAGGGATGAGATAAATGGGGAGAAATAGCAGGAAATCAGCACCATGGAGGGCAGAAAGTTCGACTTGGTTTGATGAGATCAACAACATAGCCCACTGCTCCATTATCCAACTTGATGGCTTACTCTCTGCATGGGACTATTGCCCAAAAAAGAAGTTGCACTTACCTCAGAGTCAGACCCCCGCTCCGCAGTCCCGCTCCAGTGTCGTTGGAATCTTGGTCGCGCCAAATGCGTCAAGAAAAAAGTGACGTCTATGAGCGGGACGGGTGCAGTAATTAGCGCGCATTCTTCCTCTCGCTTGGTTACGGGCGGTAAGAAAGTACAGCTGTGGAATGGTCTGATAGACTGACAGATCTTTTTTTATTGTTATTGTTTTTCTCTTTCTCTCTCTCTCTCTAAACTTGTCTTCAGTCCAATCTCCCGTCCTGAGCGAGCCTGAGCGACTGTGGAAAGGAACGACTCCCTTTTAACAGGAAGAAACCTCTGGCAGGACCAGACTCAGGAAGGGTGGCCACCCGCCTCAACCAGCTGGGGTTTGACTACTCAAAAGCCTGCACACCCAGGCCATTTTCTCTCAAACATGGTAGAAACACTACTTTCCAAAAGAATGATTAAAATGGACTTTTTGATGATTAACATCAACTAAAAAATGATAATGGATAAATCTATCTATTATTTGTCTGTTGGAATTCTCAACAGTAGGCACAGCAACAGTTTCCGTAGTGTAGCGATTATCACATTCGCCTCACACGCGGAAGGTCTTTGCTTGCTCCAACTCTGTTTATTTCATTCTTGTGTGTAGATGTATGACTGCACGTTACTGATGGCAACATCAACATATTCATAATTATGGATAGGAGGGAGCCTCATCTGCTATTCTTGACATGCTGGAAAGAAAACAGCAAATGTTCTGCATCGTACAAAAGCGGATCCCGCCCTGCGTCCTATGAGCTGTCCCCAGGCACCACTCTGGAGCTCTGTGAGAATGCATTTCCAGCAGATAATCTCTGTCGTAAAGTCATTTTTTGGACGTTTTCAAGAGATTCTCCAATGCTGAGGTGTGAAACGGACTTTGGTGAACTACCAGCTGCTCAGTGAAAATGGCACCCTTCCTGTCAAGGAATCGAACCCCATTCCTCCGCGTGACAGGCGGATTCTAACCTTTGACCAGCGAAGATACAGAATGTGTTGCTTAACTGTCGTGCCCATATTAAGAATACAAGCTGTAAGAGCACCGCTGAAAAATTTAACCTTTATGTTGTCAAGCATTTGCATGAATAAGAGCATAGTTTGCCTGTGGAAGGGGTTCCATGGTGTAAAGGTCAGCACTCTGGACTTTGAATCCAGTGATCCGAGTTCAAATCTCGGTGGAACCTTCAGGTGTGCTGTCATGTTTGTGTTCTGGAAAGAAGATGAGTGGATGAGGTTAGTCAGTTATCCAGTCACACCAGAGTGATTGACCAATTCCAAAGAGAGGGCTTAAATTGGTTAATGTTGAAAAAGTGGAACATTCAGCTGAGAGGTTCTGTGCTATTTGCCTTCTCACCTCTGAGTGTCACTAATTGAATCTATTTGGTTTCTTCTTGCATAGTCATTGGCAATGCATATATTTTTCCATGCTCTCCATTTGGAATTTGGACACAGAAGCCAAAGGAGAAGGAAACAGGAAAAACAATCCCATGGTAACAATCAGCGACAAGGAGAACTACTCAAAAGCCTGCACAATTAACCCGGTGCCCACCCATGGGCCAACCAATCATCCAATCAAGGAGCAGCAATTTCTGCCGGCCGGGATCTGAGCGCCAACTCCATGCGGTGCGCACAAGTTTGTACTGATTTAGGAAAAAGAGGATTGTACAATTTTACTCCTTGGTATGGATACTCTTTCAAAAACGTCCAAAAAATAAAATATGTGGTTGATAAAACTGTGTGACTCAGTCCTTCAACACAAAAGGCAGGCAAAGGAAAATCAGCTGTCCTCTCTATCTAATCATAGGAGCAAGGCAGTAACTACCATAGAGGACACCGAGGTCGTGTCCTCTGTATTTTTAATTTTTATTTTGTTGCTGAAATTGTGGTGATTTTATATTTGAAGAGCCAAGAGTAGCGCTGTTTAATAAAACAGTGGCTCAGTTTGGGCAGACGTGCTGCGCGTCATCGACAACATGCACTGTCGCTATGGTAACTACCACACAAGTCGGACTTTGATGTTGTTACCGTTAGTGAGTCAGTCAGTCACACCTGTCACTGAAAGAGGAGCACATCAAGCTAAACATGTAGGTGGAGAGCAGTTTAAGTGGTAGATGACTGTGAGAAAAAATGCATTTTAATGTGGAGATATTTGTATTGCAGCCCAGCGTCCTACTCAGATAGCAAGGAAACATGAATCAAAGTTTAATTTGTATATATTATCCCTCTGTCCCGGGACAGTTCATTCCTTTTTATTCCTAATCCATGACTTGATGAAATTCATTCTCCAGTTTTACATTGTAACTCATTTGCAAATCATTTAGGATGAGGCTGATGTTCTCTGATAACAAACTAAACAAATAAACCTAAAAGTCATTATGATGTTGTTTTTGTTCCTTTAAGACTCTGAAAATGGCCAGATTTAAATAATGAAATTAAATAAATTTCCAGGGGAGCCCCGAACCCGACTAGAAGTTCTGACTCATGACCTCAGTATTTTTTGGGCCTCTGCACCTAAAACCTCACTCAGGTAAAAGAATCAAAGTGTCATCAGCAACATTTACTAACACTTCCACCAGTAAAAGTATTTATTCTGCAGAGCAGCTCTCAGCGTTTGCTGTTAGATATAAAGTTGCCTGTTTGACAGTTTAAAGTGGCGGCACGTGCACTTTTTCTACCATCCAAGTACTAACCAGGCCCTACCCTGCTTAGCTTCCTAGATCTGACGAGATCGGGCGTGTTCAGGGTGGTATGGCCGTAAGCGAGAGAATCAGTCACAAATCAGCTTTTTATAGATGCTGAAACAACATCTATCACTGTGTTCTGACTTCTAAAATATAATGTAACTGTTTAAAAATGAGCAATTTGTGATGATTTCATCTAACTAAGCAGCCTCAGTCTCTCTGTGTGACGCTGAACACAAAACTACACACAGGGAACAGAAGAGGTCGACAGACACTAAGTTATCTGAGAGTCTCACTTTCAGCTGCAGAGAACCAACATGAGAGAGAAGAACATGTGCAGGATCAACATCAGCCTCTCAAGCCAATTAGGTGAAAAACTAAAAGAAACATATGGTTCAAGCAGCTATATAATAGATATTTGTTACGGTGACTTTTGCTTACGGCCACACCACCCTGAACACGCCTGATCTTGAAAGCTAAGCAGGGGGCCTGGTTAGTATTTGGATGGGAGACCGCCTGGGAATACCAGGTGCTGTAAGCTTTTTCTCTTCTCTCTACAACCTGCATGTATTTTGTTGCAACGTCTGATCACCCTGTGACACATGAGGAAGTTGGTCATCTTCAGCTGCTGCTGCTTTGTTGGCAGACACGAAGTGATCTGAGAGTCTCAGTTTCAACTGCAGGTAATAATCACATCAGGGATGAAGATGTGCCCACTACAAGTTAGCCTTTCTCGGCAATTATCTGGTTACATCGAGGAACTGTATGATTCCAGTACCTATATAATGCAAATTTGTCACAGACATCGTCACTTACGGCCACACCACCCTGAAAATACCCAACCTAGTCTGATCTCGGAAGCCAAGCAGGGTTAGGCCTGGTTAGTACTTGGATGGGAGACTGCTTGGGAATACCAGGTGCTGTAAGCTTTTTCTCTTCTCTCTACCCCCTGCATGTCTTTTGTTGCAACGTCTGATCACCCTGTGACACATGAGGAAGTTGGTCATCTTCAGCTGCTGCTGCTTTGTTGGCAGACACGAAGTGATCTGAGAGTCTCAGTTTCAACTGCAGGTAATAATCACATCAGGGAAGAAGATGTGCCCGATACAAGTTAGCCTTTCTCGGCAATTATCTGGTTACATCGAGGAACTGTATGATTCCAGTACCTACATAATGCACATTTGTCACAGGCATTGTTGCTTACGGACACACCACCCTGAAAATACCCGACCTCGTCTGATCTCGGAAGCCAAGCAAGGTTGGGCCTGGTTAGTACTTGGATGGGAGACTGCTTGGGAATACCAGGTGCTGTCAGCTTTTTCTCTTCTCTCTACCCCCTGCATGTCTTTTGTTGCAACGTCTGATCACCCTGTGACACGTGAGGAAGTTGGTCATCTTCAGCTGCTGCTGCTTTGTTGGCAGACACGAAGTGATCTGAGAGTCTCAGTTTCCGCTGGAGAGAATAATCACGACAGGGAAGAAGATGTGCCCACTACAAGTTAGCCTTTCTCGGCAATTATCTGGTTACATAGAGGAACTGTATGATTCCAGTACCTACATAATGCACATTTGTCACAGGCATTGTTGCTTACGGACACACCACCCTGAAAATACCCGACCTCGTCTGATCTCGGAAGCCAAGCAGGGTTGGGCCTGGTTAGTACTTGGATGGGAGACTGCTTGGGAATACCAGGTCCTGTAAGCTTTTTCTCTTCTCTCTACCACTTGCATGTCTTTTGTTGCAACGTCTGATCACCCTGTGACACATGAGGAAGTTGGTCATCTTCAGCTGCTTCTGCTTTGTTGGCAGACACGAAGTGATCTGAGAGTCTCAGTTTCAGCTGGAGAGAATAATCACGACAGGGAAGAAGATGTGCCCACTACAAGTTAGCCTTTCTCGGCAATTATCTGGTTACATCGAGGAACTGTATGATTCCAGTACCTACATAATGCACATTTGTCACAGGCATTGTTGCTTACGGCCACACCACCCTGAATATGCCCGACCTCGTCTGATCTTGGAAGCCAAGCAGGGTTGGGCCTGGTTAGTACTTGGATGGAAGACCGCTTGGGAATACCAGTTGCTGTAAGCTTTTTCTCTTCTCTCTACCACCTGCATGTCTTTTGTTGCAACGTCTGATCACCCTGTGACACATGAGGAAGTTGGTCATCTTCAGCTGCTTCTGCTTTGTTGGCAGACACGAAGTGATCTGAGAGTCTCAGTTTCAGCTGGAGAGAATAATCACGACAGGGAAGAAGATGTGCCCGATACAAGTTAGCCTTTCTCGGCAATTATCTGGTTACATAGAGGAACTGTATGATTCCAGTACCGATATAATGCACATTTGTGACAGACATTGTTGCTTACGGCCACACCACCCTGAACATGCCCGACCTCGTCTGATCTCGGAAGCCAAGCAGGGTTGGGCCTGGTTAGTACTTGGATGGGCGACAGCTTGGGAATACCAGGTGCTGTAAGCTTTTAGTCTTCTCTCTACCACCTGCATGTCTTTTGTTGCAACGTCTGATCACCCTGTGACACATGAGGAAGTTGGTCATCTTCAGCTGCTTCTGCTTTGTTGGCAGACACGAAGTGATCTGAGAGTCTCAGTTTCAGCTGGAGAGAATAATCACGACAGGGAAGAAGATGTGCCCGATACAAGTTAGCCTTTCTCGGCAATTATCTGGTTACATAGAGGAACTGTATGATTCCAGTACCGATATAATGCACATTTGTGACCAACATTGTTGCTTACGGCCACACCACCCTGAATATGCCCGACCTCGTCTGATCTCAGAAGCCAAGCAGGGTTGGGCCTGGTTAGTACTTGGATGGGAGACCGCTTGGGAATACCAGGTGCAGTAAGCTTTTTCTCTTCTCTCTACCACTTGCATGTCTTTTGTTGCAACGTCTGATCACCCTGTGACACATGAGGACGTTGTTCATCTTCAGCTGCTGCTGCTTTGTTGGCAGACACGAAGTGATCTGAGAGTCTCAGTTTCAACTGCAGATAATAATCACATCAGGGAAGGAGATGTGCCCGATACAAGTTAGCCTTTCTCGGCAATTATCTGGTTACATCGAGGAACTGTATGATTCCAGTACCTACATAATGCACATTTGTCACAGGCATTGTTGCTTACGGACACACCACCCTGAAAATACCCAACCTCGTCTGATCTCGGAAGCCAAGCAGGGTTGGGCCTGGTTAGTACTTGGATGGGAGACTGCTTGGGAATACCAGGTGCTGTAAGCTTTTTCTCTTCTCTCTCCCACCTGCATGTCTTTTGTTGCAACGTCTGATCACCCTGTGACACATGAGGAAGTTGGTCATCTTCAGCTGCTGCTGCTTTGTTGGCAGACACGAAGTGATCTGAGAGTCTCAGTTTCCGCTGGAGAGAATAATCACGACAGGGAAGAAGATATGCCCACTACAAGTTAGCCTTTCACGGCAATTATCTGGTTACATAGAGGAACCTTATGATTCCAGTACCTATATAATGCACATTGTTCACAGACATTCTTGCTTACGGCCACACCACCCTGAACATACCCAACCTCGTCTGATCTCGGAAGCCAAGCAGGGTTGGGCCTGGTTAGTACTTAGATTGGAGACTGCTTGGGAATAACAGGTGCTGTAAGCTTTTTCTCTTCTCTCTACCACCTGCATGTCTTTTGTTGCAACGTCTGATCACCCTGTGACACATGAGGACGTTGGTCATCTTCAGCTGCTGCTGCTTTGTTGGCAGACACGAAGTGATCTGAGAGTCTCAGTTTCAACTGCAGGTAATAATCACATCAGGGATGAAGATGTGCCCAATACGCATCAGCCTTTCTCAGCAATTATCTGGTTACATAGAGTAACCGTATGATTCCAGTACCTATATAATGCACATTTGTCACAAGCATTGTTACTTACTGCCACACCACCCTGAATATGCCCGACCTCGTCTGATCTCGGAAGCCAAGCAGCGTTGGGCCTGGTTAGTACTTGGATGGGAGACCGCTTGGGAATACCAGGTGCTGTAAGCTTTTTCTCTTCTCTCTACCACCTGCATGTCTTTTGTTGCAACGTCTGATCACCCTGTGACACATGAGGAAGTTGGTCATCTTCAGCAGCTACTGCTTTGTTGGCAGACACGAAGTGATCTGAGAGTCTCAGTTTCAACTACAGATAATAATCACATCAGGGATGAAGATGTGCCCACTACAAGTTAGCATTTCTCGGCAATTATCTGGTTACATAGAGGAACTGTATGATTCCAGTACCTATATAATGCACATTTGTCACAGATATTGTTGCTTATAGCCACACCACCCTGAACATGCCCGACCTTGTCTGATCTCGGAAGCCAAGCAGGGTTGGGCCTGGTTAGTACTTGGATGGGAGACTGCTTGGGAATACCAGGTGCTGTAAGCTTTTTCTCTTCTCTCTCCCACCTGCATGTCTTTTGTTGCAACGTCTGATCACCCTGTGACACATGAGGAAGTTGGTCATCTTCAGCTGCTGCTGCTTTGTTGGCAGACACGAAGTGATCTGAGAGTCTCAGTTTCCGCTGGAGAGAATAATCACGACAGGGAAGAAGATGTGCCCAATACGCATCAGCCTTTCTCGGCAATTATCTGGTTACATAGAGTAACCGTATGATTCCAGTACCTATATAATGCACATTTGTGACAGACATTGTTGCTTACGGCCACACCACCCTGAACATGCCCGACCTCGTCTGATCTCGGAAGCCAAGCAAGGTTGGGCCTGGTTAGTACTTGGATGGGAGACTGCTTGGGAATACCAGGTGCTGTAAGCTTTTTCTCTTCTCTCTACCACTTGCATGTCTTTTGTTGCAACGTCTGATCACCCTGTGACACATGAGGACGTTGGTCATCTTCAGCTGCTGCTGCTTTGTTGGCAGACACAAAGTGATCTGAGAGTCTCAGTTTCAACTGCAGGTAATAATCACATCAGGGAAGAAGATGTGCCCACTACGCATCAGCCTTTCTCTGAAATTATCTGGTTACGTAGAGGAACTGTATGATTCCAGTACCTATATAATGCACATTGTTCACCAATATTGTTGCTTACGGCCACACCACCCTGAATATGCCTGATCTCGGAAGCCAAGCAGGTTTAGCCCTGGTTAGTACTTGGATGGGAGACTGCTTGAGAATACGAGGTGCTGTAAGCTTTTTCTCTTCTCTCTACCACCTGCATGTCTTTTGTTGCAACGTCTGATCACCCTGTGACACATGAGGAAGTTGGTCATCTTCAGCTGCTGCTGCTTTGTTGGCAGACACAAAGTGATCTGAGAGTCTCACTTTCAACTGCAGGTAATAATCACGTCAGGGAAGAAGATGTGCCCACTACAAGTTAGCCTTTCTCGGCAATTATCAGGTTACATAGAGGAACTGTATGATTCCAGTACCTATATAATGCACATTTGTCACAGACATTGTTGCTTACAGCCACACCACCCTGAAAATACCCGACCTCGTCTGATCTCGGAAGCCAAGCAGGGTTGGGCCTGGTTAGTACTTGGATGGGAGACTACTTGGGAATACCAGGTGCTGTAAGCTTTTTCTCTTCTCTCTACCACCTGCATGTCTTTTGTTGCAACGTCTGATCACCCTGTGACACATGAGGAAGTTGGTCATCTTCAGCTGCTGCTGCTTTGTTGGCAGACACGAAGTGATCTGAGAGTCTCAGTTTCAACTACAGGTAGTAATCACATCAAGGATGAAGATATGCCCACTACATATCAGCCGTTCTTGGCAATTATCTGGTTACATAGAGGAACCGTATGATTCCAGTACCTATATAATGCACATTGTTCACAGATATTGTTGCTTACGGCCAAACCATCCTGAACATACCCGACCTCGTCTGGTCTCGGAAGCCAAGCATGGTTGGGCCTGGTTAGTACTTGGATGGGAGACTGCTTGGGAATACCAGGTGCTGTAAGCTTTTTCTCTTCTCTCTACCACCTGCATGTCTTTTGTTGCAACGTCTGATCACCCTGTGACACATGAGGAAGTTGGTCATCTTCAGCTGCTGCTGCTTTGTTGGCAGACACAAAGTGATCTGAGAGTCTCACTTTCAACTGCAGGTAATAATCACGTCAGGGAAGAAGATGTGCCCACTACAAGTTAGCCTTTCTCGGCAATTATCAGGTTACATAGAGGAACCGTATGATTCCAGTACCTATATAACGCACATTTGTTACAGACATTGTTGCTTACGGCCACACCACCCTGAATATACCCCACCTCGTCTGATCTTGGAAGCCAAGCAGGGTTGGGCCTGGTTAGTACTTCGATGGGAGACCGCTTGGGAATACCAGGTGCTGTAAGCTTTTTCTCTTCTCTCTACCACCTGCATGTCTTTTGTTGCAACGTCTGATCACCCTGTGACACATGAGGAAGTTGGTCATCTTCAGCTGCTGCTGCTTTGTTGGCAGACACGAAGTGATCTGAGAGTCTCAGTTTCCGCTGGAGAGAATAATCACGACAGGGATGAAGATGTGCCCAATACGCATCAGCCTTTCTCGGCAATTATCTGGTTACATAGAGGAACTGTATGATTCCAGTACCTATATAATGCACATTTGTCACAGACATTGTTGCTTACGGCCACACCACCCTGAACATGCCCGACCTCGTCTGATCTCGGAAGCCAAGCAGGGTTGGGCCTGGTTAGTACTTGGATGGGAGACCGCTTGGGAATACCAGGTGCTGTAAGCTTTTTCTCTTCTCTCTACCACATGCATGTCTTTTGTTGCAACGTCTGATCACCCTGTGACACATGAGGAAGTTGGTCATCTTCAGCTGCTGCTTTGTTGGCAGACACGAAGTGATCTGAGAGTCTCAGTTTCAACTACAGATAATAATCACATCAGGGATGAAGATGTGCCCACTACAAGTTAGCCTTTCTCGGCAATTATCTGGTTACATCGAGGAACTGTATGATTCCAGTACCTATATAATGCACATTTGTGACAGACATTGTTGCTTACAGCCACACCACCCTGAATATGCCCACCCTCGTCTGATCTCGGAAGCCAAGCAAGGTTGGGCCTGGTTATTACTTGGATGGGAGACCGCTTGGGAATACCAGGTGCTGTAAGCTTTTTCTCTTCTCTCTACCACCTGCATGTCTTTTGTTGCAACGTCTGATCACCCTGTGACACATGAGGAAGTTGGTCATCTTCAGCTGCTGCTTTGTTGGCAGACATGAAGTGATCTGAGATTCTAAGTTTCAACTGCAGATAATAATCACGTCAGGGAAGAAGATGTGCCCACTACAAGTTAGCCTTTCTCGGCAATTATCTGATTACATAGAGGAACTGTATGATTCCAGTACCGATATAATGCACATTTTTCACAGACATTGTTGCTTACGGCCACACCACCCTGAACATGCCCGACCTCGTCTGATTTCGGAAGCCAAGCAGGGTTGGGCCTGGTTAGTACTTGGATGGGAGAACGCTTGGGAATACCAGGTGCTGTAAGCTTTTTCTCTTCTCTCTACCACCTGCATGTCTTTTGTTGCAACGTCTGATCACCCTGTGACATATGAGGACGTTGGTCATCTTCAGCTGCTGCTGCTTTGTTGGCAGACACGAAGTGATCTCAGATTCTAAGTTTCAACTGCAGATAATAATCACATCAGGGAAGAAGATATGCCCACTACATATCAGCCTTTCTCTGCAATTATCTGGTTACATAGAGTAACCGTATGATTCCAGTACCTATATAATGCACATTGTTCACAGATATTGTTGCTTACGGCCACACCACCCTGAATATGCCCGACCTCGTCTGATCTCGCAAGCCAAGCAGGGTTGGGCCTGGTTAGTACTTGGATGGGAGACTGCTTTGGAATACCAGGTGCTGTAAGCTTTTTCTCTTCTCTCTACCACATGCATGTCTTTTGTTGCAACGTCTGATCACCCTGTGACACATGAGGAAGTTGGTCATCTTCAGCTGCTGCTGCTTTGTTGGCACACACGAAGTGATCGGAGAGTCTCAGTTTCAACTGCAGGTAATATTCACATCAGGGAAGAAGATGTGCCCTCTACATATCAGCCTTTCTCTGCAATTATCTGGTTACATAGAGTAACCATATGATTCCAGTACCTATATAATGCACATTGTTCACAGATATTGTTGCTTACGGCCACACCACCCTGAATATGCCCGACCTCGTCTGATCTCGCAAGCCAAGCAGGGTTGGGCCTGGTTAGTACTTGGATGGGAGACTGCTTTGGAATACCAGGTGCTGTAAGCTTTTTCTCTTCTCTCTACCACATGCATGTCTTTTGTTGCAACGTCTGATCACCCTGTGACACATGAGGAAGTTGGTCATCTTCAGCTGCTGCTGCTTTGTTGGCACACACGAAGTGATCGGAGAGTCTCAGTTTCAACTGCAGGTAATATTCACATCAGGGAAGAAGATGTGCCCTCTACATATCAGCCTTTCTCTGCAATTATCTGGTTACATAGAGTAACCATATGATTCCAGTACCTATATAATGCACATTGTTCACAGATATTGTTGCTTACGGCCACACCACCCTGAATATGCCCGACCTCGTCTGATCTCGGAAGCCAAGCAGGGTTGGGCCTGGTTAGTACTTGGATGGGAGACCGCTTTGGAATACCAGGGGCTGTAAGCTTTTTCTCTTCTCTCTACCACCTGCATGTCTTTTGTTGCAACGTCTGATCACCCTGTGACACATGAGGAAGTTGGTCATCTTCAGCTGCTGCTGGATGGTTGGCAGACACGAAGTGATCTGAGAGTCTCAGTTTCAACTACAGATAATAATCACATCAGGGATGAAGATGTGCCCACTACAAGTTAGCCTTTCTCGGCAATTATCTGGTTACATCGAGGAACTGTATGATTCCAGTACCTATATAATGCACATTTGTGACAGACATTGTTGCTTACTGCCACACCACCCTGAATATCCCCGACATCGTCTGATCTCGGAAGCCAAGCAGGTTTGGGCCTGGTTAGTGCTCGGATGGGAGACCGCTTGGGAATACCAGGTGCTGTAAGCTTTTTCTCTTCTCTCTACCACATGCATGTCTTTTGTTGCAACGTCTGATCACCATGTGACACATGAGGAAGTTGGTCATCTTCAGCTGCTGCTGCTTTGTTGGCAGACACGAAGTGATCTGAGATTCTAAGTTTCAACTGCAGATAATAATCACGTCAGGGAAGAAGATGTGCCCACTACAAGTTAGCCTTTCTCGGCAATTATCTGGTTACATAGAGGAACTGTATGATTCCAGTACCTATATAATGCACATTTGTCACAGACATTGTTGCTTACGGCCACACCACCCTGAACATGCCCGACCTCGTCTGATCTCGGAAGCCAAGCAGGGTTGGGCCTGGTTAGTACTTGGATGGGAGACCGCTTGGGAATACCAGGTGCTGTAAGCTTTTTCTCTTCTCTCTACCACATGCATGTCTTTTGTTGCAACGTCTGATCACCCTGTGACACATGAGGAAGTTGGTCATCTTCAGCTGCTGCTTTGTTGGCAGACACGAAGTGATCTGAGAGTCTCAGTTTCAACTACAGATAATAATCACATCAGGGATGAAGATGTGCCCACTACAAGTTAGCCTTTCTCGGCAATTATCTGGTTACATCGAGGAACTGTATGATTCCAGTACCTATATAATGCACATTTGTGACAGACATTGTTGCTTACAGCCACACCACCCTGAATATGCCCACCCTCGTCTGATCTCGGAAGCCAAGCAAGGTTGGGCCTGGTTATTACTTGGATGGGAGACCGCTTGGGAATACCAGGTGCTGTAAGCTTTTTCTCTTCTCTCTACCACCTGCATGTCTTTTGTTGCAACGTCTGATCACCCTGTGACACATGAGGAAGTTGGTCATCTTCAGCTGCTGCTTTGTTGGCAGACATGAAGTGATCTGAGATTCTAAGTTTCAACTGCAGATAATAATCACGTCAGGGAAGAAGATGTGCCCACTACAAGTTAGCCTTTCTCGGCAATTATCTGATTACATAGAGGAACTGTATGATTCCAGTACCGATATAATGCACATTTTTCACAGACATTGTTGCTTACGGCCACACCACCCTGAACATGCCCGACCTCGTCTGATTTCGGAAGCCAAGCAGGGTTGGGCCTGGTTAGTACTTGGATGGGAGAACGCTTGGGAATACCAGGTGCTGTAAGCTTTTTCTCTTCTCTCTACCACCTGCATGTCTTTTGTTGCAACGTCTGATCACCCTGTGACATATGAGGACGTTGGTCATCTTCAGCTGCTGCTGCTTTGTTGGCAGACACGAAGTGATCTCAGATTCTAAGTTTCAACTGCAGATAATAATCACATCAGGGAAGAAGATATGCCCACTACATATCAGCCTTTCTCTGCAATTATCTGGTTACATAGAGTAACCGTATGATTCCAGTACCTATATAATGCACATTGTTCACAGATATTGTTGCTTACGGCCACACCACCCTGAATATGCCCGACCTCGTCTGATCTCGCAAGCCAAGCAGGGTTGGGCCTGGTTAGTACTTGGATGGGAGACTGCTTTGGAATACCAGGTGCTGTAAGCTTTTTCTCTTCTCTCTACCACATGCATGTCTTTTGTTGCAACGTCTGATCACCCTGTGACACATGAGGAAGTTGGTCATCTTCAGCTGCTGCTGCTTTGTTGGCAGACACGAAGTGATCGGAGAGTCTCAGTTTCAACTGCAGGTAATATTCACATCAGGGAAGAAGATGTGCCCTCTACATATCAGCCTTTCTCTGCAATTATCTGGTTACATAGAGTAACCATATGATTCCAGTACCTATATAATGCACATTGTTCACAGATATTGTTGCTTACGGCCACACCACCCTGAATATGCCCGACCTCGTCTGATCTCGGAAGCCAAGCAGGGTTGGGCCTGGTTAGTACTTGGATGGGAGACCGCTTTGGAATACCAGGGGCTGTAAGCTTTTTCTCTTCTCTCTACCACCTGCATGTCTTTTGTTGCAACGTCTGATCACCCTGTGACACATGAGGAAGTTGGTCATCTTCAGCTGCTGCTGCTATGTTGGCAGACATGAAGTGATCTGAGATTCTAAGTTTCAACTGCAGATAATAATCACGTCAGGGAAGAAGATGTGCCCACTACAAGTTAGCCTTTCTCGGCAATTATCTGGTTACATAGAGGAACTGTATGATTCCAGTACCGATATAATGCACATTTGTCACAGACATTGTTGCTTACGGCCACACCACCCTGAACATGCCCGACCTTGTCTGATCTCGGAAGCCAAGCAGGGTTGGGCCTGGTTAGTACTTGGATGGGAGACCGCTTGGGAATACCAGGTGCTGTAAGCTTTTTCTCTTCTCTCTACCACATGCATGTCTTTTGTTGCAACGTCTGATCACCCTGTGACACATGAGGAAGTTGGTCATCTTTAGCAGCTGCTGGATTGTTGGCAGACACGAAGTGATCGGAGAGTCTCAGTTTCAACTGCAGGTAATAATCACATCAGGGAAGAAGATGTGCCCACTACATATCAGCCTTTCTCTGCAATTATCTGATTACATAGAGTAACCGTATGATTCCAGTACCTATATAATGCACATTGTTCACAGACATTGTTGCTTACGGCCACACCACCCTGAATATGCCCGACCTCGTCTGATCTCGGAAGCCAAGCAGGGTTGGGCCTGGTTAGTACTTGGATGGGAGACCGCTTTGGAATACCAGGTGCTGTCAGCTTTTTCTCTTCTCTCTACCACCTGCATGTCTTTTGTTGCAACGTCTGATCACCCTGTGACACATGAGGAAGTTGGTCATCTTCAGCTGCTGCTGCTTTGTTGGCAGACACGAAGTGATCTGAGAGTCTCAGTTTCAACTACAGATAATAATCACATCAGGGATGAAGATGTGCCCACTACAAGTTAGCCTTTCTCGGCAATTATCTGGTTACATAGAGGAACCGTATGATTCCAGTACCTATATAATGCACATTGTTCACAGATATTGTTGCTTACGGCCACACCACCCTGAATATGCCAGACCTCGTCTGATCTCGGAAGCCAAGCAGGGTTGGGCCTGGTTAGTACTTGGATGGGAGACCGCTTGGGAATACCAGGTGCTGTAAGCTTTTTCTCTTCTCTCTACCACATGCATGTCTTTTGTTGCAACGTCTGATCACCCTGTGACACATGAGGAAGTTGGTCATCTTCAGCTGCTGCTTCTTTGTTGGCAGACACGAAGTGATCTCAGATTCTAAGTTTCAACTGCAGATAATAATCACGTCAGGGAAGAAGATGTGCCCACTACAAGTTAGCCTTTCTCGGCAATTATCTGGTTACATAGAGGAACTGTCTGATTCCAGTACCGATATAATGCACATTTGTCACAGACATTTTTGCTTACGGCCACACCACCCTGAACATGCCCGACCTCGTCTGATCTCGGAAGCCAAGCAGGGTTGGGCCTGGTTAGTACTTCGATGGGAGACCGCTTGGGAATACCAGGTGCTGTAAGCTTTTTCTCTTCTCTCTACCACATGCATGTCTTTTGTTGCAACGTCTGATCACCCTGTGACACATGAGGAAGTTGGTCATCTTCAGCAGCTGCTGGATTGTTGGCAGATACGAAGTGATCGGAGAGTCTCAGTTTCAACTGCAGGTAATAATCACATCAGGGAAGAAGATGTGCCCACTACATATCAGCCTTTCTCTGCAATTATCTGGTTACATAGAGTAACCGTATGATTCCAGTACCTATATAATGCACATTGTTCACAGATATTGTTGCTTACGGCCACACCACCCTGAATATGCCCGACCTCGTCCGATCTCGGAAGCCAAGCAGGGTTGGGCCTGGTTAGTACTTGGATGGGAGACCGCTTTGGAATACCAGGGGCTGTAAGCTTTTTCTCTTCTCTCTACCACCTGCATGTCTTTTGTTGCAACGTCTGATCACCCTGTGACACATGAGGAAGTTGGTCATCTTCAGCTGCTGCTGCTTTGTTGGCAGACACGAAGTGATCTGAGAGTCTCAGTTTCCGCTGGAGAGAATAATCACGACAGGGAAGAAGATGTGCCCAATACGCATCAGCCTTTCTCGGCAATTATCTGGTTACATAGAGGAACCTTATGATTCCAGTACCTATATAATGCACATTGTTCACAGATATTGTTGCTTACGGCCACACCACCCTGAACATGCCCAACCTCGTCTGATCTCGGAAGCCAAACAGGGTTGGGCCTGGTTAGTACTTGGATGGGAGACTGCTTGGGAATACCAGGTGCTGTAAGCTGTTTCTCTTCTCTCGACCACCTGCATGTCTTTTGTTGCAACGTCTGATCACCATGTGACACATGAGGAAGTTGGTCATCTTCAGCTGCTGCTGCATTGTTGGCAGACACCAAGTGATCTGAGAGTCTCAGTTTCAACTACAGATAATAATCACATCAGGGATGAAGATGTGCCCACTACAAGTTAGCCTTTCTCGGCAATTATCTGGTTACATAGAGGAACTGTATGATTCCAGTACCTATATAATGCATATTTGTCACAAGCATTGTTGCTTCCGGCCACACCACCATGAACATACCCGACCTCATCTGATCTCGGAAGCCAAGCAGGGTTGGGCCTGGTTAGTACTTGGATGGGAGACTGCTTGGGAATACCAGGTGCTGTAAGCTGTTTCTCTTCTCTCGACCACCTGCATGTCTTTTGTTGCAACGTCTGATCACCATGTGACACATGAGGAAGTTGGTCATCTTCAGCTGCTGCTGCATTGTTGGCAGACACGAAGTGATCTGAGAGTCTCAGTTTCAACTACAGATAATAATCACATCAGGGATGAAGATGTGCCCACTACAAGTTAGCCTTTCTCGGCAATTATCTGGTTACATAGAGGAACTGTATGATTCCAGTACCTATATAATGCACATTTGTCAAAGACGTTGTTGCTTACGGCCACACCACCCTGAAAATACCCGACCTCGTCTGATCTTGGAAGCCAAGCAGGGTTGGGTCTTGTTAGTACTTGGATGGGAGACTGCTTGGGAATACCAGGTGCTGTAAGCTTTTTCTCTTCTCTCTACCACCTGCATGTCTTTTGTTGCAACGTCTGATCACCCTGTGACACATGAGGAAGTTGGTCATCTTCAGCTGCTGCTGCTTTGTTGGCAGACACGAAGTGATCTGAGATTCTAAGTTTCAACTGCAGATAATAATCACATCAGGGATGAAGATGTGCCCACTGCAAGTTAGCCTTTCTCGGCAATTATCTGGTTACATAGAGGAACCGTATGATTCCAGTACCTATATAATGCACATTTGTCACAGACATTGTCGCTTACGGCCACACCACCCTGAACATACCCGACCTCGTCTGATCTCGTAAGCCAAGCAGGGTTGGGCCTGGTTAGTACTTGGATGGGAGACTACTTGGGAATACCAGGTGCTGTAAGCTTTTTCTCTTCTCTCTACCACCTGCATGTCTTTTGTTGCAACGTCTGATCACCCTGTGACATATGAGGAAGTTGGTCATCTTCAGCTGCTGCTGCTTTGTTGGCAGACACGAAGTGATCTGAGAGTCTCAGTTTCAACTGCAGGTAATAATCACATCAGGGATGAAGATGTGCCCACTACATATCAGCCTTTCTCGGCAATTATCTGGTTACATAGTGTAACCGTATGATTCCAGTACCTATATAATGCACATTGTTCACAGACATTGTTGCTTACGGCCACACCACCCTGAACATACCCGACCTCGTCTGATCTCGTAAGCCAAGCAGGGTTGGGCCTGGTTAGTACTTGGATGGGAGACTACTTGGGAATACCAGGTGCTGTAAGCTTTTTCTCTTCTCTCTACCACATGCATGTCTTTTGTTGCAACGTCTGATCACCCTGTGACACATGAGGAAGTTGGTCATCTTTAGCAGCTGCTGGATTGTTGGCAGACACGAAGTGATCGGAGAGTCTCAGTTTCAACTGCAGGTAATAATCACATCAGGGAAGAAGATGTGCCCACTACATATCAGCCTTTCTCTGCAATTATCTGGTTACATAGAGTAACCGTATGATTCCAGTACCTATATAATGCACATTGTTCACAGACATTGTTGCTTACGGCCACACCACCCTGAATATGCCTGACCTCGTCTGATCTCGGAAGCCAAGCAGGGTTGGGCCTGGTTAGTACTTGGATGGGAGACCGCTTTGGAATACCAGGTGCTGTCAGCTTTTTCTCTTCTCTCTACCACCTGCATGTCTTTTGTTGCAACGTCTGATCACCCTGTGACACATGAGGAAGTTGGTCATCTTCAGCTGCTGCTGCTTTGTTGGCAGACACGAAGTGATCTGAGAGTCTCAGTTTCAACTACAGATAATAATCACATCAGGGATGAAGATGTGCCCACTACAAGTTAGCCTTTCTCGGCAATTATCTGGTTACATAGAGGAACCGTATGATTCCAGTACCTATATAATGCACATTGTTCACAGATATTGTTGCTTACGGCCACACCACCCTGAATATGCCAGACCTCGTCTGATCTCGGAAGCCAAGCAGGGTTGGGCCTGGTTAGTACTTGGATGGGAGACCGCTTGGGAATACCAGGTGCTGTAAGCTTTTTCTCTTCTCTCTACCACATGCATGTCTTTTGTTGCAACGTCTGATCACCCTGTGACACATGAGGAAGTTGGTCATCTTCAGCTGCTGCTGCTTTGTTGGCAGACACGAAGTGATCTCAGATTCTAAGTTTCAACTGCAGATAATAATCACGTCAGGGAAGAAGATGTGCCCACTACAAGTTAGCCTTTCTCGGCAATTATCTGGTTACATAGAGGAACTGTCTGATTCCAGTACCGATATAATGCACATTTGTCACAGACATTTTTGCTTACGGCCACACCACCCTGAACATGCCCGACCTCGTCTGATCTCGGAAGCCAAGCAGGGTTGGGCCTGGTTAGTACTTCGATGGGAGACCGCTTGGGAATACCAGGTGCTGTAAGCTTTTTCTCTTCTCTCTACCACATGCATGTCTTTTGTTGCAACGTCTGATCACCCTGTGACACATGAGGAAGTTGGTCATCTTCAGCAGCTGCTGGATTGTTGGCAGATACGAAGTGATCGGAGAGTCTCAGTTTCAACTGCAGGTAATAATCACATCAGGGAAGAAGATGTGCCCACTACATATCAGCCTTTCTCTGCAATTATCTGGTTACATAGAGTAACCGTATGATTCCAGTACCTATATAATGCACATTGTTCACAGATATTGTTGCTTACGGCCACACCACCCTGAATATGCCCGACCTCGTCTGATCTCGGAAGCCAAGCAGGGTTGGGCCTGGTTAGTACTTGGATGGGAGACCGCTTTGGAATACCAGGGGCTGTAAGCTTTTTCTCTTCTCTCTACCACCTGCATGTCTTTTGTTGCAACGTCTGATCACCCTGTGACACATGAGGAAGTTGGTCATCTTCAGCTGCTGCTGCTTTGTTGGCAGACACGAAGTGATCTGAGAGTCTCAGTTTCCGCTGGAGAGAATAATCACGACAGGGAAGAAGATGTGCCCAATACGCATCAGCCTTTCTCGGCAATTATCTGGTTACATAGAGGAACCGTATGATTCCAGTACCTATATAATGCACATTGTTCACAGATATTGTTGCTTACGGCCACACCACCCTGAACATGCCCAACCTCGTCTGATCTCGGAAGCCAAACAGGGTTGGGCCTGGTTAGTACTTGGATGGGAGACTGCTTGGGAATACCAGGTGCTGTAAGCTGTTTCTCTTCTCTCGACCACCTGCATGTCTTTTGTTGCAACGTCTGATCACCATGTGACACATGAGGAAGTTGGTCATCTTCAGCTGCTGCTGCATTGTTGGCAGACACCAAGTGATCTGAGAGTCTCAGTTTCAACTACAGATAATAATCACATCAGGGATGAAGATGTGCCCACTACAAGTTAGCCTTTCTCGGCAATTATCTGGTTACATAGAGGAACTGTATGATTCCAGTACCTATATAATGCATATTTGTCACAAGCATTGTTGCTTCCGGCCACACCACCATGAACATACCCGACCTCATCTGATCTCGGAAGCCAAGCAGGGTTGGGCCTGGTTAGTACTTGGATGGGAGACTGCTTGGGAATACCAGGTGCTGTAAGCTGTTTCTCTTCTCTCGACCACCTGCATGTCTTTTGTTGCAACGTCTGATCACCATGTGACACATGAGGAAGTTGGTCATCTTCAGCTGCTGCTGCATTGTTGGCAGACACGAAGTGATCTGAGAGTCTCAGTTTCAACTACAGATAATAATCACATCAGGGATGAAGATGTGCCCACTACAAGTTAGCCTTTCTCGGCAATTATCTGGTTACATAGAGGAACTGTATGATTCCAGTACCTATATAATGCACATTTGTCAAAGACGTTGTTGCTTACGGCCACACCACCCTGAAAATACCCGACCTCGTCTGATCTTGGAAGCCAAGCAGGGTTAGGTCTTGTTAGTACTTGGATGGGAGACTGCTTGGGAATACCAGGTGCTGTAAGCTTTTTCTCTTCTCTCTACCACCTGCATGTCTTTTGTTGCAACGTCTGATCACCCTGTGACACATGAGGAAGTTGGTCATCTTCAGCTGCTGCTGCTTTGTTGGCAGACACGAAGTGATCTGAGATTCTAAGTTTCAACTGCAGATAATAATCACATCAGGGATGAAGATGTGCCCACTGCAAGTTAGCCTTTCTCGGCAATTATCTGGTTACATAGAGGAACCGTATGATTCCAGTACCTATATAATGCACATTTGTCACAGACATTGTCGCTTACGGCCACACCACCCTGAACATACCCGACCTCGTCTGATCTCGTAAGCCAAGCAGGGTTGGGCCTGGTTAGTACTTGGATGGGAGACTACTTGGGAATACCAGGTGCTGTAAGCTTTTTCTCTTCTCTCTACCACCTGCATGTCTTTTGTTGCAACGTCTGATCACCCTGTGACATATGAGGAAGTTGGTCATCTTCAGCTGCTGCTGCTTTGTTGGCAGACACGAAGTGATCTGAGAGTCTCAGTTTCAACTGCAGGTAATAATCACATCAGGGATGAAGATGTGCCCACTACATATCAGCCTTTCTCGGCAATTATCTGGTTACATAGTGTAACCGTATGATTCCAGTACCTATATAATGCACATTTGTTACACACATTGTTACTTACGGCCACACCACCCTGAACATGCCAGACCTCGTCTGATCTCGGAAGCAAAGCAGGGTTGGACCTGGTTAGTACTTGGATGGGAGACCGCTTGGGAATACCAGGTGCTGTAAGCTTTTTCTCTTCTCTCTACCACATGCATGTCTTTTGTTGCAACGTCTGATCACCCTGTGACACATGAGGAAGTTGGTCATCTTCAGCTGCTGCTGCTTTGTTGGCAGACACGAAGTGATCTGAGAGTCTCAGTTTCAACTGCAGGTAATAATCACATCAGGGATTAAGATGTGCCCACTACATATCATTCTTTCTCTGCAATTATCTGGTTACATAGAGTAACCATATTATTCCAGTACCTATATAATGCACATTGTTCACAGATATTGTTGCTTACGGCCACACCACCCTGAATATGCCCGACCTTGTCTGATCTCGGAAGCCAAGCAGGGTTGGGCCTGGTTAGTACTTGGATGGGAGACTGCTTGGGAATACCAGGTGCTGTAAGCTTTTTCTCTTCTCTCTAGCACCTGCATGTCTTTTGTTGCAACGTTTGATCACCCTGTGACACATGAGGAAGTTGGTCATCTTCAGCTGCTGCTGCTTTGTTGGCAGACACGAAGTGATCTGAGAGTCTCAGTTTCAACTGCAGGTAATAATCACATCAGGGAAAAAGATGTGCCCACTACATATCAGCCTTTCTCTGCAATTATCTGGTTACATAGAGTAACCGTATGATTCCAGTACCTATATAATGCACATTGTTCACAGATATTGTTGCTTACGGCCACACCACCCTGAATATGCCCGACCTCGTCTGATCTCGGAAGCCAAGCAGGGTTGGGCCTGGTTAGTACTTGGATGGGAGACCGCTTTGGAATACCAGGGGCTGTAAGCTTTTTCTCTTCTCTCTACCACCTGCATGTCTTTTGTTGCAACGTCTGATCACCCTGTGACACATGAGGAAGTTGGTCATCTTCAGCTGCTGCTGCTTTGTTGGCAGACACGAAGTGATCTGAGAGTCTCAGTTTCCGCTGGAGAGAATAATCACGACAGGGAAGAAGATGTGCCCAATACGCATCAGCCTTTCTCGGCAATTATCTGGTTACATAGAGGAACCGTATGATTCCAGTACCTATATAATGCACATTGTTCACAGATATTGTTGCTTACAGCCACACCACCCTGAACATGCCCAACCTCGTCTGATCTCGGAAGCCAAACAGGGTTGGGCCTGGTTTCTACTTGGATGGGAGACTGCTTTGGAATACCAGGTGTTGTAAGCTTTTTCTCTTCTCTCTACCACCTACATGTCTTTTGTTGCAACGTCTGATCACCCTGTGACACATGAGGAAGTTGGTCATCTTCAGCTGCTGCTGCTTTGTTGGCAGACACGAAGTGATCTGAGAGTCTCAGTTTCAACTGCAGGTAATAATCACATCAGGGATGAAGATGTGCCCACTACATATCAGCCTTTCTCAGCAATTATCTGGTTACATAGAGTAACCGTATGATTCCAGTACCTATATAATGCATATTTGTCACAAGCATTGTTGCTTCCGGCCACACCACCATGAACATACCCGACCTCATCTGATCTCGGAAGCCAAGCAGGGTTGGGCCTGGTTAGTACTTGGATGGGAGACTTCTTGGGAATACCAGGTGCTGTAAGCTGTTTCTCTTCTCTCGACCACCTGCATGTCTTTTGTTGCAACGTCTGATCACCATGTGACACATGAGGAAGTTGGTCATCTTCAGCTGCTGCTGCATTGTTGGCAGACACGAAGTGATCTGAGAGTCTCAGTTTCAACTACAGATAATAATCACATCAGGGATGAAGATATGCCCACTACAAGTTAGCCTTTCTCGGCAATTATCTGGTTACATAGAGGAACTGTATGATTCCAGTACCTATATAATGCACATTTGTCAAAGACGTTGTTGCTTACGGCCACACCACCATGAACATACCCGACCTCGTCTGATCTTGGAAGCCAAGCAGGGTTGGGTCTTGTTAGTACTTGGATGGGAGACTGCTTGGGAATACCAGGTGCTGTAAGCTTTTTCTCTTCTCTCTACCACCTGCATGTCTTTTGTTGCAACGTCTGATCACCCTGTGACACATGAGGAAGTTGGTCATCTTCAGCTGCTGCTGCTTTGTTGGCAGACACGAAGTGATCTGAGATTCTAAGTTTCAACTGCAGATAATAATCACATCAGGGATGAAGATGTGCCCACTGCAAGTTAGCCTTTCTCGGCAATTATCTGGTTACATAGAGGAACCGTATGATTCCAGTACCTATATAATGCACATTTGTCACAGACATTGTCGCTTACGGCCACACCACCCTGAACATACCCAACCTCGTCTGATCTCGTAAGCCAAGCAGGGTTGGGCCTGGTTAGTACTTGGATGGGAGACTACTTGGGAATACCAGGTGCTGTAAGCTTTTTCTCTTCTCTCTACCACCTGCATGTCTTTTGTTGCAACGTCTGATCACCCTGTGACATATGAGGAAGTTGGTCATCTCCAGCTGCTGCTGCTTTGTTGGCAGACACGAAGTGATCTGAGAGTCTCAGTTTCAACTGCAGGTAATAATCACATCAGGGATGAAGATGTGCCCACTACATATCAGCCTTTCTCGGCAATTATCTGGTTACATAGTGTAACCGTATGATTCCAGTACCTATATAATGCACATTTGTTACACACATTGTTACTTACGGCCACACCACCCTGAACATGCCCGACCTCGTCTGATCTCGGAAGCAAAGCAGGGTTGGGCCTGGTTAGTACTTGGATGGGAGACCGCTTGGGAATACCAGGTGCTGTAAGCTTTTTCTCTTCTCTCTACCACATGCATGTCTTTTGTTGCAACGTCTGATCACCCTGTGACACATGAGGAAGTTGGTCATCTTCAGCTGCTGCTGCTTTGTTGGCAGACACGAAGTGATCTGAGAGTCTCAGTTTCAACTGCAGGTAATAATCACATCAGGGATGAAGATGTGCCCAATACGCATCAGCCTTTCTCGGCAATTATCTGGTTACATAGAGTAACCGTATGATTCCAGTACCTATATAATGCACATTTGTCACAAGCATTGTTACTTACAGCCACACCACCCTGAATATGCCCGACCTCGTCTGATCTCGGAAGCCAAGCAGGGTTGGGCCTAGTTAGTACTTGGATGGGAGACCGATTGGGAATACCAGGTGCTGTAAGCTTTTTCTCTTCTCTCTACCACCTGCATGTCTTTTGTTGCAACGTCTGATCACCCTGTGACACATGAGGAAGTTGGTCATCTTCAGCAGCTACTGCTTTGTTGGCAGACACGAAGTGATCTGAGAGTCTCAGTTTCAACTGCAGGTAATAATCACATCAGGGATGAAGATGTGCCCACTACATATCAGCCTTTCTTGGCAATTATCTGGTTACATAGAGTAACCGTATGATTCCAGTACCTATATAATGCACATTTCTGACAGACATTGTTGCTTACGGCCACACCACCCTGAATATGCCTGACCTCTTCTGATCTAGGAAGCCAAGCAGGTTTGGGCCTGGTTAGTACTTGGATGGGACTGCTTGCGAATACCAGGTGCTTTAAGCTTTTTCTCTTCTCTCTACCACATGCATGTCTCTTGTTGCAACGTCTGATCACCCTGTGACACATGAGGAAGTTGGTCATCTTCAGCTGCTGCTGCTTTGTTGGCAGACACGAAGTGATCTGAGAGTCTCAGTTTCAACTGCAGGTAATAATCACATCAGGGATGAAGATGTGCCCAATACGCATCAGCCTTTCTCGGCAATTATCTGGTTACATAGAGTAACCGTATGATTCCAGTACCTATATAATGCACATTTGTCACAGACATTGTTGCTTACGGCCACACCACCCTGAACATGCCCGACCTCGTCTGATCTCGGAAGCCAAGCAGGGTTGGGCCTGGTTAGTACTTAGATGGGAGACTACTTGGGAATACCAGGTGCTGTAAGCTTTTTCTCTTCTCTCTACCACCTGCATGTCTTTTGTTGCAACGTCTGATCACCCTGTGACACATAAGGAAGTTGGTCATCTTCAGCTGCTGCTTTGTTGGCAGACACGAAGTGATCTGAGAGTCTCAGTTTCAACTACAGGTAATAATCACATCAGGGATGAAGATGTGCCCACTACATATCAGCCTTTCTCAGCAATTATCTGGTTACATAGAGTATCCGTATGATTCCAGTACCTATATAATGCATATTTGTCACAAGCATTGTTGCTTCCGGCCACACCACCATGAACATACCCGACCTCATCTGATCTCGGAAGCCAAGCAGGGTTGGGCCTGGTTAGTACTTGGATGGGAGACTGCTTGGGAATACCAGGTGCTGTAAGCTGTTTCTCTTCTCTCGACCACCTGCATGTCTTTTGTTGCAACGTCTGATCACCATGTGACACATGAGGAAGTTGGTCATCTTCAGCTGCTGCTGCTTTGTTGGCAGACACGAAGTGATCTGAGAGTCTCAGTTTCAACTACAGATAATAATCACATCAGGGATGAAGATGTGCCCACTACAAGTTAGCCTTTCTCGGCAATTATCTGGTTACATAGAGGAACTGTATGATTCCAGTACCTATATAATGCACATTTGTCAAAGACGTTGTTGCTTACGGCCACACCACCCTGAAAATACCCGACCTCGTCTGATCTTGGAAGCCAAGCAGGGTTGGGTCTTGTTAGTACTTGGATGGGAGACTGCTTGGGAATACTAGGTGCTGTAAGCTTTTTCTCTTCTCTCTACCACCTGCATGTCTTTTGTTGCAACGTCTGATCACCCTGTGACACATGAGGAAGTTGGTCATCTTCAGCTGCTGCTGCTTTGTTGGCAGACACGAAGTGATCTGAGATTCTAAGTTTCAACTGCAGATAATAATCACATCAGGGATGAAGATGTGCCCACTACATATCAGCCTTTCTCGGCAATTATCTGGTTACATAGTGTAACCGTATGATTCCAGTACCTATATAATGCACATTTGTTACACACATTGTTACTTACGGCCACACCACCCTGAACATGCCCGACCTCGTCTGATCTCGGAAGCCAAGCAGGGTTGGGCCTGGTTAGTACTTGGATGGGAGACCGCTTGGGAATACCAGGTGCTGTAAGCTTTTTCTCTTCTCTCTAGCACCTGCATGTCTTTTGTTGCAACGTTTGATCACCCTGTGACACATGAGGAAGTTGGTCATCTTCAGCTGCTGCTGCATTGTTGGCAGACACGAAGTGATCTGAGAGTCTCAGTTTCAACTACAGATAATAATCACATCAGGGATGAAGATGTGCCCACTACAAGTTAGCCTTTCTCGGCAATTATCTGGTTACATAGAGGAACTGTATGATTCCAGTACCTATATAATGCACATTTGTCAAAGACGTCGTTGCTTACGGCCACACCACCCTGAAAATACCCGACCTCGTCTGATCTCGGAAGCCAAGCAGGGTTGGGTCTTGTTAGTACTTGGATGGGAGACTGCTTCGGAATACCAGGTGCTGTAAGCTTTTTCTCTTCTCTCTACCACCTGCATGTCTTTTGTTGCAACGTCTGATCACCCTGTGACACATGAGGAAGTTGGTCATCTTCAGCTGCTACTGCTTTGTTGTTAGACACGAAGTGATCTGAGAGTCTCAGTTTCCACTGCAGGTAATAATCACATCAGGGATGAAGATGTGCCCACTACAAGTTAGCCTTTCTCGGCAATTATCTGGTTACATAGAGGAACTGTATGATTCCAGTACCGATATAATGCACATTTGTCACAGATGTTGCTGCTTACGGCCACACTACCCTGAACATGTCCAACCACGTCTGATCGCGAAAGCCAAGCAGGGTTGGGCCTTGTTAGTACTTGGATGGGAGACTACTTGGGAATACCAGGTGCTGTAAGCTTTTTTTCTTCTCTCTAACATCTACATGTCTTTTGTTGCAACGTCTGATCACCCTGTGACACATGAGGAAGTTGGTCATCTTCAGCTGCTGCTGCTTTGTTGGCAGACACGAAGTGATCTGAGATTCTAAGTTTCAACTGCAGATAATAATCACGTCAGGGAAGAAGATGTGCCCACTACATATCAGCCTTTCTCTGCAATTATCTGGTTACATAGAGTAACCGTATGATTCCAGTACCTATATAATGCACATTGTTCACAGATATTGTTGCTTACGGCCACACCACCCTGAATATGCCCGACCTCGTCTGATCTCGGAAGCCAAGCAGGGTTGGGCCTGGTTTCTACTTGGATGGGAGACTGCTTTGGAATACCAGGTGCTGTAAGCTTTTTCTCTTCTCTCTACCACCTGCATGTCTTTTGTTGCAACGTCTGATCACCCTGTGACACATGAGGAAGTTGGTCATCTTCAGCTGCTGCTTTGTTGGCAGACACGAAGTGATCTGAGAGTCTCAGTTTCAACTACAGATAATAATCACATCAGGGATGAAGATGTGCCCACTACAAGTTAGCCTTTCTCGGCAATTATCTGGTTACATAGAGGAACCGTATGATTCCAGTACCTATATAATGCACATTGTTCACAGATATTGTTGCTTACGGCCACACCACCCTGAATATGCCCGACCTCGTCTGATCTCGGAAGCCAAGCAGGGTTGGGCCTGGATAGTACTTCGATGGGAGACCGCTTGGGAATACCAGGTGCTGTAAGCTTTTTCTCTTCTCTCTACCACCTGCATGTCTTTTGTTGCAACGTCTGATCACCCTGTGACACATGAGGAAGTTGGTCATCTTCAGCAGCTGCTGGATTGTTGGCAGACACGAAGTGATCGGAGAGTCTCAGTTTCAACTGCAGGTAATATTCACATCAGGGAAGAAGATGTGCCCACTACATATCAGCCTTTCTCTGCAATTATCTGGTTACATAGAGTAACCGTATGATTCCAGTACCTATATAATGCATATTTGTCACAAGCATTGTTGCTTCCGGCCACACCACCATGAACATACCCGACCTCATCTGATCTCGGAAGCCAAGCAGGTTTGGGCCTGGTTAGTGCTTGGATGGGAGACCGCTTGGGAATACCAGGTGCTGTAAGCTTTTTCTCTTCTCTCTACCACATGCATGTCTTTTGTTGCAACGTCTGATCACCATGTGACACATGAGGAAGTTGGTCATCTTCAGCTGCTGCTGCTTTGTTGGCAGACACGAAGTGATCTGAGATTCTAAGTTTCAACTGCAGATAATAATCACGTCAGGGAAGAAGATGTGCCCACTACAAGTTAGCCTTTCTCGGCAATTATCTGGTTACATAGAGGAACTGTATGATTCCAGTACCTATATAATGCACATTTGTCACAGACATTGTTGTTTACGGCCACACCACCCTGAACATGCCCGACCTCGTCTGATCTCGGAAGCCAAGCAGGGTTGGGCCTGTTTAGTACTTGGATGGGAGACCGCTTGGGAATACCAGGTGCTGTAAGCTTTTTCTCTTCTCTCTACCACATGCATGTCTTTTGTTGCAACGTCTGATCACCCTGTGACACATGAGGAAGTTGGTCATCTTCAGCTGCTGCTTTGTTGGCAGACACGAAGTGATCTGAGAGTCTCAGTTTCAACTACAGATAATAATCACATCAGGGATGAAGATGTGCCCACTACAAGTTAGCCTTTCTCGGCAATTATCTGGTTACATCGAGGAACTGTATGATTCCAGTACCTATATAATGCACATTTGTGACAGACATTGTTGCTTACAGCCACACCACCCTGAATATGCCCACCCTCGTCTGATCTCGGAAGCCAAGCAAGGTTGGGCCTGGTTATTACTTGGATGGGAGACCGCTTGGGAATACCAGGTGCTGTAAGCTTTTTTTCTTCTCTCTACCACCTGCATGTCTTTTGTTGCAACGTCTGATCACCCTGTGACACATGAGGAAGTTGGTCATCTTCAGCTGCTGCTTTGTTGGCAGACATGAAGTGATCTGAGATTCTAAGTTTCAACTGCAGATAATAATCACGTCAGGGAAGAAGATGTGCCCACTACAAGTTAGCCTTTCTCGGCAATTATCTGATTACATAGAGGAACTGTATGATTCCAGTACCGATATAATGCACATTTTTCACAGACATTGTTGCTTACGGCCACACCACCCTGAACATGCCCGACCTCGTCTGATCTCGGAAGCCAAGCAGGGTTGGGCCTGGTTAGTACTTGGATGGGAGAACGCTTGGGAATACCAGGTGCTGTAAGCTTTTTCTCTTCTCTCTACCACCTGCATGTCTTTTGTTGCAACGTCTGATCACCCTGTGACACATGAGGACGTTGGTCATCTTCAGCTGCTGCTGCTTTGTTGGCAGACACGAAGTGATCTCAGATTCTAAGTTTCAACTGCAGATAATAATCACATCAGGGAAGAAGATGTGCCCACTACATATCAGCCTTTCTCTGCAATTATCTGGTTACATAGAGTAACCGTATGATTCCAGTACCTATATAATGCACATTGTTCACAGATATTGTTGCTTACGGCCACACCACCCTGAATATGCCCGACCTCGTCTGATCTCGGAAGCCAAGCAGGGTTGGGCCTGGTTAGTACTTGGATGGGAGACTGCTTTGGAATACCAGGTGCTGTAAGCTTTTTCTCTACCACCTGCATGTCTTTTGTTGCAACGTCTGATCACCCTGTGACACATGAGGAAGTTGGTCATCTTCAGCTGCTGCTGGATTGTTGGCAGACACGAAGTGATCTGAGAGTCTCAGTTTCAACTACAGATAATAATCACATCAGGGATGAAGATGTGCCCACTACAAGTTAGCCTTTCTCGGCAATTATCTGGTTACATAGAGGAACCGTATGATTCCAGTACCTATATAATGCACATTGTTCACAGATATTGTTGCTTACGGCCACACCACCCTGAACATGCCCGACCTCGTCTGATCTTGGAAGCCAAACAGGGTTGGGCCTGGTTAGTACTTGGATGGGAGACTACTTGGGAATACCAGGTGTTGTAAGCTTTTTCTCTTCTCTCTACCACCTACATGTCTTTTGTTGCAACGTCTGATCACCCTGTGACACATGAGGAAGTTGGTCATCTTCAGCTGCTGCTGCTATGTTGGCAGACATGAAGTGATCTGAGATTCTAAGTTTCAACTGCAGATAATAATCACGTCAGGGAAGAAGATGTGCCCACTACAAGTTAGCCTTTCTCGGCAATTATCTGGTTACATAGAGGAACTGTATGATTCCAGTACCGATATAATGCACATTTGTCACAGACATTGTTGCTTACGGCCACACCACCCTGAATATGCCCGACCTCGTCTGATCTAGGAAGCCAAGCAGGGTTGGGCCTGGTTAGTACTTGGATGGGAGACTACTTGGGAATACCAGGTGCTGTAAGCTTTTTCTCTTCTCTCTACCACATGCATGTCTTTTGTTGCAACGTCTGATCACCCTGTGACACATGAGGAAGTTGGTCATCTTCAGCAGCTGCTGGATTGTTGGCAGACATGAAGTGATCTGAGATTCTAAGTTTCAACTGCAGGTAATAATCACATCAGGGAAGAAGATGTGCCCACTACATATCAGCCTTTCTCTGCAATTATCTGGTTACATAGAGTAACCGTATGATTCCAGTACCTATATAATGCACATTGTTCACAGATATTGTTGCTTACGGCCACACCACCCTGAATATGCCCGACCTCGTCTGATCTCGGAAGCCAAGCAGGGTTGGGCCTGGTTAGTACTTGGATGGGAGACCGCTTTGGAATACCAGGTGCTGTAAGCTTTTTCTCTTCTCTCTACCACCTGCATGTCTTTTGTTGCAACGTCTGATCACCCTGTGACACATGAGGAAGTTGGTCATCTTCAGCTGCTGCTGCTTTGTTGGCAGACACGAAGTGATCTGAGAGTCTCAGTTTCAACTACAGATAATAATCACATCAGGGATGAAGATGTGCCCACTACAAGTTAGCCTTTCTCGGCAATTATCTGGTTACATAGAGGAACCGTATGATTCCAGTACCTATATAATGCACATTGTTCACAGATATTGTTGCTTACGGCCACACCACCCTGAATATGCCCGACCTCGTCTGATCTCGGAAGCCAAGCAGGGTTGGGCCTGGTTAGTACTTGGATGGGAGAACGCTTGGGAATACCAGGTGCTGTAAGCTTTTTCTCTTCTCTCTACCACCTGCATGTCTTTTGTTGCAACGTCTGATCACCCTGTGACACATGAGGAAGTTGGTCATCTTCAGCTGCTGCTGCTTTGTTGGCAGACACGAAGTGATCTCAGATTCTAAGTTTCAACTGCAGATAATAATCACGTCAGGGAAGAAGATGTGCCCACTACAAGTTAGCCTTTCTCGGCAATTATCTGGTTACATAGAGGAACTGTATGATTCTAGTACCGATATAATGCACATTAGTCACAGACATTGTTGCTTACGGCCAAACCACCCTGAACATGCCCGACCTCGTCTGATCTCGGAAGCCAAGCAGGGTTGGGCCTGGTTAGTACTTGGATGGGAGACCGCTTGGGAATACCAGGTGCTGTAAGCTTTTTCTCTTCTCTCTACCACATGCATGTCTTTTGTTGCAACGTCTGATCACCCTGTGACACATGAGGAAGTTGGTCATCTTCAGCTGCTGCTGCTTTGTTGGAAGACACGAAGTAATCTGAGATTATAAGTTTCAACTGCAGATAATAATCACATCAGGGAAGAAGATGTGCCCACTACAAGTTAGCCTTTCTCGGCAATTATCTGGTTACATAGAGGAACTGTATGATTCCAGTACCGATATAATGCACATTTGTCACAGACATTGTTGCTTACGGCCACACCACCCTGAACATGCCCGACCTCGTCTGATCTCAGAAGCTAAGCAGGGTTTGGCCTGGTTAGTACTTGGATGGGAGACAGCTTGGGAATACCAGGTGCTGTAAGCTTTTTCTCTTCTCTCTAGCACATGCATGTCTTTTGTTGCAACGTCTGATCACCCTGTGACACATGAGGAAGTTGGTCATCTTCAGCTGCTGCTGCTTTGTTGGCAGACACAAAGTGATCTGAGAGTCTCAGTTTCAACTGCAGATAATAATCACATCAGGGATGAAGATGTGCCCACTACATATCAGCCTTTCTCGGCAATTATCTGGTTACATAGAGTAACCGTATGATTCCAGTACCTATATAATGCACATTTGTGACAGACATTGTTTCTTACAGCCACACCACCCTGAATTTGCCCGACCTCGTCTGATCTCGGAAGCCAAGCAGGATTGGTCCTGGTTAGTACTTGGATGGGAGACCGCTTGGGAATACCAGGTGCTGTAAGCTTTTTCTCTTCTCTCTAGCACATGCATGTCTTTTGTTGCAACGTCTGATCACCCTGTGACACATGAGGAAGTTGGTCATCTTCAGCTGCTGCTTTGTTGGCAGACACGAAGTGATCTGAGAGTCTCAGTTTCAACTGCAGGTAATAATCACTTCAGGGATGAAGATGTGCCCACTACAAGTTAGCCTTTCTTGGCAATAATCTGGTTAAATAGAGGAACTGTATGATTCCAGTACCTATATAATGCACATTTGTCACAGACATTGTTGCTTACGGCCACACCACCCTGAACATGCCCGACCTCGTCTGATCTCGGAAGCCAAGCAGGGTTGGGCCTGGTTAGTACTTGGATGGGAGACAGCTTGGGAATACCAGGTGCTGTAAGCTTTTTCTCTTCTCTCTAGCACATGCATGTCTTTTGTTGCAACGTCTGATCACCCTGTGACACATGAGGAAGTTGGTCATCTTCAGCTGCTGCTGCTTTGTTGGCAGACACGAAGTGATCTGAGAGTCTCAGTTTCAACTGCAGGTAATAATCACATCAGGGATTAAGATGTGCCCACTACATATCATTCTTTCTCGGCAATTATCTGGTTACATAGAGGAACTGTATGATTCCAGTACCGATATAATGCACATTGTTCACAGATATTGTTGCTTACGGCCACACCACCTTGAATATGCCCGACCTCGTCTGATCTCGGAAGCCAAGCAGGGTTGGGCCTGGTTAGTACTTGGATGGGAGACTACTTGGGAATACCAAGTGCTGTAAGCTATTTCTCTTCTCTC